>NC_064620.1:314294570-314613856 GCF_023898315.1 Schistocerca nitens
AAGACATAATCCACATGATTGGCGAATGTACAGTCACTGTTGTGAAAAGCAGTGGCATCCTGAGACTCTAATTACAGCGTTCGGAACAAACAATAAGGCCACTGGAGCGATGGAGGCTTTCAGACCCCAGAAGAGATTCATCTGACTCCGGGACTGAGTCGGAAGAGAACATGAGGAAGAGGAGAAGGAAGTGAGATGAAAATCATGGCAGAGAGAAGCAAGGGAGCGCCAAATCAGTAAACCCACCCAAGCGTGGGCAGCAGGTGGATGATGGCCCAAAGCTGCAAAAAGAATAGAATAGCAGGAGTGAGCAGCAAAAGAGTGGACAGTAATGGCATAGGAAAACAGGAGCTGGGACAACCGAAAAGAAAGGGGAGTGATCCCAGCATCAACCAGAAGACAGGGTTAGTGCCAAAGACACCGGTGGCTAAACAGATACCTTGAAGCTGATCTGGGTCCAAGAGGAGCAGCGTGGAAGGAGCAGTTGATCCATAACTTGATAAGCATAGTCCAGACGAGTCAGAGCTAATGCCTGGTAAAGGCAAAGAAGTTTCAAACAATCCACGCCTCAAGAGGTGTGTACAAGGAAGCGAGAGACATTGAGTTCATCAAAACAGCTAATTTTTGTATATTTTTATTGTGAACATTAAGGTATTGAAGAAATTCGTTATGGATGGAATCAGGCCAGTGGCGGAATCATGGGAAGAAGTGAGGGCGCGACTCCACAAAGGGTGATGTACATTAAAATGCCCAAGGAGGCGGAAGGGAGGGGCTAGTTGCTCAAGGAGGGCACCTAGGGCAGTAGGTGGCCAATCAAGAGGGCGCTAGAAATTGCTGACCACAGAGTGCAAGTGGACCTGGACAGCAACTTTGTTGAATGGGGTACGAAGAGGCATCCATGTATTAACGATGTCCATATGGACCAATGTGCAAATACCACTGGAAGTCCTAGAATGGCCGACGAGTTTCCGCACAAAGCACGGAACCCACAACGGGTCGATGAGTGAGCATCATTAAAATGAGATTCCTGGAGAATGACAAGCTGCTGAATTAAAGACAATAAGGGATTGCAGCTCTGAGAGGTGATGATAATGTCCATTACAATTCCTATGAACAAGCATGAAGCAGGTTTCCAAATGCGCTGGAGCGAATAAACATGACGTTAGGTTGTGAAGGGGAGAGATGCTACATCCACAGACACCGGAGCGGCCTTATCGTGGGACTTTGTTTCTTCTTCTTTTCCGAGGCGGAAAGTTCCCTGGCCAAGGACGGAGAGTGGCACCTGGAGAGCATTGGAACTGCATGAAAGAGGGAAAGGAGAGGGGCCAGGACTGGGGCAAAGGCGTAACAGAGGCAAAGAGTGAACTGTTGAACCACAGTGTAAGATAAACGGTCAAGGGACTTAGACTTCTGTATCTTATTTTCTTCATTATAACCTGGGCAGTCTGGTAAGCGTGAAGAGTGATGGCTGTGACAAAACACATGGGCGATGGAACACAGGGGCTCTGCTCATGGAATGGGCGTCCACAGTCACTGCATGAATGATCCACCATCCCGCGGGGAGACGTACCCGAAATGCAAGCACCAAAAACACTTCATGGCAGGCAGGACGTTTAGCTTCATGTCACACTGATAACACATCAACTTGACCTGCTCTGGGATGTTAAGTGCTGAAATGCTAGCATAAAGGCGCTGGTATCTGTGCGATTGTCCTTATGACCGTTCTGAGTACAATGAACTCCAAACCATTCTAAATCGGTCAAGAGTTCGTCATCGCTTTGAAGGGTGAGGTCCCTGTGGAAAATGACTCCCTGAGCTATATTTGGTGATGAGTAATGGACACAGTGTCTTCGCCAAGATGACCACGAAGGGTTGTGGACTGGGTGGCACAAGAAGTTCTGATCAACTGTGAAACCCATCGCATCTTTCTGGGAGACTGCATTTCGCCTAACTTGTCTTCGATATTTTCCACAAGAAATAGCGGCTTTGTGGCAGTGAACGTGCCCCGATCCGTCATAGTGCAGATCAGGAAATGGGTAAAGTGTTTCACTCCAAACAGGCGAGCCTGGCCCTCCCCCAAGGGTGTAGCCATGAAAGGGAAGGCCACAGGGTTATAAGAAGCATATTAAATGACCCATTACCATCTGAAGAGATGGCCGTGTAAGAACAGACAATTTTGGAGCTTTATTGGTATGCAAAACATCCGCCCAGATACCACCCACTCTGATCAGGGGCTCTTCCCAGCCACAGCAAGGTCCATCTGGAGCCACTGTCAGGAGTTTTAATGCTCCAGAATGACAAGCAATCACTCTTAGGCACATAAGGGGATGCAACAGCTCAGGTATCAGAAATATGATGCTTGTGTTGACAAGGGGCTCAGGAAGATGGGTATATAACAGCCCCTCCACACCAATTGGGTACACATGCTGGTGACCTATCAGCGTGGAGAGGGGGTCTGGAGAGGAAGGAAAAGGGAAGGAAGATGGGAGATGTATCCATGTCATAGATGCTAGGGAGTAACTTCTTCCCAAAACGGCTCACACTACAGAGAGAAAATTTAGAAGTTGAGTCTAGACCCCAAACGAGCGTCAAAAACACCAAAAAGGAAGGATTAAAAAGAAAAGGAAAGAGGAACAAAACTGCATAAAAGGCAGGAAACCAGTTGGATAGCCAGGTCAACATAAGTAAGGGGATGGAGGGGGCAGATGGGAAGTAGCGAAGATGGGGAGGGAGGGGTATGGGTAAGGAAATGAAGCCCAGGAAGAAAAAATGGACTGCAATACCTCGGGGCCCCACGTGCACCAGGCAGGACTGTGAGTCCCCTGGGGAGATGTGGCACGTGGACGCTATGAGCATTTGCTGAAGAAGAATATGACTTTGAGCGGCTGCATGATTTTTAGTCCATCAAATTACATGCCTGTGGAGCACTCGGCTTTAGTGGAAGATGACCTCAGATCTTTTTCAGCTGTTTGTTATTACCGAATTAATGGGCAAAGTAGGATTAGTGAACCATAGGCGACTGCGTTTGTTTGACGTATTTGGTGAGCACCTTAGGGCGTTGACGGTATGAGCAGTTCTTCAGAGCTATCCTATGTGTTGTAAGGGTTTTTAAATTGTGTGTGCTGTGTTGATTTAGGTTTCAGTTAATCCCGATTTTATTTAAAGAGTTAAGGTTCCAACTTGGCTAAAACACTGCTAAAATTGTTTATGCCTCTGTTATTTGGGTCGCATGGATCCTGTCTATCGTGTTAGAGCCCTGTTGATAATTTATGAATACTGTGCGTAGTTTATTTTGTACTTAGGGTGAATGTAAGATCAATTTTTCTACCCGGGAATAGTAGTTTGAGATATGTGAGCATTGCTGTTTAAACGGTATTGATACATTCATTTCTAGGAGCAGCCTGAGTTATTACAACTTGAAACCAAGCTAAATTTGCCTATTAGTTCCTGATCTCCGGCTCTTCAGTGAGACAACCGCTACCTATTTATGAGAGTGCAACCTCTGACTTCCATAGATGATATATTTCACATTGTTTTTATAGTTACTCATTGCCTGTTCTGATTTAAGGTGCTTACGTATCTTAACAGATCTATTAACTTAATGTTTATTGATGGTTGATGTATTATTCCAGAATATTTGTTAACTGAAATATTTTCCTGTCCATTCTAATAGTACGTGAGTTGATACAGTGCTTTATTGAATTTATTTTGAGAAACAAGCATCCGTGTGAGGTCAAGCGCTACGCGATGTCATGATCTGAAACCTCAAATTAATATTCATCAAATTTGAAATACTAAATGTTTATTACCGATTTTCTTGGTTTGATATTAATAATTTAATTCATTTGAGTATGTCAAATTTCACGTGTTAAATCGAAGCGGCCATGCGTTTGGACAACCTCGGCCTATACATCTTTCACCATCCCATCTGCTGTGAAGTCTCCGAACCGCGCGTGAGAAGTGAAACGGTGCACCACAGTTCCTGACGGATATCCCATGGCACGGCTTCCAATAACGGGTTCCATACCTTTTGTAGGAAAATAAAGCATGCAGGACCAGTTAGCTTGAGAGCAAGCAGACGTGGACGCGTTACACATCTGAATCGAAACCATCGCAGAACGGAAACGATTCGTTTCCGGACATGCGTTCCTATTCAAGATTTGTGTACTCTTCACTATAAGTCTTAGAAGTTTGAAGCGGATACTTACCAACACCTTGTAATTTTGTAGGTACATTCAGCGGCATATTGTCTGCAAGATGTGTTGCGAATGGAGTTAGTAGCAACTAAGTAATGAATTTGAACGTCATGCACGATGTGCAAATTTTTCACGCATCTCACTGTTTATGAGGTCATATTTCTTGAGCTATGAGTCGTACAATGATATAATATCGTAGGTACATTCAGTGACATTTGTGGATACAGTCTCCGAAATTTATTGTGAATAGAGTTAGTGGCAGAGAAGTAATAAATTTAAGCGTCATGCAAGATGTGCAGTTTTTCACGCATCTCATTATTTATGACGACGTATCTTCCGGTTTACGTGTTGTACATAGATATAATTCTGCAGGAACATTCAGTACTATATCGTGACACAGTCTGATGGTGTTATGCACACAAACTTTTTTCCTTTTGTCATTTCGTAGGAGTTGTCAGCGGGATAAAGTTTTCGTGAACGTTTGAAATTACGTGTAAAGTTTATTGCAAGACACTACATGTTCCCAGTCTCATATACTGAGTGAAGAAGGTTGGGAAGAACGCGTCGCATGGTACATTCCTTTTCTACCCACATCCTGACCAGTTTAGTAGGTTCAAATGGTTCAAATGGCTCTGAGCACTATGGGACTTAACATCTATGGTCATCAGTCCCCTAGAACTTAGAACTACTTAAACCTAACTAACCTAAGGACAGCACACAACACCCAGTCATCACGAGGCAGAGAAGGTTTGGTAGGTAGACCGTTCTTAAACACAGAGAGATTGTTGCCTGACAGTAAGGTATAAGTGTACCAAGCTTGGTTGAAATCGGTTGATTGGTTTAGGAGGAGGAGAACATACATACATGCACATGTACACACATATATATACATCCATTTTCACAATATATGTGAATTACGTGGGTATTCGAAATTAATGAAGAAAAAGAAAAAAAAAGGAACGAAAGGAAACTCGAATCAGCGATTAACAGTCTCGAGCGCTACTGATTTATTTCCATCTTTATGAACTTCAAACTACACGGAACTGGTAGTAGGACATGCACCTCTGTTTAAGAATTTGCCTCATCCACGAATCTAACATAAAATTCCCACGTAGCAGGCTAACATTCTATCACACAGCCAAACGGCCTAGCGAGAAAAATCGACCTTGCTTTATTATACTACAGTTGGCCGGAAAATTTCAGAGTCGATTTTCTGGAGAATTTTTGTAAGTTGCCTCGAATATTTTTGCACGATTAATATCTGAGTCGTGAACCTCACGTAGCATAAGTATAAAAAAGTGCAAACATCCACATATCGTGTGGTCCCATTGTGATAACTACGGGCCGCACGAAACCTTGAATCGATCCAGAAGAGGCCCCCAGTAGCAGTTCGACGATCACTGATCCAGTCGTCCTCAAATAATAATTTTTGGAGGTTCGAGTTTTTGACCATTTTTCCAGAACTACAAGGTATTGTGCCTGTTATACATGAAGCATATAAAACAGGAGAAATACCCTCAGTTAAAAAACATTAATGTAACTACGCCAATAACAAGAAGGGAGATGACAGACTTAGTTTCTAAGGTACCGGTAAGTCGAAGAAAGGCAAACCTACGTTTGTAGATTTAGAGTAAGCTTTTGACAATATTGACTGGAACACACTATTTGGAATTAGAAGGTAGCACGGATTAAATACAGGGAACGAAAGGTTACCTACAGAAACAAGAAAACCAGACTGCGTTTTCAACAGTCGAAGGACATTAAAGGAAAACAGTGGTACTCAATATGTACATTGAGCAAGCAGTAATGAAAACCAAAGAGAAATTCGGAAATCAGATTAATGCCCAGGCAGAAGAGATGAAAACTTTAGTTTCCAATGGAATTGTAATTCGGGAAGTAACAGTAAAGGACTGGGGCAATCAGTATAGTGTCTTCCGAAGAGGTTGTAAGACGAACAACAATAAAAGTACAACATGGATAATGGAATGCAGTCGAATTAAATGAGGTTTAAGAGGGTATTAGATTAGAAAATTAGATAAGAATTAACAGATACGTTTTCCATTTGGGCATTAAAGTAACTGATGATGGCGAATTAGAGATGATATGAAGTGTAGACTTACAATAGCAAGAAATACGTTTCTGAATTTTTTACACCTAATATAAATTTAAGCACTAGGAAATCTTCTCTGAACACATTTATCTGGGATGTAGCATTGTACAGATGTCAAACGGACGCGAAACGTAATGAACTCATGGATTCTGGTAGTTATAAAATCAACTGCCAAGGCTGCAATATATTTTACCTTGGTCAGAGTGACAGCCTATAAGATTTCCTCAGAGAATCCTAAACAGTACTTTGTCTCATTTCGTTGGTTGCCGTTGGTGGGGAGGCTTGAGTGCCTCAGCGATACAGATGGCCGTACCGTAGGTGCAACCACAACGGAGGGGTATCTCTTTAGAGGCCAGACAAACGTGTGGTTCCTGAAGAGAGGCAGCAGCCTTTTCAGTAGTTGCAGGGGCAACAGTCTGGATGATTGACTGATCTAGCCTTTCAACACTAACCAAAACGGCCTTGCTGTGCTGGTACTGCGAACGGCTGAAAGCAAGGGGAAACTACAGCCGCAATTTTTCCCGAAGGCATGCAGCTTTAGTGTATGGTTAAATGATGATGGTGTCCTCTTGGGTAAAATATTCCCGAGGTAAAATAGTCCCCCATTCGGATCTCCGGGCGGGGACTACTCAAGAGGACGTCGTTACCAGGAAAAACAAAACTGGCGTTCTACGGATCGGAGCATGGAATGTCATTCCCCTTAATCGAGCAGGTAGGTTAGAAAATTTAAAAAGGGAAATGGATAGGTTGAAGTTAGATATAGTGGGAATTAGGGAAGTTCAGTGGCAGGAGGAACAAGACTTTTGGTCAGGTGAATACAGGGTTGTAAATACGAAATCAAATAGGGGTAATGCAGGAGTAGGTTTAATAATGAATACAAAATTAGGAGTGCGGGTAAGCTACTACCAACAGCATAGTGACGCATTATTGTGGCCAAGATAGACACGAAGCCCACGCCTACTACAGTGGTACAATTTTATATGCCAACTAGCTCTGCAGATGACGAAGAAATTGAAGAAATGTATGATGAAATAAAAGAAATTATTCAGGTAGTGAAGGGAGACGAAAATTTAATAGTCATGGGTGACTGGAATTCGAGAGTAGGAAAAGGGAGAGAAGGAAACATAGTGGGTGAATATGGATTGAGGGAGAGAAATGAAAGAGGAAGCCGTCTGGTAGAATTTTGCACAGAGCGTAACTTAATCAAAGCTAATACTTGGTTCAAGAATCATAAAAGAAGGTTGTATACATGGAAGAATCCTGGAGATACTAGAAGGTATCAGATAGACTATATAATAGTAAGTCAGAGATTTAGGAACCAGGTTTTAAATTGTAAGACATTTCCAGGAGCAGATGTGGAGACTGACCACAATTTATTGGTTGTGAACTGCTGATTGAAACTGAAGAAATTGGAAAAAGGCGGAAATTGAAGGTGATGGGACCTGGATAAACTGAAAGAACCAGATGTAGCAGAGAGTTTTAGAGGGAGCATTAGGGAACGACTGAGAAGTAGAGGGGAAAGAAATACAGTAGAAAAAGAAATTTACATACGATATCAATGACCACCAACAGTGGTTACAAATACTGAGGGGAAAAATCGTCATAAAATACAGATTTTGATGGGACCTAACATCTATGGTCATCAGTCCCCTAGAACTTAGAACTACTTAAACCTAACTAACCTAAGGACTCCACACAACACCCAGTCATCACGAGGCAGAGAAAATCCCTGACCCCGCCGGGAATCGAACCCGGGAACCCGGGCGTGCGAAGCGTGAACCCTACAGATTTTGATCTTACATTCGACTATTTCTGAAAACAGTTTCCTACTAAAGGCATTCGACGAATTTTTAAAGCCCGTGAAGAACGAGCAATACATTATCATATCCTGAATAGTCTGCCTGTGTAGGTAAATGGTCAGCATGGATGGCAGACGGGCGGTGTTCGATTCCCGGAACCGCCAAGGATTTTTCCCTGGTGGGAGGACTGATACAGGGTGCACTCAACCCCGTGATGCCTCATTGAAGAAGTAGTGGCTCCACGGTCTGCAAAGTCAGCAATTCGGGCGGGAGAGCGGTGTGCTGACCACGAGCCCCTCCGCAACGCAAGACGCTGCTGCATGCCAGAGGATGACATGGCGGCCGGTATACATCCGCTGGGCCTTCTAAGCCTGGACGAGGATGTCATTCTTTTTGGTCAAAGCTCTTGATGTGGAAATTAAGGGATTAAAAGTGTAGGCAACCTACATCACTTCCATTTGCAGAGAACTTGGACGTGCATGATGGCAAACAATTTAAAAGATAGAAAAATTTCAGCATATTACGTAATCACGTGTCAAATACAGTTGACCTGTTACTAAGCTATAGTAAGAGAGCAGTGAAGACAAGCGTATTACCAAATAGGTTTATATAAAGAAATGGTTCGAGAAATATGCATGCCTCCCAGGTATATTTCATGAGGAGACCCAAATACCGAAACAAGAGTTTCTATAAGTGATAGTAAGAAAAGTGGCGGTTATTTGACTATACAATATTTACTGTTATTCAAAATGTGTATCTTCGATCTCCAGACTATATGTGAATTAAAAATTCGCGTGCTCCAATAGGTAGATGCTTTATGCAAACATACAAATGTGACCTTCAGGCAGATTGATATACAAATGTGTACGGGTAATGAATAATTTTCAACACGATGGACTCTTAATTCAAAAACACAAAACTCGCATACAGAGCTATTCACGATGTAAACCACCAAAGATAGAAAATACAAAATTGCACCGATGCGAATTCAACTGATGCGTTAAATACGAGCACGGCCGAAAAGAAAGAATGCAACAAGTTCAAGGATTATGTTCAATGGCATCGCGTTACTATATGTGGGTACTGACGGACTGAAGTGTTTGTGATTTATTCTCATCGTCATCGGAGATGAGATGGTGCTGAGGAGGCCAGATCGTGCGCGCTCTATTTGGTCTGTGCAGTAACTGTTCTGATAATCATCTTGAGGTTGTTTTGTCTGTGTTTGCTTTAACAATGACATTTGCTTTTGGGTGGGGTCCACCTTTAGCAAAACACAAATTTGTTTGTTGTCCCAGACTTGTTTCACTGCAGTTGCATCATCATCAGTGTTTTTATTATTATTATTATTATGGCTGTTAAGCATAAGGAATGGTCTTTACTGTTTAAGTACATGTAAATACTACTTTCTAAATCGTAATTACAGAATTTTGAGGAAAACACAAAATTATGTATTCATACCTTCCTACCACATGGTGTGGTTTTGCTGCTGTATTATGTTTTTAGAGTGTCTGTTTTTCTTTACAGTTTGGTGTCTGCAACTACATACGACTTAATACAGGCAAAACATTTACGCAAAAATTACGATTTATAAACCGCTATGGCAATGCCTGAAATTAATAATTTATGTGAAAGTGTATGTGCGTGTTTTTACAGCTAGTGACAGTGACAATTCGATACACAGAACTTGACAATGAAGACGAGGGAAAAAGAAACCGTAAGTGAAACATAATGTAAATAGACACACACACACACACACACACACACACACAACCTTTCACACAAGTTATTAATTACAGGCATTGTCATTACGGTTTAGAAACCGTAATTTTTACGTAAATATTTTACCTACATGAAGTTGTATATAGTTCCAGATTACAAACTCTAAAGAAAAACAGACACAGTAAAAAAGTAATACGGCGGGGAAACCACTCGCGTCGAAGGTATGAATACATAATTTTATGTGCTCATCAAAAACCTTTAATTACGATTTAGAAACTAATATTTACATGTACTTAAACGGTAAAGAACATTCCTTATGTGTAACAGCCATAATAATAAGGAAACTCACTGATGATGCTGCAACTGCAGTGAAACATGTCTGGGACAACAAAATTGTGTTTTGCTAAAGGCGGACCCCATCCAAAAACGTATGTAACTGTTCTTAGTTTAGAGGTGAACAATGTGTGCAAAATGTAATCTAGGGACAAGCATACCCCCCCCCCCCCCCCCCCCGACGTATACGTGCTTCTGTTGAATAACTTCAGCACGTTCGCGTAACGGCTGCTCCATCGCATCGTGCTGTCCGTAGTATTCAGTTGCCCTGGTCAACGAGATCACCGCATTTCTCGCCAAAAGAACACGTGTAGGACATGGTGAAGTGGGAAACTTACTCTCCAGAACCTACAAGATATATTGCCGAATCGCAAGAAAAGGTGGAAGATACTTGGGACAATCTGTTGCTGAATGCCGTCCTGCACCTTTACGATCGTTTGCATGCGAGAATATACGCCTGCGTTGCCGCCTGACGGGACTACACTGTGTATTGGTGCGTCTGTGACATGGATATTTCATTTGGTCTGAATTTGTTATCATATAGTCCCATAATGATGAACTATCTGCCACATCACTTGTCAATGAAATGACTTTATCCTTGAAAGTGTTACGTTTTTATCTTCCAGCAGCGTACTCGTACAAGGGGTGACCACAAAATTTTAACTATCATCTCGAAAACATATTGTCACGTGATTATATTGGTGATCAAAATGGTTCCGTTCGAAGGCCATGCAGTCGGTAATCAGTAAGCCAACTACAGTGCAATCACTGTCAGCCTTCAGGAAATCATTATACCGACGCACCATATTTAAGATAACAGTTTGGTGAAACAGCAACGGCCCTGCCGCAGTGTATACACCGGTTCCCGTCAGATCACCAAAGTTAAGCGCTGTCGGGCGTCGCCGGCACTCGGATGGGTGACCATCCAGGCCGCCATGTGCTGTTGCCATTTTTCGGGGTGCGCTCAGCCTCGTGATGCCAACTGAGGTACTCGACCGAACAGTAGCGGCTCCGGTCAAGAAAAACCATCGTAACGACCGGGAGAGCGGTGTGCTGACCACACACCCCTCCGATCCGCATCCTCAGCTGACGGTCGGATGGTCCCGATGGGCCACTTGTGGTCAGATGACGGAGTGCTTTTTGGTGAAACACCGTGTCCACCAACCGTAACTACCTTCTGCAGATCGTCCTGCGATAGAAACCATCGACCCTTCAAGGGCTTTTTTTAAGGGACCGGAGACGTTATAATCACACGAGGATAGGTGAGGACTATAGGGCGGGTGCTGGAGTGTCTCCCACTTGAGTTGGCATAATTCCTACGTTACGACATTTCCGATATGGGGACGTGCGTTTTCATGAAGCAGCCGCAACCCTTGGCAGATTTTTCCAAAACGGTAGTGCTGCGCCATACACATTCTTTATTCTCCGATGACTGTCTACAGGTGTTTGTCCTTTGACAGCCAAGAAAATAATAAGAGCACTTTGGAGCTGTTTGGACGCATTTGGCAGTAACGTCGCCATGGTTCACATTTGTGCATTTACCGCACGCGCGTCGGAAAGACACACAGTAATCTCTTGCGTACACGTCGGTGCCTATACAGGATAGTCAGAGACAGTATGAAAAGCTCGTAAAGGTGTTGCAGCGTTGGTGGTACCGACAGGTAATTGTTAAGAAAAACTTATATGTGTTGCGTCTTTTCCGAGATTATTAGCATTGAATTTAGCCAACCGTCGTGGTCGCAAATTGAAGCGGCCCACCACAGACAATTAGTTTCAGTTGTTCTCATAGCGCACAACACTGCTCAGACTCCTTACCACCGTCCCATATACCATTTATGTATCGCTCTGTTCTTAGGTTTTAGGAAACCAAACGAGGAACACGTTTGGCAACATCGTCTCTGGCGGGCTACTGAATTTTGTGCGCGCAACGTCTTTTCAGACTGTTTGTGACCACCGCACATACTCGCATCGAAGTCGCGCTCGTTGCATATGCGCTGCAGCAACGCGCGCAAACGGAAACATTTTGATCGCCCCTCATTTTATTTGTCTGCTTATTTGCAGGTGCATTTTTCTTGTCTTCAGCCTTAGTACACATCGTAATCCTCGTGTCACAGTATCGTAGCACGCCTTAGCGGTGCCGAAATAAATTCCGCGACCATTGATACAGTGGAGTATCGTTTGTTTATTCGTTTCCTTCATTTGAAGGCATACAACGCCGCAACACTCCGTCTTGAATTGGCAGAAGTGTTCGGTAATAACCCACCATCATGTGACGCAGTGGTTACGTTGCGCTGACGCTTCTACTTGTGATCTAACAAGACAATGACGAAGAACCAAGTGGCAGACCATCTGTCTGAAGAACTGGGAATCGGAATACAAGTGGAGGGCGTGTTCATCGAACAGCGGCCTATAACAATCAGAAAAATAGCCGAAAAAGTGAATATCAGTCATGCGAACAGTTTCCAAAATCTTGCGCGACATTTTGAACATGGCAGAGGTCGCGGCCCGCAAGGTTCCGTGACTGCTCACATACATTGAAGCAGCTCGCCGAAGCGAGGCATCAGCAGAAATGTTGCAGCTGTGTCGGCTCAGTCGTGGTGACTTCATTACGCGCGTCAGCTAACATGGGCCTGTGTCGGGTGTATCAATACTACCTCGAACTAAAAGAGCAAAGCAAGCGGTAGATACACGTGGACCTGCCACTACGCCGAAGAAAGTAAACGCATAACCATCATAGCGGCAATTTGATGATGGCTTGTGACAGTTTTTGGGGATGCCATGGTGCGGTACAAATATACAATGTCCAGTAACACTAATGTGACCATCTCTCAAAAATCTGAATAGCATCTATTACAGCGCGGACGCTGCGAGACGTATAGGAAGAGTCTCAGTGAGCTTCTGGAAAGTACCTACAGGAATATAGTGTCATGCTGACTCCAGTGCCGTCGTAAGCTGAGGTAGGTTTCTCGGCTGAAGTTCCATGGTACATACAGCCCGATAGAGTTGGTTCCACAGATTCTCGATTGGATTTAAATCCGCTGTGTTTGGTGGCCAAGGGAGTACGGTAAACACACCCAGGTGTTCTTTGAACCACACAGTAAAATTGCTATATGAGAAGTAGCATTGTACTGCTGGCAGATACCATGGTCCCGAGGAAAAACGAATTGCATGAAGGGGTGTCAATGATCCCCAAGGATAGATGCATACTTTTCTTGATCCAATGTACTTTCCAGAACGACTAGATTACCCAGGGAAGGCAACTAAAACATACCCCAGGCCTTAACGCACTCTCCTCTGGCCTACACACTTCAGACAGACATTGCAGAGTGTTTACACTTAGTCCGGTGGAGCATAAAACGTGATTCATCTGAAAAGGCTACTGAGTGGACGTCCAGTTGCGATGCTAATGTGCAGATTCCAGCCTTCGTCGCCGATGAAAAGCAGTCACCATGGATACATGAGGCGCCTGCTGCGGAGATCCACACGCAGCAACGTTCGCCGAACGGTCGTTGAGGAGACGCTGCTACCAGCCCCTCGGTTTATCCGGGGGGTCAGTTGCTTAACAGGTCCACGTCTGCTTGCCCGTACACATCTCTGAAGACATCACCCAGCTCTGTCATTTATGTCCCATGGCGCACCGCCGTTGCCTCAACGCCGTTTTGGATAGCGCCATTTTGCCTTGTATAGTATACTGTAACCATGGTGGCACGCGAACAGTTTACAAACTTCGCCATTTCGGAAATGGTTTCACCCTTGGACTGAATGCCATTGATCCTGCACTTTTGAACGTCAGATAAATCGCTCCGTTTCCGCATTGCGTCAACGACTGCACTTTGTTTTTCCGTGTTCCCCCCCCCCCCCCCACACACACACACACACACATACGCTTTATAAACCCTCCACTCTAGTGCAACCACCTTCCGTCTGTGAGTGGTTATTGCACGTGGAGTTCGAACACAGACGGTAGTCACATTAATGTCATTAAAGCGAGTGTTATGCTCGTTAGAGGCAAACGGTCTCGGGAGTACCCTACCAAAATCTCGTAACGAGGTTACGGGAGGTTGTCGAGACGAATCGTCGCGAGAAACGGTGGAAGAGGATATTTTGCTCCACGACAGCGCGTCATCTCATTCTGCACAGCACACAGTCACACATAATCACACATGCTGCTGCTTTAGATTGTTTTGCGTTCTCTTCCCCTCTGGATTCTCCTGACGTAGTACCTGGTGACCTCTTCCTTCGGATGAAAGAAAATATTGTGCGGCAGGCATTTTCAAAATGGCGGATAGGCTATTTTCGAGGCGGGCCTTATCTTTAGGAGTTGAAATGCTGACACCTACAACGAAATTCTCCATCAAATCATACAGCGTTTTTGAAACTCGTTCAGTCGCTTTTAAAGGCAAATGTGTAGAGGATCACTAGAATCTTAATAAACTATCATTGCCACAATTGATGTTTTCAATGTGGTAATTAAAACATCGTGACTGCACTGCATAGGCGAATAACTTAATTACACGAGGGTCTAGAAATGTAGGCACAATATTTTAGAAGAAACTAGCCCTTTTCCTTGTATGTCAAGTATACTGCACACCTCTCCTCCCCTCTGTCCCTCTCATCTTGGACTTTCTATCAACCTCCTACTCCCCCTTCTCTCAGTCTCTCCCCCCTTCCCTCTCTGCCTGTACATTTACACATCACCGCCCCTCTATCTCAATGAACCACCACCTCCCCCCTCCTATCACCTTCTCTCTCTGCCCACCCTTTCTTCCTCCCATCTTTCTCTCTATCACTTCCTCTCCCATCTGTGGCTGTAGTCATCTTCCTCCCACCCCTCCCACCTTCCTCTGTCCACCTCATCCTCCTCCTTTCTCACTATCCACCTCCCATCTCCACTCTACGCTCAGCCGTGCTCACATACGGCCCCTCCAAGGCATGCTGACACTACCTACGCAACACAAAATGGTTCAAATGGCTCTGAGCACTATGGGACTTAACAGCTATGGTCATCAGTCCCCTAGAACTTAGAACTACTTAAACCTAACTAACCTAAGGACATCACACAACACCCAGCCATCACGAGGCAGAGAAAATCCCTGACCCCGCCGGGAATCGAACCCGGGAACCCGGGCGTGGGAAGCGAGAACGCTACCGCACGACCACGAGATGCGGGCCTACGCAACACACTTATCATGATGAGCACGCTACTTGTTCAGGGTCGCAAAAACTCTTTTTTGCCCAAATGTCTATTCCTATCGGAGCTGGCAGTTTCTAACTTCCACAGTGCTGTTTCTTATATAGCAAACAGAATGTGTATCAAATTTGGTTGAAATCAATACAGCTGTTTAGGAGGAGATGCTGGACATACACAAATGGCTCTGAGCACTATGGGACTTAACTTCTTAGGTCATCAGTCCCCTAGAACTTAAAACTACTTAAACCTAACTAACCTAAGGACATCACACACATCCATGCCCGAGGCAGGATTCGAACCTGCGATCGCGGTCGCGCGGTTCCAGACTATAGCGCCTAGAACCGCTCGGCCACCTGGACATACACAAATACATACATACTGCAGTATATAAAGGGTGTTTAAGGTACAAGTGCAGATACTTCTAGTGTGACCGAGGACAGTGCATTGAACTGAATTACATCAGTATTTACCTTTCTTCCTGGCAAATATAGCTATCACAAGTAGAATGCTTTTATTGAGTAGCACATCCAAGTATAAGTGGCACAAGTAACCCATTAAAGTTTATTTTCCCCTGGGCACCCGGTCAGTTACTGAAGTTTCGATGCATTGAAACAAAAGGACAGTCTATAGTGACAGGTGCAGGTTACTTCGTGATGCAGTTACGGCTATGCAGAAAGTAACAGATAGTAAATTAAGTGGTGTGTTCTCAGAAAAACTGTTAGACGCAGAAAAAAACAACTTACACACTGAACCTGGTACATATGAAGATACCAATGATCAGAATATTTGTACCTATACTCCCAACGTCTGTGTATCAGGATTTTAGAAGAAATTTCTTCTTGGAACTTGTGCGTCCTCACTCCCGTGCAGTGGGTGAAAAATTGTGCCCGATAAAAAAGTGATTTATTAACGTGTTTATGCCGCGATATCCACTGAACATTTCCCCCGGTAGTGGACGACACATGTTGGCACGTATGGAGGCAGTGTCGGCGCCTGGCTGCGGGCGATAAACCGGCGGTCCGTGGCGACGTTAATATCGGCAGCGCTGCTGGCGTTTAATTAACACGCGTGGCACCGCCGCGATATCACACGTGTTGCTCTGCGACAAAAGCTTTACCGGTTCCGCCTCTGCGACTGCTAACCGAATATCTGCTCCCTCCCTTGTCGGCACTCTGCTGGGACTCGCCAGCCCTAGACAGTTAGGAGGAAATAAAAATCGAACAGAATATTTTTACTTAATAGCATGTAGTAGAAACTAAAGCTTTTGCTTTAGTACCACATTTCTGTCTTCGACTGAAAATGCGTTTGTGCGGGACGTATAACCCCATACACAAGAAGAGAAATATATTGGAGTGTGACAAATAGTTCAAATGGCTCTGAGCACTATGGGACTTAACTAATGATGTCATCAGTCCCCTACTACTTAGAACTACTTAAACCTAACTAACCTAAGGACATGACACACATCCATGCCGAGTGTGACAAATATCAAGGAATTACGCTGATAAACTTGGGATGCGAAGTATTCTCTAACATACTGTCTGACAGTTTCCTCCCAGTTGCTCTGATAGTGATTACCTCATGCCAATGGGGATTTCTCCCGGGGAAATCATCTATTGGTCAGACCCTAATTATAAGCCAAATTTTAGGATCCAATTGAAATCGGCATTGGCATGCGTCATCTTTTCATTAACTACAAAGCAACATATTATAGCATTGGCAGGGAACAACTGAGTCGTGCTTTAAATGAATTAGGAACTCCTGAGAAACTGTTGAAGTTAGTGAGAACGAGGTACAGAGTAGTAAAAGAATTGTAGGAATGGTGTCTGATTCATTGGATGAACGAGATGGTGCAAGGCAAGAAGATGCGTTCGCGTGTCTCGTTTTCGCTGTTGACTTGTAGAAGGTGATGACGGATGCAAACTTGCTGAGAAGGAGAACGATCCTTTATAAAAATGGTTCAAATGGCTCTGAGCACTATGGGAGTTAACTTCTGAAGTCATCAGTCCCCTAGTACTTAGAACTACTTAAACCTAACCAACCGTTCTGGCGCTGCAGTCCGGAACCGCGGGACTGCTACGGTCGCAGGTTCGAATCCTGCCTCGGGCATGGGTGTGTGTGATGTCCTTAGGTTAGTTAGGTTTAAGTAGTTCTAAGTTCTAGGGGACTTATGACCTAAGATGTTGAGTCCCATAGTGCTCAGAGCCATTTGAACCATTTGAACCTAACCAACCTAAGGACATCTTACACATCCATGGAGTATGTATGGATGGAAGAACTGAGAAAGCGTTGGAGGAGACATTCATCGCACTTTAGCAGGCCAGTAGGACTATGGGACTGAACATCAACTACGAGAAAAAAATATAGCACTTAAACAGAACATGCCAACCCCAGTAGCTTTAGGCAATTATGCTAGAGAATGCTGAACACTTTAAATATGTGGAATCGACAGTCACCCACACAAATAACACCCCTTACGCAATTAAATAGAGATTAGTAGCAGACACAAGAACCTGTTTTCCAATGAAGAAAACTATTTTCCTTAAGCCTTTTAACTCATATCACCAAATTAACCAGTTACAAATCACTTTTAAGACCACAGCTTTGGAGGCATGGTCATTAACATCAGACGATATTGGAATGATAAATGACTTTGAAGGAAAGATGATTCGGAGAATCGACAGTTAGGCAATCGCTTCGACACCTCTTGGGTAGAGTTTGCCTATTTTCAGGAGCTAGAGCAGTGGCCAGGCTGAATTAGTGTCGAAGTTTCTGACACGTACGTTTATAACGTGCTCAATAAAAGTGCGTGGGTGGTACTGGGGGCGTCTTCTAAGACGTTTTATTCACTCGTTAATGTTGCACTAGCACGCGATCACGTCACAAGAGGCAGGAAAGCAGAAGGGTTGCTGCTCCGGATCACGTTCATTTCGTTGATTGGCTTTGAACGGTCGCTAGTGGTTCCAACCTGTACACGAGAGCACTTCACTGCAAAGGGTTGCGATCATGTTCAAAGGGGATGCAGCCCCACAACGTCCCTAGGGAAGGGTTGAAACGTCCAAGGGTGTCAGCGGTGTAAAAGGGTTGTCACGAATATCATCCTGTTGCTTATTCAACTGCGAATTGTTGATTTCGATGCAAAATGTGTGGGAATCAAAGGCCCAGGGTAAGCAATGGTTTGATTGAGGTCCTTTGTAGCACCCCCTGACGCCTTTTCGTGTCGGTTCTGAGTGGCGGTGTGCGTGAAAAGCTTTCCTAGGCTACCCATAAGGAGCCCCTGATTTAACAATGGTTGTCGCGGTTCTGACCTCCACCGCAGAGACGTCAAAAGAAGAAAGGACATATAGGTAATAGGGGATGTGACGGCCTTCTATTCGTGTGACACATCCACGGTAGCTTTGGTAAGAAGTATAGTGAAATTTGCTGACAATGTGACATCATTAACCCAGCTTAAAGCTCACATAAATTTCCGAGCTGTGGCTTTTTTTCTCGCATGTATCGACACCTTGCTGTCTGAAGCGTTGCTGAGCCCGAGGGTAATGCTGCAGTGCGCCAAGAGACGGAGTTTGGAGACATATTTGAGCCAAATTTCAAACTAATTCGTCGCAACGGGAATCAATTAAAGTGATCCTTTAAGAAACTTCCTGACAGGTTAAAACTTTGTGCCGGACCGAGACTCGAACTCGGGACCTTTGCCTTTCACGGGCAAGTGCTCTACCATCTGAGCTACCCAAGCACGACTCACGCCCCGTTCTCACACCTTTACTTTCGCCAGTACCTCGTCTCCTTCTTTCCACACTTCGCAGAAGCTCTCCTGCGAACCTGGAAACATCCCCCAGGCTGTGGCTAGGCCATTCTCCGCAATATCCTTTCTTCCAGGAGTGCTAGTTCTGCACAGTTCGCAGGAGAGCTTCTGCGAAGTTTGGACAGTAGGAGACGAGGTACTGGCGAAAGTAAGGCTGTGAGGACGGGGCGTGAGTCGTGCTTGGGTAGCTCTGATGGTAGAACACTTGTCCGCCAAAGGCAAAGGTCCCGAGTTCGGGTCTCGGTCCGGCACACAGTTTTAATCTGCCAGGAAGTTTCATATCAGCGCACACTCCGCTGCAGAGTGAAAATCTCATTCAGTGATCCTTTAAGTTTGTTGTGCAGTGTATATAAGTGTGCGTGTGCGCCAGTGTTCCAGAATCTCTCTGGAACAGCTGGAGTAATTTCAGTGAAATATGGTAGACATATGAATTATTATAGGACACAATTACTGTGGGATTAAGACAACCAAACACTCCAATTTTTGAAGGTGGAGGTAGGAAATTGGCGGTATATGGTTCAACGAAACTTGGTACGCCGAAGACATATGATTAGAAATAGTGTGGTACTGCGGTAATACACCGCCAACACCAGTACAAGTTTCGTGTGTGTGTGTGTGTGTGTGTGTGTGTGTGTGTGTGTGTGTGGGAGGGAGGGGGGGTGAAGTAAAAATGATCGAGCACTAGCTACTTCAGTATTCAGGATCGTTGGGCTGAATGATAACAGACCCGATGACAGACAAACCCTCCCTGGGAGGATGGCGGAAGGAAATATGGCTTGTGAAGGATTACTGCGGTACGCTTGGATTAATTTCAACCAAATTCTGTTCGTGTACGGCTTACTATTTACGAAAAAATACTGTTCATTGTATATGACTGAATAGAAACGCTGTTTTGTAAAAGGTAGACTTTCACGGCTGGAAATGTCACAGTTAGTAAAATGTTCCGGGCTATTACGCCGTGATCGAATGCATTTGATCTTAAGCTCAACGTTTCCGGTGCTGAAGAAGATGTGTACCAGTCTTGCACCATGGGGTGATAGCAACAGCGAACGATGGCAGGCGATAACGGCCAATTGCGCTCGCGCGTTCAAAACATGTGACGGCACACTTCTGCGCAGAAGTACGCGGAAGCGGAATTTTGCTGTGGTCAGTAGCGAGCTAGGGTGTGAATCGGACATTCAAAGTATCTACGATCCCCCTTGAAAACGTCCTCCGCAGATGGGGACGAAACGTTGGGTTTTACGGTGAAAATTATTGAACCTTGGCACAACAACCCGCAACATTTTATTAGTTGTGATGGAAACGCTGTGTAATCGAATGAATGTCACGAAACTGTCGAGGACCAAAATGCTTGATAGAGACAAAAGTAACAGCACCGAATATGTTAATAGAAGAATGTATTATAACTTTATGATTTCGTCAGTACAGCTGAAATCAGTAAATACATTTTCTGAGGACCCCATAGTCTTCTCCACAACCACGTTCATACGAGGAATTCTCAACTTTAATTTATTTGCTGTAGACTGCAGTGTGTCGAATTTACACCGTGGACAAGGCTGGAATTATCGTCCGTTGCTGTATTTTTTACGTAAATATTTAGGTACTATGCAGTAACATGTAAACATAACTAGCTAATCGTAGTAACGGAAACTGAGAAGAAAACGAGTTACAATAAACAAATACAATTACTTTGTTGTAATGTATCTCATAGTTACTAACAATCCTTCACCTCATAACCTAGCAACTTCAATACTCGTACAAGATGGAATACTACTTGGCTAAAACTATTATGGGAGATGGGAGTTGGAGCCATATTTTAAAGAGGGAGTGCGAGAAAACATTCCGTGAGCTTGTAGCAACAGCAACCAACCTATGAACACTGATCACTTCCGAGTTGGAAAAATAAAAATGTCTATGCAGCAGATTTTGGGTGGAAATTCTGAAATGACTGGATTAAGTTCACGACGAGAAGTTTGGAAAGGCAATTAAAGTTCATCAGGCAGAAGAAGTAAAAACGTTAATAATTGACTATGATATTTTAATTCTATTAGAGACGGCAAGAACTATGAGGACAAGCTGACAGGAATGGATAGTGTCTTGCAAGGACGTCGAAGTAAATAGTTTCTGATATATAGAACTATTTTAATATTGGATATAATTTTAAGTGTTGTGAAGTATTTTCTCAAATTATTTGTGTGAAGCATTGTCTTGTACGGAAGTGAACAGTGAGCGAAACAATACAGACATTTTGAAGTAAAAGCTTTTGAAACATGGGGTAGAGAAGAATGCTAAAAATTTGAAGGGAAGGCCAGATCACTGGAGAAGACGTACTTAAGCAAATTCGAGGATGACCTAAAGAGAGTGTGCGCTGATAGGACACATTATGAGGAATGATCGAATAGTATGAATGGGGGGGGGGGGAGGATTAAAAACTGTAGAGAGGAACCATGCTTCAGTACAGTAGGCATTTCAAATGAATGTAAGTTGTTGTAGTGATGCAGAGACGAAGAGCCTTGGACATTATCAACTAGCGTGGACCGCTGCATCAAACCAGTCTTTGGACTGAAGACCACAATAAGAATGTGGGGATATATTAAAAGAAACATACTACACTCCTGGAAATTGAAATAAGAACACCGTGAATTCATTGTCCCAGGAAGGGGAAACTTTATTGACACATTCCTGGGGTCAGATACATCACATGATCACACTGACAGAACCACAGGCACATAGACACAGGCAACAGAGCATGCACAATGTCGGCACTAGTACAGTGTATATCCACCTTTCGCAGCAATGCAGACTGCTATTCTCCCATGGAGACGATCGTAGAGATGCTGGATGTAGTCCTGTGGAACGGCTTGTCATGCCATTTCCACCTGGCGCCTCAGTTGGACCAGCGTTCGTGCTGGACGTGCAGACCGCGTGAGACGACGCTTCATCCAGTCCCAAACATGCTCAATGGGGGACAGATCCGGAGATCTTGCTGGCCAGGGTAGTTGACTTACACCTTCTAGAGCACGTTGGGTGGCACGGGATACATGAGGACGTGCATTGTCCTGTTGGAACAGCAAGTTCCCTTGCCGGTCTAGGAATGGTAGAACGATGGGTTCGATGACGGTTTGGATGTACCGTGCACTATTCAGTGTCCCCTCGACGATCACCAGTGGTGTACGGCCAGTGTAGGAGATCGCTCCCCACACCATGATGCCGGGTGTTGGCCCTGTGTGCCTCGGTCGTATGCAGTCCTGATTGTGGCGCTCACCTGCACGGCGCCAAACACGCATACGACCATCACTGGCACCAAGGCAGAAGCGACTCTCATCGCTGAAGACGACACGTCTCCATTCGTCCCTCCATTCACGCCTGTCGCGACACCACTGGAGGCGGGCTGCACGATGTTGGGGCGTGAGCGGAAGACGGCCTAACGGTGTGCGGGACCGTAGCCCAGCTTCATGGAGACGGTTGCGAATGGTCCTCGCCGATACCCCAGGAGCAACAGTGTCCCTAATTTGCTGGGAAGTGGCGGTGCGGTCCCCTACGGCACTGCGTACGATCCTACGGTCTTGGCGTGCATCCGTGCGTCGCTGCGGTCCGGTCGCAGGTCGACGGGCACGTGCACCTTCCGCCGACCACTGGCGACAACATCGATGTACTGTGGAGACCTCACGCCCCACGTGTTGAGCAATTCGGCGGTACGTCCACCCGGCCTCCCGCATGCCCACTATACGCCCTCGCTCAAAGTCCGTCAACTGCACATACGGTTCACGTCCACGCTGTCGCGGCATGCTACCAGTGTTAAAGACTGCGATGGAGCTCCGTATGCCACGGCAAACTGGCTGACACTGACGGCGGCGGTGCACAAATGCTGCGCAGCTAGCGCCATTCGACGGCCAACACCGCGGTTCCTGGTGTGTCCGCTGTGCCGTGCGTGTGATCATTGCTTGTACAGCCGTCTCGCAGTGTCCGGAGCAAGTATGGTGGGTCTGACACACCGGTGTCAATGTGTTCTTTTTTCCATTTCCAGGAGTGTATCTAGAGAACAATTTGTGTGCTGCTGAGACTACGCCATCATGTATGGGAGTCATAAGGGTGGCCGGGGCTGAGTGTGTGCCATACAAAACTGAACCCTGGTATTCATGGAGAGATTTCTACCCATCCTGGAATGCGTGTGGCGCAATATCTGTGATTTTGTGGAGTGAGACACACACGGTATGGCTTGGGAGACGAGTGGTGGGGTGGAAAGAGGGTGACAGTCACATCAAAAACCACGGCTGTGGGAGTCACTAGACTGATTTCTCACAGTATATATGGCGTTTAAGTCCTAATGCAGTCGAATTGAACGAATAGGATCTGTAGAACATTCAGAAAATATTTAGAAGTGCAATGATTTCTGAATAACGTTCTATAATAACTACAAATGAAAGAACATATTTTGGAATTTTTCTTCTTTGAAAATGGAGTAAACAACTAACGAGGCACTGCTGGTTTACCAAATGGCATTTACATAAAGTTCAAGAAACTGTACGCTGTGACGCTTAATGTATAAATGTTAATGAAAATTACGATGTACTTAAAGAATTGTTGCATGTGCACAGAATAAAGTTATTAAAGTATTTTCTAATACTGATAATAATGAATATACATTATATATTGTATGAACATAGATTTTCATTTCGATGCGCGAACGATGGACGAGGAGAAGGCAGTCAAAAAATAGTTTAACTTTGGCAAGTTTCAGTAATCCAGATAATTAATGATACGCAAACACATCATCAAAGTGTTACATTGAAGGTGGACATTAGTAGTAGAAGATGAAGCAATGATGCTTACTCACCCACTGGGTACTATAATTCTGGCCACGGACCAGCAACAGGTACTCACCTGAAACAAACGAACAGAAAAGTCAGTATTTGATTTTCCTTGCGTGTCAATATGCAGATCAGTACTGTATATGCAGACCAGTAGTGTATTAGAGAGGATGATTAATCTCTGTCAGATATGTGGATGTATCACTTGTCATCCTTTCTTGCTCTTTCATACCTAATATTACGACTTGATCTCATCGTTGACTGCATTTTTTTGTTTTACCAATGCTGAAATTTTCCGTGAAGACAAACTTGTGGCGTGTTGTAACACAGCGATCTAGAATCTGATAGCATCGTCAGTGCTGCTGGACCGACAGGGGTTGGACAAAGATATGAAATGCATGCTTGAACATAAATGCAGACGCTAGCCTAGCACGCAGGCTGTTGTGCTTTACGACGAACGGCACCTTGGCAGTGTCCTACGCAGTGTTCTACGTAGTTGTGCATGCATTATCTCGGAGCTAAGTGAAGTAGATAGTGTTCGCATGCAGGATGCTTCGTAACCAAGGTACTCTAAGTCTCTGATGTTTCAGGAGGCACCGTATCGAGTATTCATACCGCATTCAGCAAAAACGGAAACTTGTCATCCGCTATGTGTGTTGAATGATCGTGACAGATGGTCACTGAAGATGATGACGACGAAAACTAAGGACGACAACTGAGAAAGTCAATGCAGAAATGAACGTTACACTCGCGAAACCTGTCCCCACCAAAACAACATTAGCGGAGCTCCATAAGCAGGGAACTTCAGGGCGATCTGGAATTACAAAACCAGTCATGAGAGATGCAAATTCTCCTAACAGGAAAACGTAGTCTGAAGCCATACCACTAGGACCGTCGAGCAATGAAACAGAGTCACTTGGTCGGATGAGTCTTGTTTCACACCGTTGCCAAACTCTGGAGGTGTTTACATCTCAAGAGTGAAAATGGCAGATGTTCGATTACAAATCGGGCAGCCATACCGTGACATTCCATGGGCTCCGTCGATACTCTGCAAAATCGAATTGCGGGCAAAGTATGATAAGGTCCATGGTTCAGTGATTGCTGCGCAATGGTGATATTATGTTTCAGGACGACAGGGCCGCTATTCACTCAGCTGGCATCTTCCAGGACTGGTTTTGTGGGTACCAGGATGAACTGTCCATCTCCCCTAGCCGGCACAGTCACCAGATCTCAGCCGGCCTACTGGCAGAAGTAAAGCTGTGAGGAACGGGCGTGAGTCGTGCTTCGGTAGCTCAGATGGTAGAGCACTTGTCGGCGAAAGGCAAAGGTCCCGAGTTCGAGTCTCGGTCGGGCACACAGTTTTAATCTGCCAGGAAGTTTCATATCAGCGCACACTCCGCTGCAGAGTGGAAATCTCATTCTGGAAACATTCCCCAGGCTGTGTCTAAGCCATGTCTCCGCAGTATCCTTTCTTTCAGAAGTGCTAGTTCAGCAAGGTTCGAAGGAGAGCTTCTGTAAAGTTTGGACGGTAGGAGACGAGATACTGGCACAAGTAAAGCTGTGAGGATTGGGCGTGTGTCGTGCTTCGGTAGCTCAGATGGTAGAGCACTTGCCCGCGAAAGGCAAAGTCCCGACTTCGTGTCTCGGTCGGGCACACAGTTTTAATCTTCCAGGAAGTTTCAAATACCAGACTGTTTCACGTCGAGATGCTGACGCCATGGCACCACACCAGATTGATAAAAGGAGCTTCCACCGCTACAGTGATCTTGTCGAGACAGTGACTGTCATAAAGAAAAATAATCTCCTTACTAGTTTAGCCAAATAAGATCATCGGACAAAATCTTAGGCACAGTTCGAATTGGAGTATTGTATATGGTTTACAGCTGATACCAGGGGCTCGAGAGATCCTCCACAGCTCACGAGTCCGACACTGAAGTGGTGTGTGTGTGTGTGTGTGTGTGTGTGTGTGTGTGTGTGTGTGTCAGTTAGCCCCATGGAATCCGCGCAGTAGGCTGTGTTGACGGGGAGACATGACAGAGTAACAGTGATGAGTTACTGTGTCTCCGCGTGTCTATGATCACACAGTGAATTGAGTTGCCTAATGTGTTGGTGTATCAACGAGAACCACCCAACATGTCTACAAGGAACGGTGTAGCTCTCGCAGTCATGGAACATGTGTAATAACAGTGTTTGTTTTAACTCCTAGCTGGCAGGGAACAGAGATTAGTGTCGCCCCTTATTTGTTACAAACGATTTCAAACCGACATGAATTGCTGCTGTCAGTGAATGCATGTCCATCGCAACCATTTTCTACTGTACTGGGGCGCGAAGAGTCGCGATGTTATCTATTTTGAAATGACAATTGGCATCGAATGCACGGATGGTCCACTGAATGTTTGCCCTATAGCGCGTGAGATCAGATCCCCTGTATCGGCAACTCTACTTTTCTGTCAACATTTAATCCGTTGTTTTTGAAACTATTGAAGATATCACTACCGAATTTTTACCATTTTATCATATGGATGTATTCAGTTCAATGGTCTAGACTGGGGAAGATACACATCGTTATAACTTCCTTTGTACGCTGTGTGGTTGTTTAGCGAATACAGGACCGGGGAACGGCTGCCCTTCGTGACCAGAGAATTCAGATACCAATTTATTTTACATATGATATCAAATAGAAAAAGGAATACGTAACTTTGCCGCTGTAGCTCAAGCGTCTGTTGCTAACAGCAGATTTGAAGGTAGAAATGTATATAGATACAAAAAATTTCAAAATTGTCACTGATCAGTACAATTTCTTTCAGTAGATCACGAACCATGTAAATGTTTTTCAGCTGGCAAACAAACAAAACTAGGGTTCAGTGCATCAGTGTTCGACCTTAAGTACACCCGCCGCTGGAGCTCCGGAGACGGGATGCTTGCATCTCATGGGCAGCGGCGTAGTCGTTCGTGGCAGCTGTGGCGGCTGCAAGTAACGCAGCGGCGTAGCCGGTGGCGCGTATTTGAAAGTGCGCGCCGACCGGATAACGGCCGATATCGCACATATATTGCAAATTGAGATTATATAGGGTTAATATTAATAAAGACGACAAACTGCAGGGATTCGTGGCTCGAAATGGAGGAAAGGAGGTCGTATGAACATGTATCCGAAAATGCATCGTTGGCACGGTAGATGGTGCTGACGAACGAAAGTTCCTCTGATCACATGCTGTGTGTTGCTTGCGTACTGCAGGCCGTGTAGTTGACGCGCGAGAGGCTGCACGCCTATACCAAAACGTATGCCCTCACAGACTAACCACATCAGACAACATTCCAAGCCCTTTTTGGGCTTTTGTGTGATCATGAATCCTTTCAGTTAGACGAACGAGCAGGAAGGCGACATACTGTGCATACACCAGTTTTGAAGGACCAGGTTCTATAGGATACTGAGACTAACCCTCGTACAGGCTCTAGGTAAGTGTCCCGCCAGGAAGTCAAAGTACGATTCTGTGTATCCTGCATGACAACCTCTATTAACCCATGGAGGCCACCTTGAACATCTATTGTGACGTAGATTCGATGCAGCTCTGTACTGTGTTCCGGGACGATTTGTTGTCGTTACACGTGTACTGTCCATTCTCGGACACTTGTTCATAAGACCGTTTTTCCTCAACTTTTAGTCAGAAATCCTTCCCTGCAGTTTGTCATTTTATTACTTTTCATCCTGGATGCACACCGGATAATACAGCTGCTCCTACCGCTGGGCTGCATGCAGCCCGCAGTGTCTTCAAATACCAGGTGCAAGATTGTCATATTCTCTGGGGCAGACTAGTAGTCCTACAGAAAAAACGAGCAGGACCTTTTCGTAGGAAATTCAATGCACCGGTAGCTAAATTTCATACTGGAATACGTTTTCCCTGGAGGTTACAGTATTCGAGTTAATCGAGAAGAGCTTGTGTGAATGTTACTTTTGTACGGTTTCCTTAAATAATTCGAAAACTACGAACTCTGGCGAAAACGCATCACAGTACATATTTTAACTACATTAAATTCCCTACAAAACATTCAATTCAGTTTCTCCGTAGGATTAATAGTTTGTGTGCAACAGGCGAAGGAATATGAAAATCGTGCGAATGATATTTGAAGGCGTTTGCAAGTTGCATAAAACTCAGCAGTAGGGGCAGCTGAATCACTCTGAATCAATCTGCCTGTCTGAAAAAAAGAACTGTGTTTTGTACAACACAATATAAATTACATAAGTCTCAAAACACTAATTGTAATTCGTATAATCAGCTGCACTATACAAATAATTTATTTCTATATGTATTGTATTTTTCTATATTTATCCCAGCAAATCTAGAATTTTTATTCTCCCAGAATTCACATCACTGAAGGAGATCATTGTATCACACACATCGAATATTAAAGTTTTTGTGCCTACAAGAATAGTTTTTGAAATCCGAGTTCATACAACATTGTTAAATGCCTCGTTAACGTTTTGTGTCTTCCCATGGAGTCATTTCTTTAGGAAGTCGTGATTTGCTAAGCCTGAATATAATTATATTTACGCAACTTGTAACGTCTCCTGGAAAGCTTTTTAAAAGTCGTAGTAAAATCTTACAATAACCACAAGTGAACTGTGTCAATAACGAATACAACTATGCGTGTTCATGTATGTAAATGTGCTATTCTTCTTCTTCTTCTTCTTCTTGCGTTACGGCCTCTGTAGGACCACGGGTAGCCCCTTCGTGGACTGCATTTTCCTCTTCTTCACCCAAAACCTCTTCATTCTTTGTCTCCCGCTCTTCTTCCGAGATCTTCAGTTTCCGTTTCTCCTGGCGGCTCCACTGGTGACATTCTAATATTTTCCTGTATTCTTCTCTGTCATTGATCTCCAGCATATTTGTCGGTGTATATTTGTGCCTCCAATTTTCCTTTCCTTCGACCTTGATCCCCAATTCCAACCAGTCCTTCCGAAGTTCAACAACCCACTTGGTTCCTGTCTTTCCCCTTGTCCTCCCTGTTGTTTCCCACACTCTCTTCGTCATTCTGCCCATACTCATCCTAACTACATGTCCAGCAAACCTTGTCCTTTTGAGTCTGATTTCCCCGGATATTGTTCTCATGTTCCGGTACAATTCTTCCCTAGCTCTTCGCATCCACCTCTCTCCACCTCTTTTGGGACCTAGTATTTTTCTCAGCATTTTTCTCAGTATTTTTCTCTAGTTGTTCTGCCCTATTTCTTCCTAGTGTCATCGTCTCAGCAGCATATAATACTGCATTCCTCACTTTTGCCTTGTAGTAGCTTGTCTTTGTGGATATACTCTTCTCGTCATGCAGAAGGCTGACCTCATCTACTTTATCCTCTCTGTTATTCCCTCCTTGCTCCTGTTCCTTCCTGTTGTAAATTCTCCCAGTTATTTAAATTTGTCCACCATTTGCACAGTGCCTTCCGGTGTTTACCAGTTTGCAGTGGTGTTTAATGTCTTTGTCTTGTTATAGGCGATCCTCAGTCCCACCTTTCTGGCTACCTTACTTAAGTTGTCGAGTTGTGTCTTTGCGTCTTCTTCCCTCTCACTTACTATTGCCTGCAAAGGCTAGGCAGTCCACTTGAGCCCTGTTGTCCTTTTTGTCCCCAACATGGGTCTTTGGTATTCCCATTTCCTCATTTACTGCTCTCCACTGCCTGATCACTTCGTCCAGTGCTATATTGAACAATAATGGTGACAATCCATCTCCCTGTTTAACACCAGTCTTGACCTCAAATTCTTCTGACAGTGCTGCTCTGAATCTCACCCTTGCTTTTGTGTCTGTCGGAATTTCTTTTATGAGTTCTTGTGTAGTTCCATCAAGTCCTCTGTTCTTCAGGATCCTAACAAGAGTCTGTCGATGGAGTCATATGCCTTTGTGAAGCCCACGAAGGTTATTATTGTCTCTTTGTTTTTAAGGCCCTATGTTCTATCAGTTGCTTCAGGATAAATATATGTTCTACACAACCTTTTCCCTTCCTGAATCCCGCTTGGTAGTCGCCGACTGTACTTTCTACCTGTTCTTCTACTCTCTTGAGCAATAGTTTTGACAGCACTTTGTATCCGACCTCTAGTAGCGATATTCCTCTGTAGTTGTTTGCATCTATCTTGTCCCCCTTCTAGTGTATTGGTACTACAATTGCATTCTTCCATCCTTCTGACAACTTCTTTGTTCTCCAGATCTGGTGAATTATGTTGGTCATGTGGTCTATTGCTTTGTTGCTTTCCCACTTTATCATCTCTGCTGCTATACCATCTTCTCCAGTTGCCTTATTATTCTTCAGATCGCTTATGGCATGTGCGACTTCATCTCTGGTTGGAGGGCGTGGCTCTCTGTGTCAGTCCCCAGTTCCAGCTCTTCTTCAAGTGGTTCACAGTTCCGCAAGTCGTGGAAGTGCTCTGCAAAAATCCGACAGTTCTCCTTCGCACTGACAGCCAGCTCCCCTTTCTTATCTCTTATAAACAGTTCTCTACCCTTGTATCCAATCAGACTCTTTTTGAATTTCCCGAAAAAGTGTCTGCTGTTGTTTTTCCTGAAGTTGGCCTCAATCTCGTCCACTTCCTGCTTCATCTTCTGTCTTCTGGTCCATCTTATTGTTCAGGCTTCTTCCTTTCTTGCTCCTAAGAAAACTTCCCATTTCTGCGGGTCCTTCTTGCTGCTCCAGTCTCTCCAGGCTTTCCTGCGAGTCTCTATCGCTTCCTCACATTCCTTGTTCCACAGCCAGTGCTTCCGTTTCTTTTCCTCCTTTCCCCATAGTTCAGCCTGTTTCGCCATATTTCGCTTCATGTCGTCTCATTCATTGAATGATTCAATTCCTTCCTCATATCTGGATCGATTGTATCTTAATTTGTCTTTGTCTACCTTAATGTTTTCCGTTCTTCTGTTAGTCTGTGGGAGTCTGTCCCGGTTTGGAATCCAAAGGCACTTAACTTCTGTAAGATAGTGATCCGATTCTATTCTTGTGTTCTTCCTGACCTTTGTGTTCATGATCTCTTTAGCATTTGTCCAGCTGATTGCTATGTGGTCAATTTGGAATTCCCCAAGGCGGGTGCATGTGTTTGCCCATGTCTTTTTCTTACACGGTTTGGCCCTTAAGTGTGTTGTCATCAATCTCATTTTGTGTTCTCGACACAGTTCAATTAGACTTTCTCCATTTTTGTTTGTCCACTGGTGTGCAGGGTACTCGCCCACTACTCCTTTATGTTGCTTTTCTCTTCCAATCTGTGCATTATAATCTCCTACTAGTATCTTTACATGTCTATATGATATGTTTTTCAGTGTATCATCTAGCACTTCCCTTAAACTATTAGCAACTTTCTTGTCTTTCCTGTTCTTGTCATTTGTAGGTGCATGTCCATTTATTATTGTATACATTTTGTTCTCCGCTTGAAAAGTCAGTGTTGATATCCTTTCTGACCTGCTCTTCATTTCAGTTATGCCAGCTTCGTATCTCTTGTCTACTATGAACCCTGTACCAAAGCATCTAGGTGCATGTCTTTCCTTTCCCACTTTAACTCCTGGTTTCCCCTTCAGTATTATGAAGCCTTCTGACTCCACTGTGTCTTCGTCAGTGTATCTTGTTTCTTGCATCGCTAATATTCGAATGCTTCTCTCTTTCATCTCATCTATTACCTGTTTAAGTTTACCAGTCTTAATCATTGTCTGTACATTTATGGTTCCAATTCTAAAAGTCTTTTTAGTTTTAATCTTCTTTGAGGTTCTTGGGAGCTCCGCCTCTTCCCTTATACACTTTTTGACAGGTCCCCCAGAATTCGAATGCCTGCTTGTGTCGACCTTGGTCGACGGGGGATTGTCCCCCTGGGGTAATCTCGATTCCATAGTGCGATCGATTCCATGAGCTAAAACTTTTTTTGATGGGACGGCTAATGTCCGTCCAGTTATACGACTGAAGTTGTTAGCCCCAGAAGATGTGTTCAGGCCGCCCCTGACATGGGGACACAGACGCCTTTGGTAGCGGCCCCTAACATGGAGTACCGCCGCTACCTGATATGTTTCAGTGGCTCGTCCACTCTCTCTGCCGTTGGGAAGCGACGTTCCTCTTCCGCCTTCGAGACCGTTGGCCGGGCTTCGCCTATAACCGTAGGTAGCGGCCCTAACTGGGTGCTACCATCCGGAGCCAGATGGACCGAGGTTTTTTTACGAGGTTGTTACTCCTCCCCCTCCTCCTTTCCCATGACTTGCGAGATGGGGCCCCGGGCTTGGGACCGGCAATGTGCTATCAATGATGAAATATTATTTTGGAACTAGAAATGTCTACACCTTTACGTGGTTTGAGCATAAAAATACTAATAATAAATTTATACTTCTGTGTAACAGATACTACGGACAACAAAGACTATGAGCGTATAATGAAGGAAATTCTCTGTGACTGTGAGACAAAGACTTGTATAAATAAAATAATCACTCTGGTGTCACCTCTCTATCCTGTTAGATGCTTTTGCACGACGTTGCTTCTGAAAGCACCATTTTGTTAAGTTTTCATTAAATATACACGACAACCGAGAATAAATAATAATAATATGGGGCTCAGGTTTGCTTATGAGTAGATCGCTGACTGCTGAGAAACTTGTTTTCACTGCTGTAAACATTATTCAAATCATAATTAACAGTATAGAAAGTCAGTGTCTAACAAACAATTTAGTTAACGTTGAGCATAACAGTGTATGCAGCTACATAGGTGATTATGTCTTCTCTCTCTCTCTCTGCAACAATGTTTATTTATCGGGCATGAAGTATTACAATTTTAAACAACTCATGTGCATTTTTGAGCTAGCTGTGTCTGATGACAACAGAAGTAAATTGTTACAACCAAACCTAGTACCTTCACTCAGAATTACTAGCCTAAATAGCAACACTGATGATTGTTACCGTATATTCTAGCCGCTACTACGAGTGTGCGAAATATAGGCGACATCACGACTTACAAATATTTTCATCCACTATTCCATGGAACAAACCGATAACTTGTATAAAGAAGAGAGAGAGAGAGAGAGGGGGGGGGGGGGTCGGAGGAGGAGAGGGAGACGATATAAACTGCCTTCGCGGATGGGTAATGCACCTCCTACTCTCTGCTACCTGAGCTTGTAATTTTCTTTTCGATGCACTGGGAGGGAAGTCAACAGTACTTTCACCACTACAGCTATCACATCGCACTATTCCACTACTAACCACAACTGGTGTAGTTTTATAATACCTATTTCCTTTCTTATGGCGCCTTTTGAATACAACTCTTGGTTTAGTCATTGTAAAATGAGAGCTACAATACACAACAATTTCATTATAAACACAGCAATCCACCAAACATTAAAATATTTTCAACGATTTACCAGCATACTAAAAAAGAATATTTAATAATCAGTAAAGGCACACTGTGGAAAATAAACCGAAAGAGAACAAAGTAAAACCACAGACTTCTAGATCATTTAGTTTCTGAGATTTGAATATAAATCTTGAAGAACGCAGTTATCTTGTTGTGTCAAGTAAAATTTAAAAAGAAACATTGAAAATATACATACCTGAATATATTTCAAAAATTATGGTCCAGTGTGTTGCAGAAAACTAGAAATACCAAAATCATAGAATGTTAGTTGGAGGCTACTTCAGCACACCGAGTACAGACTGGGACGTCTATGGATTCATTGCAGGTGGTACAGATCGTCTTGCGAAGTGTTTTTAATCACGTTTAACGGAAACGTGTCTTGAGCAGCTAGTTCGACTGCTTCAAACAAGCCTAACATTATCGACGGCGTCGTTACAGAGCCAGGGAGTAGTTATCATGTTGGCATGATAGTGATGGTGATTACTAAAGTTAATAAATTAATCAAGAAGCTAGGAGAGTATTTTTGCTAGAAAGAGTACATAAGCAGTTGTTAGAATCATACTCAGAAAATAGGTGAACATCACTTAGTTCCAATATGATGGACGTAGAGTAGTTACGACCAAAGTTTAAACGGGGTGTTATTCGCGCCCTGGAGATGTATGTACCGGGTAAGTGGATCAAGGGCGGAAAGTACTCACTGTGATAATTAAGTTCGGAAATTGCTGAGGAAGCAGACACGACACTGTTGCAGAGGTAAAAATCAGAAGAAATTAGTGCGTACAAATATTAAGGCGCGAAGCATACAGCTAGAAACGCCGTACCTTAGCAAAACATATCACTGAGAGCCCGAGAAAATTCTGGTCCTACGTAAGAACCCCTAGTGGGTCTAAAGCTTCTATTCAGACATTCTTCGACCGATCTTGTGAGGCAATAGGAGACATCAAAAGAAAATCTGTAGTCTCAAATTTAGCGTTTAAGAATCATTCACGCTGAAAGATCTCTCCCCTCCTTCCAGGAACCTCACCCTTGCACCCTTCCCGCCTACACCCCTCACGCCCTACCTCACTGCAAACAGCCACAGACTGAAACTTCCTGGCAGATTAAAACTGTGTGCCGGACCGAGACTCGAACTCGGGACCTTTGCCTTTCGCGGGCAGAAGTAAAGCTGTGAGGACGGGGCGTGAGTCGTGCTTGGGTAGCTCAGCTGGTAGAGCACTTGCCCGCGAAAGGCAAAGGTCTAGAGTTCGAGTCTCGGTCCGGCCCACAGTTTTAATCTGCCAGGAATATCAGCGCACACACTGCTGTAGAGTGAAAATTTCATTCTAGCCACAGACTGCTCCTCACCCCATTCGCCAGGTCATATATATGAGCTGTGTATCACACTTGCCAGGGGTACCCCTGACGATACCCTTCTCTCTGATGAACACTCGCCGCCGAGGACTACGTACAGGGTTCTATTACTTAAGAATTCCTCTAGTCACTCACGTATCTGGCAATCTATTCCGTATGATCGCACCTTCTTAAACCATCTGCAGTGGGGCACCGTGTCAAACAATTTCCCAAAGTCTATGAATATGGAGCCTGCCTTTTGCCCTTCATACACGGTTGACAGGGTATTGTGCAGGAAGAGGTCAAGCTGAATTACACAGCAGCGATGCTCTCTAAATCCGTGCTGATATGTGGATAGAAACTTTTCGATCTCTAGGACATTTATTACATTTGGACTGAGAATACGTTCAAGAATTCTGCAACAAACCGATATTAAGGCTAATGGTCTTGTACCCTTCTTATATAGCGGAGACACCTTTTTTGCCGTCGCTTGAGACTGCGCTGGATTCGCCATAGATGCAAGCTAGGTGAGGGGACAATGCTTTAGACTCCTTTCCGTAAAACCGAGTTGGGATTTCATCGAGACTTGGCGACTTCTTTTCTTTCAACTCTTTCAGTTGCTTCTCTTCTCCCTGAGCTTTGTGGCGCACAAAAAAGCAACAATATTCGATATGGCCGTTACAAAAATGCGAAAAAATGCTGATAGGTTCTGCTGCACATGTATAACGAAATAAAGTTCTCTGCTATACGGAAAGCAAATCGGCGTTTAACATCCCGTCGGCGAGAGCTCAGTAGAGACGGAGGGAAGTTGCGAATGGAGAAGGGAATCTTCCGTATCCCTTGTAAAGGAATCATATAGCCATTCGGCCTGAGGGCAGATCACACCTAAAAATTTAACTTCTATTTTACCGGTTTCAACCGAATTTTAAAATCACATCTGCCGTGTATAGATGTGGCAAAACCCAAGCTCTGAAGTCCGAAACCTCACTGGTGTTTTAGTTTTCAACGTTTAATCTTGTGGTTAATAGTGTTTCTGAAAACTAACTTTTTATACGCAGACGACAATTCTCACATTCCAGAGTTTTAGGAACATCCGCAAGACACTATTCGACTACGCTGAACACTCAACTCACGAGAAATGTTAATAACTCACTTTCAGCATTTCTTCAAGTACCAAACTTTGATTTTCTTTAATTATCGATACATAAATACGATGATAAAATAAACGCACTACATCTTCTATAATATCAATACACATAATTACGCAAAAACCTGAAGATTACTTCGTGTAAAAATATAATTAAACGGATTAATAATGACGACAAAAAAGTTAGCACTGAACTTAGAAAAACGAAAGAAAGAAATTGGATTTTAAAATTTTATTACCAACTTGGTGCTATTTGCAAAACACATACCCTCTAAAATTCACTAGACCGTGCGTTTTCCTTCTCTGTTCTTGTGCACCTTCCTCTTCTTGTAATTTCTAGATCGAGTTAGAGTGTTTCCTGAATTTTACCTTCTCGGCCTTCAAACATCCCTTACCGAACTGCGAAACATTTCCTTCAAAAACCGAGAGCATCTTTCTCTTTTTTTTTTCTTTGGGGCACTTGAACCACACTGTGCAAACATCTATTTGCGTCAGTGTCCTGCCGTCAACGCATCTTCCAGTCGTGCATCAGACGAAAGTCTCCGATAGACAAGTACCATCTTGACTACTTCGGCAGCTGTCAGTTTTTGGGTGACTAAGACAAGTCACAGAAAACCTAAATCTGGGTAGTCGAACAGGAGTTTGAAATGCGGTTCTCCCAAATACGAGTTCAGTGTTCTGCCACTGCCTTTCCGTATTGGGTAGCATAGCTTGTAGAACTGTATATTAGGGTACGAAGAACAGCTGTTTAACATCATGAAAACGACAAAGAAAGAGGGAGGCCCCATTTCATCCATTACTGTACCTATCGTGCTAAGTCACCTTACAAGATGTAAACACAGAGGCTACCATCGTCGTAGGTTAATCTCGCTTATGGACGCAGAAGTTTGCTAATGATCTATTGATCCGTTCCGCTGTTGCATATCAATGCCAGGTCAACGACCCTAACGCAGAGGGTCAGCCTTTGTTTCCTACAGAGAAAAAGTGGCGCAGACGTTAGCACACTGGTTTCGCTTTCGGGAGTACGACTGTTCAAATCTGCGTCCGACCATGCTGATTTAGGCTTCTTGTGATTTTCCTAAATCCTCCGGGATGATGACATGACACTTTCTTTGAAAGGACACAACCGCTTTTCTTCGATATCCTAAAAGAAAAAAAAAAAAAAAAGAAAAATAAAACGTTCCAAGTTTTCGCCCCGCCTATAATGTTCTCGTTGTTGAGGGGGCATTCATATTTCTGACACTGCTGTGTAACATGGCTTGCATCGCAAGTGAAATATGACCATGAACTCTAAATTGTAACGGCAGTGTACATCTTTTACAGCGTACGCGAAATTATCTGTATTACTAAAAGGTAGAGTTCTGAAACTACCAAAACTATCATTAGTAAGGTAATACTACGATAGTTTTCCTACAAACTTTGGTCAGTTAATGAAATTACAATGAAATACAGACCTTTAGCTGCTTAAAATATTAACGAGGACAGTTGCAAATGTGTGCTCCAACCGGGACTCGACCCCGGGATCTCCTGCTTACATGTCATACGCTCTATTCGTTTTTATTTTATTTATTTATTTATTTTTGCTTTCATTTTGTTCTATTTTGTTATTTGAATTTGTTCGGGGTGGACGTTCGATGACACCCGTTTAGGTTCTTCGTTGATCCATTCCCTCAGTTTTTTGTTACAGACGGCAGCAAACCCTCTGATCTAACGCGCTGAGCTACTGTGCCGGCTTCCGTCTGAGCCATCTGTCTGAGCCAACGAGGACACAGAGGATAGTGCGGCTGAAGGGATTTATCTCTGGCATGCTCCCCTTAAGACCCACATTCCCAACTTAATGTCCTGACACTACATTTGTAGTGCCCCTGTCCACTATACTCATTACTCACGGCAGTCAATCTACCGATTCCCGTAAGAGTTCGGGCAATGTGAGTGCATCCGCACTGAAGAAGTTCGTTGAACAGTAAGCTTTATCTATATGAAGATGGCATCTGTTCTTTAGATACCATCTTCATATATATTGATATTGGTCAGTTAATGTCGCACTCGCATTACCGTACCTATATTTAGATGCGTTGCGTACCTATTGGGCGTTACCCCATAACGATTGCTTTCTTTACATACGCGATCAGTGTCTTACTAGATTCCCCTAAAAATCGGAAGCGGTCAAAGACCCAGAAAATGAGTGAGGATATATTAAGAGGCGTATAACCTAAGACACATTTTTGTTCTATATATTTATCCTTCTGCTTGTTACTTTAAAATAAACAGTGTTTGTAGCGAAATTGACCTTTACTGTGTTTAATTCAAGTTTTACTCGAAAATTGTTGATTTATAACGTGAAACGGAGGGATATTGTAGTAAAAATAAAACACAAAATACTGATTTATGACATAGCGCTAGATAACCGAAAAGGTAAAATAAATCTCAAAGCAATAGTGTATCAAACATCGCTTCAATACTTTGTCGAACTTAAATGGATCAAGTTTCTATTATTAATAAACTTAGGCGCTGCAGTCATGGACTGTGAGGCTGATCCCGGCGGAGGTTCGAGTCCTCCCTCGAACATGGTTGTGTGCGTCTGTCCTTAGGATAATTTAGGTTAAGTAGTGTGTAAGCTTAGGGATTGATGACCTTAGCAGTTAAGTCCCATAAGATTTCACACACATTTGAACATAAACAACTCCCTCGTTTATTAATAGTAGCAGGAAACGTATCTTTGGCCACGATGAACGCTGTATTAAGTTCAAAATAACAACAATAACTATATGTATTGTTTTATGTTTTTGTTGTGCATGTAAACTGTACTTGCACCAAAATAATTGCTTTGGTTGCATAACAGTGCAGAATCTACGCTATCAAAGAATTTGTATTACTTATAAAATGCAGTTTATATTCTGTAATGAAAAAATGTACAATGGACTAACACTGAATGATGTATGGTTCTAATTATGTGCAAAACAACCAACCAAACGTACGAAGAGACAAAGATAAATTGTCGGCTCTCAGTTTCTCTTTTCCCAGTCGCTTACGTTTCTTTCGTTATCAATGTTACCAATACTGCCGGCAATCCTCCCATTTACTACATCATTTGTGTAGTGTACGAAAACTACCGAACGGTAGTTTAGTAGAATGTAACTGTGCTAAATAGCCAATCACCCAGACCCAATTGCAGCTTCCATGGCAACATCAAATAGATTTTCAGGAATTCATATAATTATTGACTTAGTTTAAAGTTCTGTTATAATGTACTCTTTGCGAGGTATAATGTTACGTTAGAGGCTGAACTCAATAAGCCAAGTGTTAAAATTAGAAGCTGTGTAGACGGTACGTCTTGAGGCATCGTAGCTCACAGGGCGTAGAATACCCAGGCTCCGTTCATCCACTGTTCGAGAATGAGAGCACTTAACGACTTCCAACAAACTTTATACGTAATTTCAGACCTTTTCTAAACTTGGTTTATTATTTTGAATAACAAAAAAGTAAGAAAACTGTATAATTACTGCTTTGCGTCTTCAGTCACAATGGTTTTACATACTGAAAGTTAAATATTTAACATATTAAAAAATCTGTAATTAGACGTTAGAAACTGTTTTATACATGGAAATTGAATTGTCGAAAGAACTGGGAGGGAGATACAGCTGAATAAAACTATTTGAGTAGAAGGGAATGAAACGAATATTCGTTAGCTTTAATTGACTCCCTATGGAAAATATAAAATGGGTGAAGTGAGGAGGTTATAAAATGTAGAATGGCAATGGCAAGAAAAGCGTTTCTAAAGAAGAGAAATTTGTTGACATCGAGTATAAATTTAAGCGTTAGGAAGTTTTTCTATAGACTTTGCCTGGAGACTAACATCATACGGAAGTGAGACCTGAATGATAAGCCGTACACACATGAGGAGAAGAGAAGTCCTTGAAATCTGGTACTACAGAAAAATGCTAAAGATGAGACGGATACATCGCGAAACTACTGAGGAGGTACTGAATAGAATTAGGGAGAAAAGAAATTTGGGGCATATCGTGACTAAAAGAAATGTTCGGTTCACAGGACGCATTCTGAGACATCAAGGTAATCAGCAATTTAGTACTGGAGGCATGTATGGTAAACAGGATGTAGGTTGTAGTAGTTATTCCGAGATGATAGGGCTTGCACAAGATAGAGTACGTGCAGAGCTACATCATACCAGTCTTCGGACTAAAGACCACAACAGCAACTAAATATAAAATTACGAAATTCAGGTCCTTTAACTGTGCAGATATGTTGTATACAACCAAAAGTCAAATACGACACAAAAACGCTTTCTTTAAATTATATTAACTTATTTGAATGGCTGCAGTTTATTATTTTATTAACAAAGCGTTTCACCTTCATGTGGTACCTTCATATTATCTATAGGAATAACAAAAATATGGTTAGTAACAATTCCTTATTTACGTTTAGAATCTTACATGCTAAGAACATACCCAGATTTTTGCTATTCCTGCAGATAACCTGAAGATGCCCACGAAGGTGAAACGAGTTGTTAAGGAAAGAACAAAGACGGTTGCTGTATCAGACTGTCTAATGAAGTGGAACGTATTTTATACTAAGTAAATTTGTATGCCTGTGTGTTCCCTTTACCTCTTGCCTTGTGTTATTACGTTGATTGCTAACATCAGTCAAACAAAATATTATCATATATTTTGCCAGACGGACTTGGAAGTTGAGCTGAACGGAATTAACAGTGTCTTAAAAGGAGGGTATAAGATGAATATCAAAAAAGCAAAACGCGGATAATGGAATGTAATCTAATTAAGTTGATGCGGCGGGAACTAGATTAGAAAATGAGACACTTAAAGTAGTAGACGAGTCTTGCTATTTTGCAAACAAAGTAATTAATGATGGTCGAAGTAGGGAGGTTATAAAATACAGACCGACAATGGCAAGAAAAGCGTTTCTGCAGAAGAGAAATCTGTTAACATTGAGTATAGATTTAAAAGGCAGGAATTCCTCTCTGAAAGTATTTATATGGGGTGTAGCCATGTTTAGACAAGAAGGGACTAGAAGCATGTGAAATGTGGTGCTACAGAAGAATGCTGAAGATTAGACGGGTAGATCCGGTAACTAACGAGGAGGTACTGAATACAGTTGCAGAGAAGAGAAACCTGTGCTACAACCTGACTAGAAGAATGAATCGGTTGGTAGGACACATTCTGAGACATCAAGGGATCACCAGTTTAGTACAGGAGGGAAGTGTGTGAGGCCGGCCGGAGTGGCCGTGCGGTTCTAGGCGCTACAGTCTGGAACCGAGCAACCGCTCCGGTCGCAGGTTCGAATCCTGCCTCGGGCATGGCTGTGTGTGATGTTCTTAGGTTAGTTAGGCGACTGACGATGTCAGAAGTTAAGTCTCATAGTGCTCAGAGCCATTTGAACCATTATGGAGTGTGTGAGGGATAATAATCATAAAGGGAGACGCAGTGATGAATACAGTAAGCAGATTCAGAAGAAAGTAGGTTGCAGTAGTCACTCGAAGATGAAGAGGCTTGCACAGGATAGAGTAGTATGGAGAGCTGCATCAAACCAGTCTTTGGACTGAAGATCGTAAAACACCACCATTTTGCTACACAAACGGAAAGTCCTCCTGTCTATCACACAGTGTTTGAGTGAGGCCATATGCGCACCTGTTGACTCCGCGGAGCGTGTGCCCGGCGCTGGTGACGGTCTTCCTGGAGGGTCCCGTCAGAAGGAGTACGAAGGAGTACGCCTATCCAACAGCCTGTGCCCCATCTGGAGTGGAGTCTCCGCACCCCTCGTTTGTCACGCGCCTGAATATTCAGTGACCGGTGGTGCCGCCAACGATTTCCAATGCAGATTTGTCGCGCGTGATTCGAATCACGACTTCAATTTCGTGCTCAACAGCTATCCGCAAGAGGCACAAAACAGGTAATGGCAAATGCCGCCCTTTCCACCAAAGTCAGTGACTGCTGCAGCTGGCACCTCTGTGACAATACGGAAAGAAAACGTGATACTACAGTATTACAGCATAATATATTAGGTTTGGCTGCGTGTTGTCGTTCGATCACATAACGATCTCCATAAATTATCCTAACGGACAAAGACAGAGCATATTTAGGTATCTCCACTACTAATTAAGACTGCCCAAGAGTCAAAGTGTCCGGTTGCGATGCGGAGGACACGGGTTTGATTTCCGGTACCGCCACGGGTCATTCCTTGGTAGGAGGAGTGGACCGGCGTGCACTCGGCCTCGTGATGCCAACTGAGCAGCTCCTTGAATGAGACGGCCGAAAACGGCAGGTAGTTCAGTGGGGTGACTCCATGACCCTCCATCCCCTTCTCCTTGACGGCATTGGCTGGTGATGACATGGTGACCGGTTGGTTTCGATTAATACATCACGGCCAGGACGCTGAGGTCAGCTTAGTTTACTGTAATACTAATTAAGAGGTCATACGAAACAACTCAAGCTTTCCTAAAGTTTCTTTACCTGTCACGCGAAACTTATCTTGTAGTTTTCTCACGTGATATTAAAGCCGCGGATCAAAGCAATAACGTGGATTTACTATTTCTTGACTTTCTAGAACCTTTGACACTGTCTCACATCAACGCTTATTAACGAAAGTATGATCAAATTCATTTGTCAACTGTAAGTTTAGACTGGACTGAGGAGTTCTTAGGGGAGACACATGTTCACCGGGAAAGTACTGGGGCACTTGCTCATGTCAATTCGCAGAAATGTATACAGGCGAGAGTGAGAGTCTAAAATTGCCACTTTTTATACATCGGAATGACAAGTTTCAAACTGTATCGTGTCCTAAGAATTAAGATTGACAGGAAACCCAAAAAACGTATAGCATTCCAAACGAGTGACAGGTATCCACTGAATGTTTTTGAGACAAACTACTTACATCTGTAAATGGTAAGCATATTTCATAAACATGTACAAAGTAGATTATGTTAGATGACTAATACCTATATGACAGACATGTATTTGATTTAAAGTTCTCAAACTATGTCTTTCTTAAGGCTAAATCCCCGGAACCTAGGCAGCTTATTTACAAGAAAATATTTTTATTCGTGCATCAATAATGTTAAACACAAACTAAAATAATATATATGAAATAGGTAACAATCAAAATGGTTGAGAATATCATGGTGTATAGTGTTATGCAACGTCATGTAATGTATTAGACTGCGTGTGCTTACAGAACTTCACATCTTTACGTGTTAGTTAATTCAATTGCATTATGCAGTTTTCAAGAATGTTAATTACACTGCAACTTTTATATGAAACAACTTTTTTATATTTCAGTGTTTCGAAGGCATTACCTCTAAACTTAATACACCAAATTATATTTTGGGGTGTGTTTTTCGCCTTAAAACTGAAATTGGGCAAAAACGAAAAAATACGTATTTCGTTATTTTGTCTCCTCTACATACCTACCAAGTAACATCAAGACCGTTTATTTACGTTTGGGAATGTTCCCTTGTAAGCCAGAGCAGCGATTAAGCAGGACAATAGGTGTAAAGTGTAGCTAAACATTGCAAATGAAAATCTTCTGATTTTTAATGCGGTATCCGTTTTGTACTCGATCGAACCTTGAAAAAGAAATACAGCCGTCGAATATTACTGAACGGCAAAAATGATGCACGGTACACGAATCCAAGTTGCAGGATGCCTATATAACTGTTTGCAGGGGCTGCAGAAATTTTATTTTCAGTATTCATTATAATTACTGATCGAATGTAAAATGCTGACACAATCAACGCATTAAGAAGTACAATCTCACAATGAAGGTTTAACTCAGTATGTCAAGTATTAAATTAGAAACTGTGCATATGTCTCAATGCAGCGTAACTCATTGCGCGCAAGTAAACCAGAATATATTCAAACATTATCTGAGGATGGGAGCACTTAGCGCCTTCTAGCAAACTTTACACACACAATTTCAAACCTTGTCCGAACTTTTTCTCGCTGACACCCTTCCCCGTCCCTTCCAACCTCCACTAAATAATGAAAGGAGAAATGTTTATCGCTTATGACATTTTCGCCGCTCTTGCATTAGGGCATGACATTTTAATTTATTACTTCTTCATGACTAATGATATTCGCAAAACATTTGCAGACAATATCCTCCCACACTACTAAGTGTACCTGCAAAATTGCATCATTGTACAACACATAGTTCGGGAGATATAACGTTTTATACATGGGAATCTGAGTCTTAAAAGAATACGGTATAGGTGTTAACAAGTTACTAATTATCCTCAGAAGTGGTCACTGTGAAAAATTGTTAGGACACGCAACCTGGGCCGGTATGTCGTCAAAAGTGTGCCAAGGAGATCCCGAGTCAGTTCTCTCGCTCCATCATCCACTGTTTCAGTTTTATGGTTAAGTGAACAGCTCTATTAGTGAATCCTGACATAGTCAGGGAGGAGAAAAGTAATCAACTGAAAGGCTTCATGGTTCAAATGGCTCTGAGCACTATGGGACTCAACATCTTAGGTCATTAGTCCCCTAGAACTTAGAACTACTTAAACCTAACTAACCTAAAGACGTCACACACACCCATGCCCGACGCAGGATTTGAACCTGCGACCGTAGCAGTCCCGCGGTTCCAGACTGCAGCGCCAGAACCGCAGAGCCACCGCGGCCGGCTGAAAGGCTTCATGCGATGTTTACACCGCAATAGCCAATTCCAACCACCTGCAGTCACCGTTTATAACATTTCTCGGATACGTTCGCGAAAAGCTCCAACAGAAACATTAGCAAGTGGAATCATCGCTGTACTAGTTTTTTCAAGATCTTTCGAATGGCGTTAAAAATTACATTGCTCCATTAAACAGATATTTGTTTCAATATTTTGACTAATAGAGAATTAGAGAATGCTAACTATATAATAAAATTATGTTCACGAAATAAAAGAGGCTCAAGCTCTACACTGATTGGACAGAAAGTTCGTGCTGTTGTATTTGACCTCAGACGGCACCTCTGTAATGTCCACAATACATTGCTAGTGACGTAGTGATCAGAACAGTATTGTGTCCAACTGTGAGTATACGTGAATTGGAACGATAGTAAATTGTTGGTGCTCGTATGGTACGTACTGTCGTAACTAAGGTAGTAAAAGTGATTACTTTTTCAAGAGACGTATCAAAGATTTGTACCGCATGGAGAGAAAGCGAATGAATATCATTCACTAAGTTACAACGCAGACGAAAGTGTATGTTGAGTGTAGGTAACAGATGCTCACTTAAGAGGATTCTGACGACAGCAGCGAAAGTAACTGCGGAACTGAATTTAGCACTCTCGAAGCCTGTCAGCAGAAAAACAACACGGCAGAAGCTCCATAAGCAGACTATTCCAGGAGAAGCTGGAATTCCAGAATCAGTCATCACTCCTGCAAATGCCCAAAAATGAAATATTGGTGCCGAAGACATTAAACGTGGACTGTGGACAATGGGAGAATGTCTTCGGTCGATAGAGTCTTGTTTCACACTGGTTGTGCCACAATGGTGATGCTCTGTTCCAAGACGACAGAGCCCCTGTTCACACAGCTCGCATCGTCCAGGACGGGTTTTATGAGTACGAGGATGAACTGTTGCCTCTCCCCTGGTCACCACAGTGCCCAGATCTTAGTATTACTGAGCCTTCGTGTTCTGCTTTTGAGAGAAGGGTCTGTGGTCACTATCAGCCTCCATCATCGTTACCTGAACTTGCCACTATTTTGCAGGGCCAATGGTTTAAGATTACCTTGGAAACCACAGGAGACCTACTTTATTCATATCGAGTCGACTGGAAGGGCTTTTGAATTTCAACAGCTTCCATATATCGCATTAGGCACGGTAATGCGTTTTGTTTTTAGTGTTTCCATATTTTTCTTCGTCCTCTGTACGTAATTCGCATTGTATAAATGATTGATGTCAGAAACGGTGTTTAAAAGAGACAAATGCTCTATCCATAATGAATCAGCATGTTAAAAATGTCTTAGAAAACCAGAAAAAAGAATCGAAGCGTGACATAGAAGGATGTGGAAATTAGGTGCACTCACAAGATAAGAAATGAGGACGTTCTCCGCGGAATCAGCAGGAGAGGATCATTTGAGAACAAGTGACAAGAATAAAGGACTGGACAACAGTATATGTGTTAACACATGATGGAATGATTTCCACAGTACTTGAGAATTGAGTAGAGGGTGAAAACTGTAGGAGAAGAAAGAGATTGTAATATACGGGGTGGTCCATTGATCGTGACTGGGCCAAATATCTCACGAAATAAGCGTCAAACGAAAAAACTACAAAGAACGAAACTTGAAGGGGGAAACCAGATGGCGCTATGGTTGGCCCGCTAGATGGCGCTGCCATAGGTCAAACGGATATCAACTGCATTTTTTAAAAATAGGAACCCCCATTTTCATTACATATTCGTGTAGTACATAAGGAAATATGAATGTAGTTGGACCACTTTTTTCGCTTTGTGATAGATGGCGCTGTAATAGTCACAAACAAATGGCTCACAATTTTAGATGAACTGTTGGTAAGAGGTAGGTTTTTTAAATTAAAATACAGAACGTAGGTACGTTTGAACATTTTATTTCGGTTGTTCCAATGTGATACATGTACCTTTACGAACTTATCATTTCTGAGAACGCATATTGTTACAGCGTGATTACCTGTAAATACCACATTACTGCAATAAATGCTCAAAATGATGTCCGTCAACCTCAATACATTTGGCAATACGTGTAACGACATTCCTCTCAATAGCGAGTAGTTCGGCTTCCGTAATGTTCTCACGTGCATTGACAATGCGCTGACGCATGTTGTCAGGCGTTGTTGGCGGATCACGATAGCAAATGTCCTTCAACTTTCCCTACAGAAAGAAATCCGGGGACGTCAGATCCGGTGAACGTGCGGGCCATGGTATGGTGTTTCGACAATCAATCCACTTGTCATGAAATATGCCATTCAATACCGCTTCAACCGCATGCGAGCTATGTGCCGGACATCTATCATGTTGGAAGTACATCGCCATTCTGTCATGCAGTGAAACATCTTGTAGTAACATCGGTAGAAAATTACGTAGGAAATCAGCATACATTGCACCATTGCCATGGATAAAATGGGGGCCAATTATCCTTCCTGCCATAATGCCGCACCATACATTAACCCGCCAAGATCGCTGATGTTCCACTTGTCGCAGCCATCGTGGATTTTCCGTTGCCCAGTAGCACATATTATGCCGGTTTACGTTACCGCTGTTGGTGAATGTTTTTGAGATTCCCGATTCTCGCCAATTGTCTGCTACTGATGTGCGGATTAGCCGCGACAGCAGCTAAATCACCTTCTCGGGCATCATCATTTGTTGCAGGTCGTGGTTGACGTTTCACACGTGGCTGAACACTTCCTGTTTCCTTAAATAACGTAACTATCCGGCGAACGGTCGGGACACTTGGATGATGTCGTCCAGGATTCAGAGCAGCATACATAGCACATGCCCGTTGGGCATTTTGATCACGATAGCCGTACATCAACACGATATCGTCCTTTTCCGCAATTGGTAAACGGTCCGTTTTAACACGGGTAATGTATCACGAAGCAAATACCGTCCGCACTGTCGGAATGTTACGTGATACCACGTACATATACGTTTGTGACATTTCAGCGCCATATATGACAAAGTGAAAAAAGTGGTCCAACTGAAACATTCATATTTCTTTACGTACTACACGAATATGTAATAAAAAATGGGGGTTCCTATTTTAAAAAAACGCAGTTGATATCCGTTAGACCTATGGCAGCGCCATCTAACGGGCCAACCATAGCGCCATCTGGTTTCCTCCTTCAAGCTAGACGAGTTTCGTTCTTTGTAGTTTTTTCGTTTGATGCTCATTTCGTGAGATATTTGGGCCGGTCACTATCAATGGACCACCCTGTATATGACAAACACACGGTCAAGGCACCTGAACGTGACCACAGTCTATCTTCGGCGTCAACGTACAAAAACACCCACAGACGGCAGGTGGCAGCACTAGCAGCGTAGGGTGTGTAACGCATGTCGGAGGGACGTGGAAAACATTGGAGTCTTCGGCGTAATGCGGAAGCCGAGCGATTTATCTGACGTCCAAAAGGACATGATCATTGGTTTTCGGGGCAAGGGTGGAAGCATTTCGGAAACGTCTAAGACTGTAAACTGTTCGTGTGCCGCCGTGATTAAAGTATATCGTGCAAGGAGCGAGCCAAAGCCGGCGCCGTGGCAACTGTGGCGTACAACGGGCCATGGATGGCGGGGGTGAACGACAACTGCAGAGGTGTGCACCAACGAACAGACGTGTAACTCAGAGTTTAAACATGGCTTATCAGTTCAATGACTGTTTACAATTTAAAGTTAAACTAAATAATCCCACGGTCACAAATTTCAAGACTTTTTACCAGGTTTCAACACTTCTATGAGTGCCTCCACTAGAAATTAAATATTCACATTTGTACTTACGTTATAGGCCAATTTGAATATTTAATTCTACATCTACATCTACATTTATACTCCGCAAGGCATCCAACGGTGTGTGGCGGAGGGCACTTAACGTGCCACTGTCATTACCTCCCTTTTCTGTTCCAGTCGCGTATGGTTCGCGGGAAGAACGACTGCCGGAAAGCCTCCGTGCGCGCTCGAATCTCTCTAATTTTACATTCGTGATCTCCTCGGGAGGTATAAGTAGGGGGAAGCAATATATTCGATACCTCATCCAGAAACGCACCCTCTCGAAACCTGGACAGCAAGCTACACCGCGATGCAGAGCGCCTCTTTTGCAGAGTCTGCCACTTGAGTTTGATAAACATCTCCGTAACGCTATCACGCTTACCAAATAACCCTGTGACGAAACGCGCCGCTCTTCTTTGGATCTTCTCTATCTCCTCCGTCAACCCGACCTGGTACGGATCCCACGCTGATGAGCAATACTCAAGTATAGGTCGAGCGAGAGTTTTGTAAGCCACCTCCTTTGTTGATGGACTACATTTTCTAAGGACTCTCCCAATGAATCTCAACCTGGCACCTGCCTTACCTACAATTAATTTTATATGATCATTCCACTTCAAATCGTTCCGTACGCATACTCCCAGATATTTTACAGAAATAACTGCTACCAGTGTTTGTTCCGCTATCATATAATCATACAATAAAGGATCCTTCTTTCTATGTATTCGCACTACATTACATTTGTCTATGTTAAGGGGCAGTTGCCACTCACTGCACCAAGTGCCTATCCGCTGCAGATCTTCCTGCATTTCACTGCAATTTTCTAATGCTGCAACTTCTCTGTATACTACAGCATCATCCGCGAAAAGCCGCATGGAACTTCCGACACTATCTACTAGGTCATATATATATATATATATATATATATATATATATATATATATATATATATATATTTTGTGAAAATTTCTGGTGGAGGGACTCATAGAAGTGTTGAAAGCTGGTCAAAAGACTTGAAATTTGTGGCCGAAGTCTTATTTAGTTTAACTTTATGACATGTAGCTGTTGAGCAACTGACCGCGCAGATGAACCGAGGGACTACCAAGTGCCTCCTCAACGGCCGTTCAGCGAACGTTGTTGCGTTATGTTCCTTCGCAACAGGCGCCTGTTTCATGCGCTCATGCCGACTGCTGTTCATCGGCGACCAAGTCCGGCGTTTACACGCCAGTACCGCCACTGGGCGTCCACGATTGGCGACACGTGGCCCTTTCAGGTGAATCACATTTTATGCTCCATCGGACAGACGGCCGTTGGCGTGTACGGCATGGAAAGTTCAAAAATGGTTCAAATGGCTTGGAAAGTTCAAAAATGGTTCAAATGGCTCTGAGCACTATGGGACTCAACTGCTGTGGTCGTAAGTCCCCTAGAACTTAGAACTACTTAAACCTAACTAACCTAAGGACAGCACACAACACCCAGCCATCACGAGGCAGAGAAAATCCCTGACCCCGCCGGGAATCGAACCCGGGAACCCGGGCGTGGGAAGCGAGAACGCTACCGCACGACCACGAGATGCGGGCAGGAAAGTCTGAAAGCAAAATCACTGGAACAATCATCAGGAGGGCCAGGTCGGAGGTGGGAGCGTTATGGCCGGGGGAATATCTTCGGTGCATTCCCTGGATGATCTCGTCGTTCTGGAAGGCATAATGGATCAACATAAGAATGCCTCTATGCTTGGGGACCGTGCCCACCTCTCTATGCAGTTTGTTTTTCCTTGGCACTATGCCATGTACTATCAGAACAATGTAACGTGTCTCACAACTCACAGGGTACGTGTGTAATTCGAATAGTACCAGGTTGGGTTTACTGTACTCCTCTGACCCCCATACTACCCGGATTTAAGTCCAGTCGAGAATCTCTATCGGGTTGTATGCGCCATGGATCGTCCAACGAGAAAGCTAGCGCAGCTGGCCACGGCACTAGAGTCGGCGTAGCGCCACATCCCTGTCGGTACCTTTCAGAACCTCACTGATTCTCTTCCTGCACGTGTCGCAGCGGTCCGCGCTGCAAAAGCTGGTTATTCAGGCTTTTGACAGGCGGTCACATTACTGTCACTGGACAATGCGGTTCAGGAAGTAGCGTGTAAGTGCTGCTCTGAGGTGAAGAAGTGGACGAGGGTGTGCAAGCTGTGGCAGGCTATGTCAGTCTAATGAGAAGACAGATAAACTCCCCTCTACCCACCCCATTACTCCATATAAAAATACTGGTGCGTAGTTAAATTATAGGATCATTTTATTTCTGCAGCTTTTTCTGAAGTACTGACTTCACTGAGAAAAAGTTCTAAAATTACTTCAACACATTTTAGGAGCACTGGCTTTAACGCGCACTCCAGGCTGATGAGTTGCGTGGTGGACGCATCTGGGTCACCGGGAGCTAACTGATGCCGTGCAACTTGGCGGCAGCAGCTGGTACCGTACAGGCCAGGCGTTAGCACGGCGAAGCACTACAAGAGGACAGACGGCGGAGTTTGCGGCAGGTCCCCTAACTAGCAGCCTGGCCGAACTGTGCCACAAAATGACGTTAACCTGTACGCGTATCGCGGCGAGCAGCTGACGGCGCTCGCAAGATGTCCAGAGGGAGGGGTATACATTCTGGGAGTCGACTGTTGAGGTGTCCGGGTAGGAAAGAGACAGATGTGGATACGTGTCTCTCCTTCACATTTCTGGATCCACTCGTTCAGCATCTACTTCTGTGCTCTTCGAACTGCTGAAGTTCATGGCAGAAGGGTGCTCCACACTGTCAGACAATTTAATACCAACCTTGATTCTTTATTGATTGTATAAAGCTTACAATTTTGTGCATTTCGGCTTTGAGCCAGACTCTCATATAGAAGTACACAGATGAGAAGTAGTTTTCTCACTTACAAACAACTTCAGTTGGAAAGACCACATAGATAATATTGTGGGGAAGGCGAGCCAAAGGTTGCGTTTCATTGGCAGGGCACTCAGAAGATTCAACAAGTCCACTAAAGAGACTTACACTACACTCGTTCGTCCTCTGTTAGAATATTGCTGCGCGGTGTGGGATCCTTACCAGGTGGGATTGACGGAGGACATCGAAAGGGTGCAAGAAACGGCAGCTCGTTTTGTATTATCACGTAACAGGGCAGAGACTGTGGCAGATATGATACACGAGTTGGGATGGAAGCTATTAAAGCAAAGACGTTTTTCGTCGCGGCGAGATCTATTTACGAAATTTCAGTCACCAACTTTCTCTTCCAAATGCGAAAATATTTTGTTGAGCCCAACCTACATTGGTAGGAATGATCATCAAAATAAAATAAGAGAAATCAGAGCTCGAACAGAAAGGTTTAGGTGTTCGTTTCTCCCGCGCGCTGTTCGGGAGTGGAATGGTAGAGAGATTGTGGTCCGATGAACCCTCTGCCAAGCACTTAAGTGTGAATTGCAGAGTAATCATGTAGATGTAAATGTAGAAAGAGCACAAAATCTTACAAACGTGTAGATACGAAGTGTGGCTATAAAATAACGGGACTATTGTCCGCCTACATAACTGAGCGGTAACGTGTTCGCCTACCATGCAGCGAGCCTGGTTTCGATTCCCGGGAGGGTTGGAGATTTTATCTGCTCGTGGACTGGGCGTTTTGTTATCTTCATCTTCATCATCATCATCATCATCATCATCATCGCCGACGCGAAAGTCGCGCAAGGTGGCGTCACCTGAAATAAGACCTGCACCTGGCGGCCAAACTTCCCGGGACGGAGCCTCCTGGCCAACAGTGCCACACGATAGTTCATTTTTTAACGGAACTATTGCTATAAAACATTTTATTTCAAAACCATGAATACTTACTTAATGTCACCATTAACACACAACCCTATTCCATCCCTACAGCGTTCTATGCGAACTTTCCATCAATAGAAACAGTGCTGGAAGTCTGTGCTCCTTGACGACTAGTGACGCTCTTCCTTCCACTGCTTCAACGGACTGAAATCTTGTTCTGTTTAACGCAGATTTCACCTTGGGGCATAGATAACTGTCACGTGGTGCTAGGTCATGCGAATATGGTGGGTGGTCTAACACTGCGAAATTTCGCTAGAAACCACTTAACAGACAATTCGGTCTAAGACGGGGCATTGTGTTGATACAGAAACCAACACTTGTTCTTCCACAATTCGGGTTACTTGTTGTTATTATCTCATGTAGTTGAGCAAGAACCTAGCTGTAGTAATACTGATTAATATTTTGATCTTCAGGAACCCAGTGAAGATACAAAATTCCCTGAATATCGAAGAAAGCAGTCATCATCAATTTGGATCTTGATTTGCTCATTAGAGCTTTTCTCGCTCGCTGTGAAATTGAAACCTTCCAATACATGAAAATCTAATATTCGCCACACGTTATCTCTCTTTCAAACAAAATCAGAAACATTTTCAGTTGTATTCAAAGTGTGACTATAAACATTTTCACGGCATTTTTTTGTTCGACGTTGAAAATTTTCGGCACTAGTTTCACAGACACTTTTCTCGTGTTAAATTGATACTGTTCAATTTGCCTTACCCGTTCTTTATCAATCCTTACATTTTCAGCAATTGATCGAATAGTCAACCAACGGTTAGATCGGATCAGATTACCTACTTTTTCAAATTTTTTGTGTTTTTGACGTTCAAGAGCTCTAGGGCCCTGGGAAACACTTGGACTACTCAAAAACTCGCCTACATGATAAATAGTCTTCACCATACACTTCTATTAGTAAAAGATAGGTTTCAATAGCAGTTTTTCCAAGTTCGATGTGAAACTCCACGACACTTTGCTCTGTTATTACAGTTATCATTGTTCCGGCCCGCATCTCGTGGTCGTGCGGCAGCGTTCTCGCTTCCCACGCCTGGGTTCCCGGGTTCGATTCCCGGCGGGGTCAGGGATTTTCTCTGCCTCGTGATGGCTGGGTGTTGTGTGATGTCCTTAGGTTAGTTAGGTTTAAGTAGTTCTAAGTTCTAGGGGACTGATGACCATAGATGTTAAGTCCCATAGTGCTCAGAGCCATTTGAACCATTTGAACCATTGTTCCGGCAAAACAAAATAACAGCTCTCACAGAAAGACAGGTCAAGGCCACACTGATCTTTATACAGACACCAGAGATGCCGCAATCGACTGAGAAGGCTTCACCATTCACAGTTATTGGTCGTTCATCTTCGGAGCATGAGTACTTACTTTGTGACGGTTTCAGTTCCGTTATTTTATAGCTACACATCGTCAAAGCGAAACGTAGCATATTAAGAGAACATCCATACACGGTACCTCGTCAAAAATTCGAATGCCCAAAAATATCAAGGATTAATGCTACTGTTTGGCTACAGACCGCCTTACCTAAAGCAAGCCGTGACCGCTAGGTAACATCTGTGGACTCATCTCAAAACAGTCACACAGTAACAGTTGCAGGTGCGGGTCGCCTATCCAGGGCCAAACCTTTTTGAAACTCTTCCACAAAATAACTAAAGGAAACAAATTTACTGTTCACAGCATGTTGGCTGTCCATAAAATAAGTCTTCCCAGCATCAGACATGTTTTAATTTATTACTTTTTCACTACTACTGACTACTAGCAGCAAATTTTACCGAAGGTATTCCACGGACAGAATGACACTGATATAATGTTACAAACTCTGAGGGATGGTGAAGAAGAGTAAATGTATCGTTTTGCGGTAATGGGCCCTAGTGTGGAGACGACCGAGCCGAAAGTTCTAACAGAAAATCGTATTGATACCTCTCACAGAGGTCTACTCCTGCAAGGTCCTAGACTCCATATTATAGGAGGATATAGTACGGACCAAAACAACAAAAAAAATGTCCAGTAATCATAGGATCTGAGGTTCATAGCTTAAGAGGTATAAGCGCTTGTTCATCTTTAATACTGTGAAACATTTCTACTGAATAAATGCTCACAGCTCTTCAAGTACGCATTTTGGGGCCCTTGTTTATCGGAAATTTTTTTCTCGTTTCGGTCGATACTACCTCCTTCCGAAATCTGGGAGTCAAAGAGCTCGTAGTAAAAGAGGTCCAATATCAGAGGTGTCAGAACCCCAGTTTGAGCCCATTTATCATATGGCCCAGATGCATGCATTAATTCGGGTAAGACTGGTGTCATAAAGCCATGTGTTGTCTGCTGAGGTATGCTGGCCGATAACTGTTGCAGCCTGTCCTTCATATCCCAGACACTGCCACTGGGACAGTCTTGACATCCGATCTGGTCCCACGCATGTTCTATCGGGGCAGATCTGAGGATCGTGCTGCCCACAGGAAACGACAGCATTACGCGGTCAGCTCTTAGAGACACAAGCAATGTGTGGACGAACATTGTTCTCTTTAAAAATGGCACCACGATAATGTCACGTGAGAGGAAAGACAAGAGAACGCCTGTTGTAAGCGTCGTACCTTGATGCCAGCAGAGTTCCCTCAGTAAGTACCAGTCGAGATGTGAAGTCATGCCTGATGCTTCCGCAAGCCAACATGCCAGGATTGACAATGCTGGGCGTGCGAAAATACGATTCATCAGTCAACAAAATGTGGCGCCATTCATCGGCGGGGCATAGTTCCCAGTCACGCAGCCGTTTGTGTTGCGTTAATGGCAGCCTACGGTAATCTTCTAGTCCGGCTGCTGACATTATCCCACCAGCGAAGCAAGATGACAAAGAATATTGCATGAGTCTATTACTTGAGTGAGTGTGTTACGATGTGCCTGGTGCACAACACGGGGACCCACCATTGTGATGGATAAATAGTATGATTGATCGGAACCCTGACGGCAAGTATGCATGCCCTCACGTTTCCGTACAGTCCAACACATGGTCACGGTCACATCCGATTGCGCCAAAAATATGGATGCTGCAAGATTCAACCAGTCGGCCAAAATGGAAACACACAGTGTGGTCCATTTCAAACTGTCAGATACTGATAACGCTGTCTCACATGAGTGCGTTGCATCTTCGTGTCTACCTCTGTGATCACGCAACATCTGACATTGTCTCGCCCTCCATATATACACTACCACGCCCAGTAAAAACGCTAAATACGAACAACATTACTGCATTCTGGTGGGCGTCCACAGTGATATCCAGTGGAGCAGTCTGGGTCTCGCATGGATATCCGTTGTGCGACAGGACCCCAGAAGAATACACAGGGTGTAAAAAAACAACGTATACAAAAATTTTTACTGTTAAAAGAGATTAAAAGAAACTATTTGTTCTGTGGCAAAAAGTCACTGGTGCAATGCTTCTCCTCTGGGAGTCCAGGATGGGTTTGGTGTTAATTATGTTCAGAGACGGTGGTAGAAACACCGAGAGGGAAATACTGCTTTAGAGATGCTGCTGAAACTGTTTTCCGTTTAAATCAATGCACAGCCGGTATCTGCGTGCTAATGATTGTCTATAACACGCTCAAAACAATCAGGTGTTACAGGAAACCAAAGGGTCAGCTCTTCCCAAGTGTCTATCGGTGTCTCTTACACAAAGGGCTTCATTTCCCTCCAGAAAGAGAAACCCATAGGAATGAGGTCGATAGAACGCGGTAACCACCGTTCTTGTTCAATCTTGGCAGTCCAACAGTCAGGGAAAACACCATGTAAATGTCCTCTGGAAAAAACGGTTAAGTGTGGTGGGACGCTATCATACTGGAACCATAATCACTGCCTGACGACTAGCGGAACATTCTCCAGTACTTCCGGTAGTACTTCACCGGGAAAGATTCGGAAATTTTCTCCGCCGAGACTGTTGGGCGGAAAATATGGACAGCGAATGGAAACTGCAACCAGTAATGAAACCGTACCCTTTCCGGAAGTAAGGCTTAATTTTGTTCCCTATCAGAGGCCAGTGTCAATGTGTTGCATATGAAACAGTCGAACTAACTGTGACCGTTGTTCTAAGAATAATCAAGCGTCTAATTCTTCAACGAACACTAAGCTGCGAAACAGTGAGCCTGTGATCTTTTTGTCAAATAAGATAGTGCTTCAGTTTATCTGCTTAAAAACACTAAAAAATGTTGTATACATAATTTTCTTACACCCTGTATCCACATTGTTACATCAAGTACATCACAAGGTATAAATCAAAAATACATCGAAAATGAACATGCTGAAAGGGAAAAATCTTTGATCGTGTGACTTATCAGTCGGTCCCGTGAAAAATGTTTAGTTCACAATTTATTACGGAAGAGAGTTACTGTACCACGAATTCACACTATAAGACAATAAAAAATGACGCACCACGAAGGATTTATCCGAATGGGACGGAAATGTTAGATGTGATGTACATGTACAGACAAACAGATGATTATAATTCCACAAAAATTGGGTCATTTATTCAAGAGAAAGAGCTTCACAAACTGAGCAAGTCAATAACGTGGCGGCCGGCCTCTGGCCCTTATGTAAGCAGTTACTCGGCTTGGCACTCATTGACAGAATTGTCGGCTGTCTTCGTGAGCGACAATGTGTTCAATTCTGTCCAAATGACGCGTTAGATTGACAAAAACCCGATATGGATGAAGTGCCCTGCCCATAATGATCCAAACGTTCTCAACTGGGGAGAGACCTGGCGAAATTACTGGTCAAGTAGGGTTTGGAAACCATGCAGACAAGCAATAGAAACTCTGTAAGTGTGCTGGCGGTCGTTATCTTGCTGAAATGTAAGTCCAGGATGGATTGCTATGAAAGGCAACAAAACGGGGCGTACAATATCGCCGGCGTACCGTTTTGGTGTAAATGTGCCACGGATGGCAATCAAGGGCTCGTGCTATGATATGAACTCGCATATCAGACGATCTCTCCAGATTGTCGGGCCGTATGGCGGATGACAGTTAGGTTGGTATCCTGTCCGGGGCGCCTCGAGATCTGAACTTCTGCCCGAAATCTCGTTGACTGGAGTAGATTTGTGTTTTGTGATGAGTTAAGCTTCGACTTGAGCCCCGTTGACCAGCAAAGACGTGCCTTTTCTTTTCATAGCAAGACCCCTTCGATTCTCATCCGTGGCATTCTTAGGGTTCAGCGGTACGTCGACGGTATTCTACACCCCTTTTTGTTGCCATTTGTACCAACTATTCTTAGCTTACATCTCAGAAAGATAATGTCCGTCCGCACACGGCAAGAGTTTATATTGTTTTGTCTTAGTGACTGCCAAACCCTGCCTTGGCCAGCCAGGTTGTCGGCTCATTCCCAAATTGAGAACGTTATGGGACGGACCCTCCAACAATTTCGGGATTTTGACCATCTAAAGTGTCAGTTGGTGAGAATTTTGCACGATATCTCTCAGGAGGACATTCTAAAACCCTCTCAATCAATGTCAATCCAAATAACTGCTTGCATTAGGGGAAAAGGTGGATAAATGCGTTATTGACTTCCTCAATTTTGAAGTTCTTTCTCTTGAATAAATCATCCAATTTTTCTGAAACTGTAAACATTTGTTGGTCTGTACATTTACATCTACCGATTTCCGTGTCATTCTTTATGGTACGTCTTTTTTTGTCGCAGAGTGCATATAAAAATGTTTAGTGGAGAGAGTATTCCTATGGGCGGCATTAGAAATTCTGACAAGTGATGGCCAGATTTTTTTGAAACTAGGAACTTGGCATTCTTTTCAAAAATGGTTCAAATGGCTCTGAGCACTATGGGACTTAACTTCTGAGGTCATCAGTCCCCTAGAACTTACAACTACCTAAACCTAACTAAGGACATCACACACGTCCATGCCCGTGGCAGGATTCGATCCTGCGACCGTAGCGGTCGCGCGGTTCCAGACTGTAGCGCCTAGAACCGCTCGGCCACTCCGGCCGGCGGCACTCTTTTCCTTTCTTTCTTGAGACATTAGTCTTCTGTCTTGCATGATACGGCCCGCCACGAATTCCTCTCCTGTACCAACCTCTTCATCTCAGAGTAGCACTTGCAGTCTATGTCCTCAATTATTAGCTGGATGTATGCCAATCTCTGTCTTCTCTACAGCTTTATAACTCCCTCTAGTACCATGGAGTCATTCACTGATGTCTTAACAGATGTTCCAGTAGCCTTTTCTTTCTTCTTGTCAGTGTTTTCCATATTTCCCTTTCTTCCTCGATTCTGCGGAGAACAACCTCATTCCTTACCTTATCAGTCCGCCTGATTTTCAACATTCTTCTGTAGCACCACATCTCAAATGCTCCGAGTCTCTTCTTTACCGATTTTCCCACAGTTCATGTTTCACTACCATTCAGTGCTGTGCTCCAAACGTACGTTTTCAGAAATTTCTTCCTCGACCAGGAATGCCATTTTTGCCAGTGCTAGTCTGCTTTTTATGTTCTCCTTGCTCCGTCCGTTATGAGTGATTTTCCTGTTTAGGTAGCACAATTCTTTAACTTTGTCAACTTTGCGATCACCTATCCTGATAGTTCTCATTTGTGCTACGTCTCATTACTTTCGTATTTACTCTCAATCACTATTCTGTACTCATTAGACTGTTAGTCCCATTTGGCATATCCTGTAGTTCTTCTTCACTTTCTCTGAGGATAACAGAGTCGTCAGCTAATCCTGTCATTGATATCCAAGCTAATCTTGTCACTGATGTCCTTTCACGGTGAATTTTAATCCCACTCTTGAACCTTTCATTTATTTCCGTCATTGCTTCTTCGACGTATAGAGTGAGGAGTAGGGGCGAAAGACTTTATCCCTGTCTTAATTCCTTTTTAATCCGAGCACTCCGCTCTTGGTCTTCCACTCTTATTGTTCCTTCTTGGCTCTTGTATCTACTGTATATTACCCGCCTTTCCCTATAGCTTACCCCTATTTTTCTCAGAATTTCAAACATCTTGTACCATTTTACACTGGCGAATGCTTTTTTCAAATCGACAGATCACATGAACGTGTCTTGATTTTTCTTTAGTCTCGCTTCCATTATGAACCGTATCATCAGAACTGCCTCTCTGGTACCTTCACCTTTCCTAAAGTCAAATTGATCGTCATCTAGCGCATCTTCAATTTTCTTTTCCATTCTTGTGTATATAATTCTTGTTAGCAGCTTGGATGAGTGGGCTTTAAGCACTTTTATGCTCTGGCAATCTTCGGAAATGTGTGTATGATGTTTAAGATTTGATGTTTAAAACTTGCAACCCGCCAGGCGAACTACCCGGGATGGGGCCTACCGGCCATCAATGCCCCACGATCATTTCACTTTTTTCCCGAAAGTCAGATGGTATTTCGCCAGATTCATACTTTATAGATGCCAACGTGAATACTCGTTTTGTTGCCACTTCCCCCAATGATTTTAGAAATTCCGATGGAATGTTATCTATTCCTTCTGGCTTATTCAATCTTATGTCTTCCAGAGCTCTTTTAAACTTTAAGTCTAATACTGGATCCTTTATCTCTACTGTATCGATTGTTGTTTCTTCTTGTATTACGTAACGATTAATTGACATCTCTGGGATGTGTAATTGGTGGCCCTACTTACTTTTATTGTCTGGGTTGGTCTGCAGTAGTGGTAACAGATATCATCGGATATCCGCGAACCAGAGGAGTTTTGCACTTGGAAGAGTATTCCAGGTCTTGTTGTATATAGATAAATTAAAAAACAGTCGAATATTTTATTGAGGGAGGAGGAAGAGGAAAAAATAATTCCTTTCTTGACAGTTAGAGCTGTCAGACTCTAGATTTGTAATAGCTACTACGAACAGAAAACTTCCCGTGTGAGGGAAAATTCTAGGGATAACTACTCCGGCACTATTACTTCGTATATTGTGGGATGGTAGTTATCTCTGAAGTTTCTCCTTGTGCATTACAGTACCATCACGGTAACAAATCTGGTGTCATGTATCTGCCCGTATTGGATTTAGCATTAATATCATTTGAAAAGGTGTTCTCAATTGATGAAAGGCCGAACACCTCATAACAAACAGAACGAGAAAGTGTGGCGACAACAATTTCAGTAACTGAAAGTTGTCTGTTTTTAAATAATGTTCACGGGAAGATTTAATTAAAAAAGTATTTTCCGGGATATTTGAATAGTTAATAACGAGAGGTAAAACGGAGGTACTTTTTTCGTGGAGCGAGGCTCCTAACTGAAAAATAATTAATCAGACCGTCACAGGTGTTTGCTATCCAAGAGTCGCAGAAGTTTGAACTTCATATTACATTTTTATTTTGCTCAGAAAAGACAAAAATACCTTCTTACTAAAACCGCAATTAATAAAGTTTCGCAGGCTCACTCACATGAAGAGCACTACGTGAATGAACCGATACCTACACTGGGAAGAGAACTGAACCGTCTGGTTTTTCTTTTTGATTTTATGTTTTGTGACACTTGTACCTGTTGTGTGGACCAACCTTAGGAACACGTAATTGTGGTAGAAAACGTAGGTGATCTAATATGACAGTGTTCCTATCTGCGTGTGAGTAGGTTCGTATCGCAGGGTTAGGCAGTGCGGAGGATTAAGCACTCTGCTGAATTTTGAGGGAAAGGAAGGCCTACCATTATGACAAGATGAGGTCTTCCGGCATGCTCGCATTAGTTGTAAGTCGACAGATTTCTTGGCATCTGTACTAGTGAACGGCTAAACCTGACACAGGCCAAATTGTAGATTGCGTATCTAATATCTTCCAGCGACAAAAAATTTGATTTTCAGTATTTCATACAATTGTTCACCGAATTTAAAAATTTAAAGTGCTGTCATAATACGCTCATTAAGAGGTATAATATTACGTTAAAGGTTTAACGCAATAAGACGAATATTGCAGTCAGAAGCAGTTCATATATCTCACGCCAGAGCTACTCACGACGTGCAAATTACCCACAGTCACACAGATTCACCCAATGTTTGAGAATGGCAGCACTTAGCGACTTCCAGTAAACCTTACACGTAATTTCAAATATTTTATAAATTTGTTGTAGCTGATAACCCCTCCCCTTATCACACATACACCCACCCACCCACACACACACACACACACACACACACACACACACACACACACAGAAAGAGAGAGAGAGAGAGAGAGAGGGAGGGAGAGGGAGAGAGGGGGAGAGAGAGAGAGAGAGAGGGAGGGGGAGAGAGAGAGAGAGAGAGAGAGAGAGAGAGAGAGAGAGAGAGAGAGAGAGAGAGAGAGACGAGTACAAATGGAAAAAGTTTATAACTTTCTGCTTTTTATCTGTTCAAGCAGTAAGACTTCGGAATCAGACCTGAAGTTTTAGTACTTCTTTACTACTATCTTTATGCGCAAGACATTTGCAAACATTATCCATTTATACCAACGAATGTACTTTCAAAATTACATCATTGTAAGACCAGGAGCCAGGAGATATTACATCATAAACGATAAGATGCGTGAAAAGCATGGGTGCTCGATTCTTTAAAGAATAAGGTGTCTGTGGCTTACTGGTACTCTTCGAAGGCTTAGGCAGTTCACTTGAGCACAGGAGAGAACTAAAGCAAAGACAACTATAGAAAACAGTGTGTGTATAGGACCCTGGCCACTGTAGAGCAAATTTCTTGTGGTGAGAAACAGATGGCAAACAAACATGTACGAATTTATTCGACGAATCGACGTAGTATGGGCAAGGAGACTGTAGTGCAACGCACGAGTTTGTAACGACACACCCCAATCCTCGGGGAACGTAAGACTGATGAACAAATGAGAATAATGCGTTGTTTTAAGACGAATAGGGGCAGAAGATCGCTTGGCAGGAGAGGTGTTCGGCTGGAGCCTGGAAGAAGGACAACCATCCGTTCACTTCAGTTGAAGCTCTGGAGAGTGCTGTTCTGCCGGAGTCTTGGAGCAGTGGAGACAACTCAGTACTCGCTGTTGCTTTGACACGGTAGCCTTGTCAACGTCTGCCGTTACCTTCTTGTCTACAGTCTGCAACTGACAGCGTCACGGGTCTTCCTGTACCACTGATCTGAGATGCAAGAACGCAGTCGGTTCTGGTCACCGCTGTTGAGTCGTTCAACGTTTTCGTACTATTGTTCGCATTCTTTCATATTTTAGCTAAGTAAACTTCTGTTTCGTTCCTGTATCACCTGTATATAAGCCCCTGTCTGTGTATAGGCAGGCGGTGTATGTTGTTATTTTTAATGTCTAACTTATTGCGAGATTTATAGCATCGCGGTTGCTAGTGTTTGGTAACACAGTGACTCAATATTACTACAACCATTTACATAAACTACAAAGGCCAGTCACAGAGTAGTTGCCCCTTTGATTGCTACAGACGCGCTCTCTACATTCCGCATTGACAGGGCGTTTGATGGCGCTGCACTGCTCGCCTGATACTGCTGCCTGTGCTGCGAGTCGGCATTCCGGTCGCTGTAAAACACCTGTCATCCGGTTTTAAGAAAACTGTTCAGTGAAAACGTATGATTTTTATACATCTTATAGTCTGATTTCTTCGCTTGATAAAGCACTTAATTTCTTTTCGTTATTCCTCATAGTTACTGTACTGCATCAACTTTACTACAACATTGCACGAAATTTTAACGCGTTTTTAAAGGTAAAAACGAACTGCATAAACTTTGCATATGGTTCATTGCATATGAAATGTAGACATCATATATAAATTTTATTTATAATTGAGAACATAAAATGTCGTTATATTCTCAATTTTAAATAAAATCTTATTTCGTTCTCGTGTTATTGGTTTTTATATCTGACAGATGGTCATGCGCAATGTACCATCACCATAAGTGTGCATCAGAAATCATGTGGTAATAACAAACGTCGTATTTCGTAAACGGTTCAAGATATCGAAACGGGCACACACACACACACACACACAACACACACACACACACACACACACACACACACACACACACACACACACACATTCCGAAGTTTTTAATCACTGGGATATGGAAATAGCTCGTCCACAGTAGCGATAGGATCAGCGTTATGGGACATGTGAAAATGTGAATAGCGCTTAAGCAAAACCCAGGGTTTGCGTGGAAATACATCCTCAGCACCGGGGAGCGGCAGAGCATGACGAGTTAATTCGTCCGCAGCATCTGAAGATTTTTGTTTGTCTCCTGCTGAAGCATGCCTGCAATGAATTTCTAAGGCCATAGTACCGTAACACACCGCAAGAGGACCCAAAGCAAAATTGTGCAGTCCATTCATAAAGTGGACAAGGACTGTACCATTTCGTTTTGGCTCCTCTGGTCGTGCTTCAGTACTATGGCCCGGGAATTTCATTATTTATCAAGAGTGCAAGCATGTGTCTGAAAAAAAACGCATCTTTACTCTTTTGAGGTGATTATGAAAACAGTATAACCATATAACCATCCCTAGTAGAAATATTACTGAGATGGCTGGGGATTAGTAAAAAATCTGACGCTTGGAAGTAGCCGCTGTGGAGTCGTCTGTGTAATATGCGTCGGGAGTTCCGAACTTTGCACCACCAGAGGAATTATTGCGACCGTTTGGGGCAAGTCCGGTGCCGCCGATGACGGCGGGTGCTGGAGCCACCGCCTTCACGAAGCTTCACTGCGGTGTCGCCACTGGCAGCTACTGACTCGCTTTCGGCGCTTCCTCAGTGGTTGTGGCAGCCTGTGCTCGGCGACGTTAGTCGGAGACTACTGGTAGCACACACAGAGTCTGTTACGACATATTGCCGGCCGCGCGGGAATAGCCGAGCGGTCTTGGGAGCTGCAGTCATGGACTGTGCGGCTGGTCCCGGCGGCGGTTCGAGTCCTCCTCTAATGAATTCTCTGATTACTACTTTGTTTTGTGGTTTTGTTTCTGATGAAAGTCTTTGTGTGTGAATGCAGCTTGCCGCTAACTTGGTGTAATGTTTGTCTGTACAGAAGTGTGTCTGTCGTCTTTATCGCTCCTTCACTCTCACACCTGAATCAGTACAGTAAAGTCAGGGCTTCGTGTATTATGATTGGCTGATCCGTAAAAGGACAGACAAACAATTATACTACTGGAGGATTCTAAGTAATTTCTAGAATTACATTCACTCTCTCTCTCTCTCTCTCTCTCTCTAATTTATCTGTGTACAATTCAAATATAAATTACTTGAGATCAGCCTGGTCGAATCTCCGGTAGAGCCCTTCGTCTTAATACTCAGCGGCGGTCTTGCTAGAAAAAATCTTTACATTTGTTATTATTATTAAGCGCTGCATTCAGTTGAGAAAATCGATCGTTTGAACAATTCGTTCAGTTTACGACAGATCTAATATTTCAGATGTGGACGAAGCCTTTTTGGACGATTTATAAAACTCATAGATTGCAGGTTCTCTTCGTCACAGCTGAAACTTCCCAATTAATTACAGGCCTAGACAATCATCAATGATTCATACAGAGAACTCATTCTTCATTCACTCTGTAATAAAATGGTCACAAACCTTATTTCTGATGAAAGATGTATATTGAATCCTTGTTAATTACAGGTTCCGTTTCCGTGTATTTTAAGTCTCAGGAAATTTACCTTTTTACAGGTTTATCATTTCTTTATCTATCCCGCTATCGGCACAAATTTCCCTTGTTCGCTTTAGTGCGAAGAAGAGTACCTAAAACTTCTTTAGCAATCCAAAATTCCTCCCACCGATATTTCCGAAAACTGTTCCTCTCTCTCTCTCTCTCTAAACTATAATAACCATGGAGCATACATATCAGTACCTCTGTTGTTCCAAAGAATAAACGTACTAGAAAAATACCTTGGCGTCGACGAGCTGTCGGCGCATCTCTTACTAGAAAATCTGATCAGATACTTTTCAAACGTAAATAAATGTGGATGATTTTCTTGATCACTATTAATTAGTGCGTGGTAGAGGGTAATTTTCCGTGGGGATATTACAATGCCCCTCGCAGCGAGCGAAGTTTGTGAGCTCAATTTTGATTCACCGAACACACTTCGCGAGCTATCTATTAGCGTGGATAACCCGGAAGTGATGATTGTCAGTCCTCCGACTGAAAAAGAATATTCTGTTGAGACAGACGAAGAAAAGAAATGTGGAAAACAGAAGAAATGAAGAGACAGGTACCGCGACTGTATTGCTTTTACGTGCATTTCGGTGTTATGTTTGCTGTGCACAACCAAGGAAGATGATCTTTCATGAACTGTTGTCAGGGTCTACCCATTCGGGAACTTTCTTAAGCAGGGAAACCTTGGAAAACCTCTTAAGCTTAGACCCCCAGCCTACGGTACATAGAAGATAGGAAAGCCTATAGAAGAACAAAAATAATTTTGAAATTTATCTCTAAAGAAAAGATAGGGATCAATTTGTATCACGATTTGGAAAAGGGTAGTTTGTGCCTCTAGCAAAAAAACTTTTTACAATAAATAACGTGAATTTGCGTTTTACAATCTTGCTCCTAGTACAATATCTTGCGGTGCTAAACTCCCCCGGGTCTTGCATGTCCCCGACGTCCACATTTGTAGTCGGTCTTCTACGCGGCCCCCTTTGTAGTTGATCTTCTACGCGGCCCACAATGGGAAGAGTAGAAGGAACAGGGATACTCGAATTCACATGCAACATTCATTCCAAACGAATTAGCAGTGACCAAAAGGAAGACTCTTCCTGTAAGAGAACTGATTAGGTTGCACCATCCAAGATTCTCCTTTTTGAAAGCAAAATCCTTATGGCTTCATGGATCCCTTTTTGTTACGACGCATTTCAATGAATTCAACTCTTAATTAATGATGTTGCCAAAAGCATCATCCGATTTACTCTCGTTTGAATACTCCTTTTTACTTTGCCTCCCCACTTGTACTTAGAAGTCCAAACGCTTTAACAACTTTTCTATGACTGATTTGTTCTTCGTAATTTAAAGGATTCATGTAACTTACTATAGATTTTGGATTCAAATCATCGAATAATGGAAAGTGTAGTTCATTTTATCCCAAGACATCATCCATATTCCCTTAATAAGTCATATAATTTAGCTATCCTCAAAACTTTTTATTCTAAACACATATATTTCTTCGCTTTAGTGCTGAAATGTAAAAATTATTAGCATTGAGGAATGCGGATTCGCTTCTTTCATTTACTCTCTGATTCATACTGCGTTCATCCATACTCATCTACGGAAATGGATTTTCCAAACATAATTCCCAAACAAACACAAACCATTAAATAACTATTAATTCTATGAATATTACTTTTTTTTATTATTCATTAATAAATTAAAAACTCTTAACTTCTAATTATAACACCTATTCCTTTTAAAGTTCAACATGAATCAGTTTATCCTCGCGTTTGGTGCGAGTCTCTTATAAAGCATATCTGTGTCGTCTCTATCGATTTTAATTCTCGCGCCGACGTCAACTGTTTTGCGCGGTAAATTGTTTTTGCGGCGTTAACCGTCACTCACGATTCACTACCACAACACATCCCTTCACACGTTTATACATCTAAGCGTTCACATGAGATTATATATGAATATTCACTTTAAACCTTTTTTTTATTATTCAGCGTCATTTGCAGGAAACATTTCATTCTTCTCGCAGGTCAGTCAGATACTTTATACATCTTGATCACATTAGCAAAGCTAAAGTTCTATGTTCACTCAAACCACAGGTGAAGCCTATCTCCACTATCCTTTTTACAACACTCAATAGTAATAATTAGTCACTATTTCTATATTCTATGTCATTGATTAACTACTTCACTTTAAAGGTTTTTAACACTACACACACACAGTTCATTGTTATATTTTTTACGAGCGTTCATCTCTGTCACTCGGAACACCATTCCTCCCTATCTCCTATTCTTCATTATATCTTTTTAAGTCATTATGAGGAAATAACCCTTTTATTTTGTTCGATCCCGGGTATGCTAACAGATAAGCTCCAGGATTCGGAATTTGTAGGATAAGGTATGGTCCAGTATATAGTAACTCCCATTTCTTTATGCTTTTCTTTATTACGGATGATTTGGTATGTCGTTTAACTAGTACCTTCTCTCCGACATGGTATGTCTGTACCCTCTTGATCAACTTGTCATATCGTTGTTTTCTTTGATCAGCCTTTCTCGTCATATTTATGATAGCTTGTCTTATTTTTTCTTCCCAAGGCATCTCAGTTTCCTGAGTTTTGGGGATATGGTCAGTCCAGAAGTTTTCCTCTTTTGCTTCGAACATCAATTCACGAGGTGTATATCCAGTTGAGGAGTGGGGCATGTTATTGTATATTTGCTCAAACTCTTCCACATAATTTGCCCACGCAGTTTGCTTATTATGGCAATACGTCCTCATAAATCGATTGAATTCTCTAAAAATCCTCTCCACCAAATTGCCTTGTGGGTGGTAAAATGATGTTAATATGTGTTTCACACCGATTTGAGACAAAGTCTGCTTCCACCGGAGTCCTGTGAATATTTTAGCATTGTCAGTTATGATCGCCTTCGGTGTACCAACATGTGGAATATAATCTCTTATCAATCTTAATACAATTACTTTGGCTGTAGCCGTCTTTATTGGGTATAGCTTTACGTATTTCGTGCACACATCGAGAAATGCTAACACATATTTAACACCACCTCTTGAAGTCGGTAACGGTCCACACAGATCGCACGAAATTAATCCTTTTGGTTCTTGTACTAATATAGAGCATAATGGGTGCTTAGTCCCTTTTGAATCTGGCTTTGTTTTTTGACATATTATGCACCTCTTTAAGATCTCATGCACTCTGCGTTTTATGTTGGGAAAATAACAGTATCCACTTATCTTGTCTGCACATTTTGTCGTGCCAAAATGTCCCCAGGTTAAATGAGTGAACCATACAAGTTTCTCTATTTGTGCCTCCGGTATACAAACACACCAACGGACTTTGTTTGGCCTTCCACAGCGGAAAAATAATACGCCGTTTACCAGCTTGTAATAATTTGCGATCTGATCCGAAGGTTGCTGTTGTAACCTTTGAATGACACTTCCCCATTGAGCATCCTTTTTCTGTAACTGGGCCATATGAACACACAGATTGACATAGTACGTCTTAAAGGGATTTTCCTGCAGCAGCAATACAGGGAATTCTGAGTAATTATTTACTTCAATCTCTTTGGTTAAACCCTGTGGTGACCTTGATAGAGCGTCCGCAATAATGTTTTGCTGCCCTGAGACATGTACGATCTTAAATTGGTATTGTTGCAGAGCGAGAGTCCATCTAGCGAGTCTGGGGTGTAACAGTTTACACGTTTGTAAAAATGTTAATGATTGGTGATCGCAATATACGATAGTCTTCGATCCATATAAATAATAATGAAATTTTTTAAATCCCCAGACGACCGCAAGAGCCTCTAATTCTGTCGTCGTGTACGTTCGTTCACAGTTGGACAAAACACGACTAGCAAACGCAATAGGACAAAAGGTAAGCTGTCCATTTATCTTGCGTACTTGGAAAAGGCACGCTCCAAGACCCACATTTGACGAATCTGTTGACAAGTAGAATTCCTCTTGCATGTCCGGATGGTACAAAAGCGGTGCGTTTACTAATTGCTTCTTTATCTCTTCAAAGGCTTCTTGACACTCTAATGTCCAGAGCCAGGGCACATCCTTCTTCAGCAAACTATTTAGAGCTGCTGCATTCATGGCCTGATTCGTTATAAATCTTCTAAAAAATGAGGCAAGACCCATAAACCCTTTTAATTGCCTCCTATTTCTTGGTGTTGGAAACTTACTAATCGCAATTAGCTTCTCCTTGGTCGGTAAAATTCCCTTTGCGTCTATCATATGCCCCAAGAACTTGATTCTATTTAGTGCAAAATGGGATTTCTGTAGGTTAGCAGTTATTCCCATGGTTTTGAACACGTTCAATACCCGACTCAGTAAGGAAATATGCTCCTCCCAGGTCTTCGATGCAATAAGCATGTCATCCACAAATACTGTTATCCTGCTTCTTAGTTCTGGGCCTAATGCATAATCTAGCGCTGCTATAAAGATTCCAGCACTAATGTTGAGTCCGAAAGGAACTACAGTAAATTGGTAACTTCTTCCTGCATAAATGAAAGCTGTATATTTCCTTGATACCTCATCCAGCTTGACTTGCCAATAAGAACTCCGCAAATCGATGCTCGTCAAATATTGGACATCCTGGAACCGTTGTATCAGTTCGTCTATGTTTTCCGGATGTGTCCTCACTGGAATTATAATTTTGTTTATTTCCCTCACAGTTCCATTTGCTTTTGGCACTACCAACAATGGGGAGCAGTATGGGCTTGTAGAGGGTTCGATCAAACCCCATTTCAACATGCGATCTATTTCTTTTTGAACTTGAGCCTTTAACCTCCAGGGAACAGGATAGAAAGTTCTACAATATGTTTCGTGCGGCTTAACGTAGAGATGGCATATGTATCCTTTAATCACTCCTGGCCTTTAATCAAACACGTTTTCATAAACTAATAATAATTCTTTGAGCTGCTTCTTCTGATCTTCAGTGATGCAGTCGGATTCATTTAACTTCTCATACACTAATTGACCGAAATCTCCTTTGACTTGGAACTCATTATTTGCGTGCTGTTTAGAATTCTGTGCAGTCCTGATTACTTGCACACTGATCCCACTATTATATTTTCTGGTAAGGCCTTCCTTTTTCAACAAGTCCAACTCAATTTCTTGTTTATTTATATTTAACCAAATTTTTCCTGTTTTAAAATCTATTCTGCATCCGTATTGACGTAGGCTGTCGACTCCGATAATGCAGTCTACCACCAAATTTTTCACAACAAGGAATGTGCTTAATATTGCTACATTTCCTACTTCTACACTAAGTAGTGACTGCACTTTTACATTCGCCGATCGAGCCCCAACGGCGCCTATTATTCTACAATTTTGAACTGGAAAACTTGGTACTCGTCTTATATTTCTGATCTTGTTGAATAGAGCCTCCGAAATAACATTCGTGGTTGCAGCTGTGTCTAAAACCGCCGTTATAGGTACAGTCTCCACAATGACTTGCACTTCGGCTACTGCCACCTGTTCCTTATCTTCATCTTTGGGTTCTAAGTCCTCGGTCAATTCATCTGCCAGTAATCGTCCATCATTGTACGTTAGCATTGGTACACATATCCTGTTGCCCCTCAACCTATTGTTGACCGCTCCTCCGGGGCACGAGTGGGTCCTTACAAGTTTGTTGGATTTTGATTCGCCTGGTTGTTGACATCGTCCGTTACTTCGGTAATTACTGGTTGATTCGTAGATGTCCGTCCCCACTGATGTTGGTTGTTGGAGTTTATTCCCCCTGGTTGATTCCACTTTCTATTACCGTTATTATTCCAAGCTTGCGGTCTGAAATTCCTTTCGTTCCCCCATACGGGATTGTATCGTTTCCCATTCCCGTTATTCCTTGGATAGCCCCTCGCAAGACTATTGCCGGTATTATTGTTGAGATTTTGAGGGGTTTCTCCACTATTTATCGATCTCTGTGCGTTCCCTTGCCTACCATTTGCCGGAAGTTCTATCTCCCTATACTGGAATCTGTTATTACGTGCTTTCTGGCTGTTCTCTTCTATAATGTCTATATGATCTAACGTCGTGAGGAACGACTCCAGGTCTTTATCGTTGCCGTAAATTAATTGATTCCGGATGCTAGTTGGTAATCTTGCCTTAAGTATGTTTATTATGTCTGGCAAAGGCATAGGTCTGTCCCAATATCTTGTTTTATTTATATATTTTTCAAAATACTTCCTAAGGCTTCCTTTCGAAAAAGAGAAAGGCTCTGGGTAGAGCACCTCCTGCCTTAGGCGTTCCTGTACCCCTTCTGACCAGAATTTTGCTAAAAACACTTTTTCAAAATCTTCATAGGTCGAGCAAACAGAAGTCATGTCCGAAGTCCAGATCGCCCCCGAACCTTGTATATACCCAGTAACGAAACTGATCTTCTGCCACTCCGACCAATTTCTGGGTAGCACTCCTCTAAAACTTCGAATAAAAACAATCGGATGGACCCCCCTTTTGTCAGTGTTAAAAATCTGAAATTGCCGATGCTTTATCATTTTTTCTTCGGCATGACAAAGGCTTTCATAATCTCCATCCGCTAAAACGTCACGCGAACAACTAGCTCGTGGCCATTTGATATTCGAGTTACTTACACATGTCGGTATTGTGTGCGAATGTGCAGTAACGGGGTCTATAGTCGCTGACAACTTCTGCTGTTGGCCTGTATTCATTTGTTCTGAGCCTTGTTGTGAAACGCGTATCGACTCTTCGATCGTTTGTTTCCAATGCTCGAAATCAGCACCTAACTGCTGTCGCACTTCCTCAAGTCCTTTCGCAAACAAATTCTCTTCCTGTTTGCCGCATAGACTCTGGAATGCTGCTTTAACATTTTGCTCAACGTTTTCACACATTTCTAATGTGATTTCGGATAATTTACCCGTTAATACATTAATCTGGTGGTCAATAACGTCTTGACGTTCTGTCAGATGTTCCACACTTTCCTTTAGGTTCGTCTGCGTACGTGCCAATTCAGGGAGTTGCGCAATTGCACATGACATGGCATCTTGCTTTTGTACTAACTGCGGAACCATTTCCACCTGTTCGCGTACTGTATCTATCTTAATAGCCACATACTCCTTCATTTCTACACGAACACGTTGAGTAGATTCCTCACATTGAGCTTTAACCAATTCGATTTGTGCAGTTAATTTTCGTTCCGTCTCTTCGGCCTGATCTTTTAGTTCCTTTGTCTTTTCCTCTATCCGCTGCTCTAATTCGGAAAAACTATCATGTAACTGCTACTTAATCTCAGCTTTCAAATTTTCCTGCCCTTCAGTAACTGAGGCTAATTTTGTATTCAAATGGTCTTGCCCTTCAGTAACTGAGGCTAATTTCGCGTTAATGTCGGTTTTCAAATTTTCCTGCCCTTCAGTAACTGAGGCTAATTTTGTGTTCATATTATTCATGGTCTCAGTTAACATTTGCATCTGCCTCATTATAATTACTAATGGATCTAATCCATGTTGCATCCCTGCTGTTACATCTCCAGCCGTGTCTACCGGGCGTTCTATTGCGCTATCTGTAGCTATCGGCTCTACAACACTTCTTACTACCTCATTATCATCGGTGCTCACAGCTGAAGGCTGTTGCGTGTTGCTCTGCTCTGCTTGACTCATCTTAAACATTGCCCTAGTTAAAACCATATAAATGTTCTACAGTCAAGATTTACATATATCTCCCTTCATACAAGAATACTTTCGTATAGTACTTACACGGTTAAATGCAACTAGGGCAGTTCAATCAAACTACGTCTTGTATGAACACAATTAGTAAATGTTCAAATCTACGTCTACTTCCGGAATACTACCAAGCTTTAATTAAAAAATTATAGATCTGGCCTTTTGTCTGCGCCCTGCGTGCTAGTTATCTGTGGATCCAAGTAATTCGACTGCGAGTATTTCTTCTCTTTTTTTCCAAGTTAGGTTGTCTCGTCGTCGTTCACATGAAACAAAGAACAAAATTATTTTAACAACGTCCAAAAACGTGTCCTGTCACGGATTGGCCATTCTAATGAATTCTCTGATTACTACTTTGTTTTGTGGTTTTGTTTCTGATGAAAGTCTTTGTGTGTGAATGCAGCTTGCCGCTAACTTGGTGTAATGTTTGTCTGTACAGAAGTGTGTCTGTCGTCTTTATCGCTCCTTCACTCTCACACCTGAATCAGTACAGTAAAGTCAGGGCTTCGTGTATTATGATTGGCTGATCCGTAAAAGGACAGACAAACAATTATACTACTGGAGGATTCTAAGTAATTTCTAGAATTACATTCACTCTCTCTCTCTCTCTCTCTCTCTCTAATTTATCTGTGTACAATTCAAATATAAATTACTTGAGATCAGCCTGGTCGAATCTCCGGTAGAGCCCTTCGTCTTAATACTCAGCGGCGGTCTTGCTAGAAAAAATCTTTACATTTGTTATTATTATTAAGCGCTGCATTCAGTTGAGAAAATCGATCGTTTGAACAATTCGTTCAGTTTACGACAGATCTAATATTTCAGATGTGGACGAAGCCTTTTTGGACGATTTATAAAACTCATAGATTGCAGGTTCTCTTCGTCACAGCTGAAACTTCCCAATTAATTACAGGCCTAGACAATCATCAATGATTCATACAGAGAACTCATTCTTCATTCACTCTGTAATAAAATGGTCACAAACCTTATTTCTGATGAAAGATGTATATTGAATCCTTGTTAATTACAGGTTCCGTTTCCGTGTATTTTAAGTCTCAGGAAATTTACCTTTTTACAGGTTTATCATTTCTTTATCTATCCCGCTATCGGCACAAATTTCCCTTGTTCGCTTTAGTGCGAAGAAGAGTACCTAAAACTTCTTTAGCAATCCAAAATTCCTCCCACCGATATTTCCGAAAACTGTTCCTCTCTCTCTCTCTAAACTATAATAACCATGGAGCATACATATCAGTACCTCTGTTGTTCCAAAGAATAAACGTACTAGAAAAATACCTTGGCGTCGACGAGCTGTCGGCGCATCTCTTACTAGAAAATCTGATCAGATACTTTTCAAACGTAAATAAATGTGGATGATTTTCTTGATCACTATTAATTAGTGCGTGGTAGAGGGTAATTTTCCGTGGGGATATTACACTCCCTCGGGCATGGGTGTGTGTGTTTGTCCTTAGGATAATTTAGGTTAAGTAGTGTGTAAGCTTAGGGACTGATGACCTTAGCAGTTAAGTTCCATAAGATTTCACACACAACATATTGCCGGATGAGGATTATTAGTGCAATGGACTCAGTGTACACTGTCTAGTTTTCAGCCATCCTCAGTAACTGGACAGTACGCACGCGGGCTGGCTTATACACCTCAGTTCTTATCAATAATGGTAGTAACTATGGACTGTGGCACAGCAGTACTTCCCCGTTCCAGTATATGTGATATTACAACCGCTATTGGGCATCAGCCATCTCTACGATTCGAATGAATGTGGTCCAATATCTCAGGACAGGGTAATTACGTGAATATCACTTTGCTTCAAAATAAGGATAGCACCGAAGGAAATCCATAGCAGAAGCCTCCAAGAACCACTAAAGTCAGTAACGAGCGTCGTCTCTTACCTGTCCTTTGGTAGCTGGCAGAATGAATATTACATCTGGAACGTCTTGTAGGCAAAAACAAGGAGCAAAGTATCAGTCCATCTTGTCGGAATTGTCTTTGTGAGCACAGCCCATAGACCGAGAACCGCGAGGGATATTCCATTAAAAATAAGGTCCTATAGTGCTAGAACAAACTGGCGGGAGGAATGTCGTGGATAACAGCGCGCCGGATTTAACTGTGTTTGTTCTCTGACCAATCAAGACTTACTATCAAGCTTGACAGCCTGGGCTTTCAATTCTGGCATAAGTACGAAACATGTGATAAATCGAGACTCGTGAGAGAAACAGCTGATGTGGTGAACTGATAATAAGAGCAAGATTCAACAGTGGTAATGTAAGACCTTAGAAGTTATTAGAAAAGATTCTTTGATTGGTCGATGTTAGAAAAAAAGAGGTCCTCTGACATTTTGTACTGAACTATGCTGGTACCATGGGCGATTCTTCATTTTTGTGGGTCGTAAAAGTTATTCCCACAGAACGTATGTGATGACAGTCATGGTACGAGATGAGGAGACCCGAAGAGATAGTATGAGGTACTAAGACGTGCCCGGGACCGATTACCGTAGCAGTATGGTCCCTTTAATCCCACAAACCCACAAGACGTGCCATCCAGAGGCGACAGTATTAAAATCCTAGTGATTAACTAAAAACAAAGTGGCAGAGTCTGAAATGCTTCTAAAAACACGTTCACGTAACAGTAGGTAAAGAAAGTTTAATAAAACTCTAAATTGAGAGCAGTGCCATTTATGTGGAAAATTTAAGTGTAGCCCTATATACGAAACACTGCTAGAAAATGAACAGAGGGGAGCTGCTTACTACTCAAGTGGATCTTAGCCTTGAGGAAAGAGTGCACAGGGCAAGGATTATGTTATGATTCCGCTTCAGATCACAGGGAAGTTCCCAGGTGGACATCCGTCTGCCAAACGTGGATATAAGTAGAAATACGACTCCACTCAGTCACTATCAGCACAGTATTATCAACAGTACCCTAAGACAGGACCGTGTGTATTTCCGCCGTCAGGAGTCCCGTAATGTCCGAATATGCTGCCTAACATAGTCGCGTAGATTAAACATGTAAGCATAAAGTTGCAGAGCGACATGAAATGGAAAGAATAAGTAATGAAGGGACATCGGAAGGCGGCGAATGGTCGAGTTCGTTTTACTGGGCGAATTTGAAGGACGTGTGGTTCATCTATAAGGAGACTGCCCACAGAACAACAGAGTGACCCACTCTGAGTACTGCCCGAGTGTTTATTACCACCACCGGCTCACTTCGAAGCATTTCAGAGGCGTGCTGCTAGATTTTTTACGAGTATGTTCGAGTTCAGCCAAAGCGCAAGAATTGCGGAGACACTTTGTGAGCTCAAATGCCAATGACTGGAGGGATAACGACGTTGTTTTCCAGATGCAGTATTGAGAAAGTTACAGAAGCGGCGTTTGTAGATGACTGTAGAACGATTCTAGCTACTACGTAGGCATACAGACGGTAGTTTTTCCCTCACTCCGTAACAAGAAAGGTAATCGCTAGTAGTGATACGAAATACTCTCCACCATGCACCGTACGGTGGCTTACGGAGTATGTATGTAGATTTCAATGTGATAACGTCGTCGTGGTTAGTAATGTCCTTGGCAGTATCTTTAGACAGATATTTAAAAATGACGTAAAATCCACACAGCTAAAAAATTATAGCTGGTCACTGAACTATAAACCAAGAAAGGTCATCACAGTACAACTAAAATGCGATGAGAAAACGCAGACTGTACGTGCCAGAGAGCTAATCAGCTTAAAGAGTTAGATAAATAAAACCCGGACACAAAATTTTAAAAATCCGCTACATAGCGATGGCAGAAAGTAGATGGGGCCTCTCGGGGCAGCCGGCGCAGTGACAGGTACTCCCCCCACAACCACCCCTGACACCGAACTTAAATGTTCATTAAATAATGCTATAAAATCCGTTCTCCCGCAGGGAACGTAGGACTTTTAAGTAACTGATAAGCCATCCTCCGCAATTATCTGAAGTAGTAAGGCAGGCAGGTTGGTTGGTCGTCTCATATTAGCGAGGAGGTCACACTCGGTGAAAACGTGGCCTGTCGTGAGATGAATACCACAACTGCATTGAGGGGAGACCTCTTGACGAAAAAGGAACTCGTGGATAAGTCCAGTTTGTCCGATACGCAGTCGGCGATGCACAATGCCATCTTTCCGAGAGGCTTCGAGAGAAGTATGCATGCCTTAATGGGCCCTTGACTGTTGTCATCTTGTTGACGGTCATGCTAGCCTGCCATTTGGTATCCCAGTTTTTCAAAATCTGATGTTTTAATCTTAAGACTGTGTCCAGAACAAATTTGTCTCATGTGGCAGAATCCGTGATATGGTGACCACATCTGTAGTATAAACACTGTATGTAATCCATAGTCTGGAACCGCGCTACCGCTATGGCCGTAGGTTCGAATTCTGCCTCGGGCATGGAGGTATGTGATGTCCTTAGGTTAGTTAGGTTTAAGTGGTTCTAAATTCTAAGGGACTGATGACCTCATAAGTTAAGTCCCATAGTGTTCAGAGCCACTTGAGCCATTTTTTTGTAATCGATAGAGAATACTTGTCGTGCCCTCTTAAGTGTGCAAAAGCATAATCAACTCTGTCGTTGACTTCCGATCCATTCGCATAGATGCAATTCGAATAATTTCGGTAGTTATGGATTACCGAACGGAAAAGGCGTCTCAGAATGGTGGATAAGCACTTTTCTCAGGGTCGCAGAACTGGTAGATACCACGGGGGGAGGGCGGCTCTGTGAACAGAGACCACTGCGGATGGTTGCAGGTTCTTGCATGGAGCTTCCAACCATGTCGCAACTGTTCTACCTATTTTCGGTCGATTCGTACATAGTATGAACAGCTGGTTGTGAAACGCAAGTAACACGGATTGATAGGCAACTGATAGACTGTGACCGCATAGTTCGCTGGAGTCTGACCCTCAGTGGCGACATGCAGGCATCCATCTTGATGCCTCATCCAGGGAGCATACCGAAGGCTCCAGTTGCCAGTTGCACCGCACTGTGGCGAACCTGCTCTATAGAGCTCAACACTGATGGTGCTGCCGACCTGTAGGCAACATATCCATAGACCAGGCGGGATAAAATCAAAGCTCCAGGAAGTGCTGCTGAGAAATCGAAGGGTATTAAGCTTCCCCATGCAATTTACCTCAAGCTGGCCTATATGTGGCAACCATTTTAACTTATTGATAAATAAAAAACCTAAAATTTTAAAATTCCAGGGGTTTCAAGTAATTGGTTACTGAGGTAAAGTTCTGGGCACAGATGCACAGTTGTGAGTCCACAAAAGTGGATGACACGAGATTTCGCGAGAGTAAGCTGATGTCTATGATTCAGGGACCAATCATGTACTTTCTGTATCGTCCCCTGATGTTGGCGCTCTTTACTGGGAACGGATGGAGGGCGGTCGCACAGGCAAGGTCGTCCACATAGAGTGAGGGTGAAACCGTGGGTCCTACTGCGATCATGATAGCACTGTCTGTGATGGCGAAGAGGATACACTCACAACTCATCCCTTAAGACTACAATTTCCTGTACATATTGATTAGGGTAAAACCTATTTGGAACTGCAACAGTCGAGGAGATTATGGATAAAAACGGATAAACAGAGCCCAGAAGCCTCACTCACGTAGTGTAAACAGCATGCGATGGTACCAGGTGGGTATCATACGCCTCCTGTAGGTCGTAGCACACAGAGATCAGGTGTTGGCGATGTATAAAAGCACTGTACACTGATGGTTCGATACCAATCAGTCGATCTCTGATGGAGCGGAATGCCCGAAAGGCGCTTCGAAATTACCATACATACCCTCTGGCTTCCAGAAACCATCACAACCGTCGGCTGACGGTTATTTCACAATGTTCACACAGTCCTTTAGTCAGAAAAACTGGTCCATAAGTAATCAAACTTTAACGGTCATTTTCCGGTTTCAGAATAGGAATAATAATAATACCCTCATGCCGCCGTGCGTTAACAACAAAATTCGGAGAATGCTGAGGAAAGAGAGACGGTTCAAAAAAGAAAGTAAAAATGACGACAGGCAAAAGTTAGTACGAATTTGAGAGTCTGTTAATAAGATCGGTGAACGAAGCGCACAACAGCTACCACTGTCATACCTTAGCAAAAGCTCTTGCCGAGAACCCGAGAAAATACTGGTCTGAGGTGAAAATATTATGCATGTCGAAGACTTCTATCCAGTCACTCGTTGGCTTCTCTGGTGTGTCAATAGTAGACAGCAAAAGCAAAGCTGAAGTTTTAAATGTTGCGTTTAAGAACTCATTCACGCAGGAGGATCGCACCATACAAACATACCGTAGTCTGACAGTCAGACTGACTTCTGTGTGGAGGACACAATAATAAACACCCTTGGGTAGAGAGGCAACGGAAAGAGTTGAAAGCAAGTAAGTCGCCAGGTCCGGATGAAATCTCAGTTCGGTTTTACAGAGACTTCTCTACGGCAATGGCCCCTTACTTGACTCGCATTTACCGCCAATCTGTCGCCCAGCGCAAAGTCCCAAGCGACTGGAAAAAAAATCGCAGATGACTGCTATATATAAGAAAAGAAAGGACCCGCAAAATTAAATAACCAATATTCTTAACATCGGTTTTCCCCAGAATTCTTGAACATATACTCGGATAGAATATATTAAATTTCCTCGAGACGGAATAGCTACTGTCTCAAAATCAACACGCATTTAGAAAGTAGCAGTGGTGTGAAACTCAGCTTGCTCATTTCTTACATATCCTGCCAATCACGGATGAAGGGCAACAGGCAGATGCCATATTCGCAGATTTGCTGAAAGTACTTGACACGGCGCGCCACTGCAGACTGGTGACGAAGATACGAGCATACGGACAAGGTTCCCAGGTATGTGAGTGGCTCGAAGACCTCTCATATAACAGAACCAGTTCGTTGCCCTCGACGGAGTGTATTCATCAGAGACAGGGGTCTCTTCAAGGGTTAACCAAGGAAGTGTTGTAGGACCACAGTTATTCTTTACATACACAAATGATCTGAGTTACAGGTTGAGCGGCTGTTTATTAATGATGTTGTGGTGTACGGGAAGGTGTCGTTGAGTGATTGTAGGAGGACACAAAATCAGTAGGTGTGATGAAGGCAGCTTGCTGCAAATGCAGAAAATTATGAGTTAACGCAGACGAATAGGGAAAAGAATGCCGTAACACAGCATTCGCTAGTGCGCCGCTTGACACATTCACGTGAATTAAATACTTAGGCATAACTTCGCAAAGCTACATGAAATGGAAAGAGTATGTAAGGACGATAGGAGGAAAGGCAAATGGTCGAATTAGGTTTATTATCAGGAAAGTGTGGTTCATCTATAAAGGAGACAGCGTATAGAATACTAGTATGAACCATCCTTGAGTAGCGGTCGAGTGTTTGAGATTTGCACCAGGTCGGATTAACACAGCATTTGGCAGTGTTGCCCTCAAGCAAAATCAAAATCGCACACAGTTTTCTGCAATATGTCTAAAGTTTCTTCTTTGGATAGGAAACATTTAACCGGTCATATACAGCGATATTCTGTCGTTTCTGGTGAAAGGTTTCTGAATAATGTGCAACTTTAGCAGAGCCCAGCAAGGTTATGTGAGCATCAGTTATCGGTGTAGCAGTTCCTTCTTACTTTGTGGGTCTGTTGTTTCACATGCAATGAAAACTGCTTCTAAACAGAGAGACAAAGTCTTGGGTTGAGTTGTTACACAAATGTATTAGCGAATTCTTACCTGGAACACTGCGAATGGACAGGTCTTTCTGGGAAGAGGAACGCTTGGTGGGAAACAAATCCAGAAAAAAGGACAGAAATTACCGACATATATGATTAAAAAACTGAGGATGCGTTTTACGCTGCCATTGCTAAGGTATCAAAGCATGTGTGTGGATTTTATAGGGTCCAGGGGCTGTGTCTCTACAGCCGGGTAACGCGTTGCGGATTTCCCATTCACTAAATGGAACATGGTACTGTTCAGAGCCGTGCGCATGAAAGGACGAGTTCCGCCCCGCCAGGTGTTGGGGGGGGTTAGGAAATTAGGATGGCAGTCATCGCTCATGCGGACACTTCAGCGAGTGTACAGCGGAACATTCACCAGTCACCGCTGGATCAGTACACCCGTCGCCGTTGAGGGACATACCAGGAACCAGCGTGGGCAGTGTGTGGCCTGACAAGGGGCAGAGTTCAATCCACGCTCCAAACTATGGGGTGTGGGCTCCCGTAGATGATACGTACCGCTCCCAATGGTCCTGCTGTTTCTTCTTTATTAAAAAAATGGTGCCTTCTTTAGAAGCATCTTGAATGCTTTGAAATGTACCGTAGAGGGAAGGCGCTTGTGTCATTGAAGTGCCCTGTGGCGCTCTCTGATAGCTACAGCTATTCTTCAGACAACAAAGGCAGCGTTGTAAGGCCAAGAAGAGCCTGAAAGAGAGGGTATCGCTGCTGTTTGTATAATCATGTCGGTAGTATTTTGTACCACTCCTTCAATATCCTTGTCTTGACTGGCTTCAGAAGTGCATTAGGAGGTAAAAGTCAGCCAGTTGGCTTTCCAAAGTGACCAACGCCGCTTATGTTCCATTCTTAGATGGGTTGAGAAAGAGAGAGTGATAGGAAAGAGGTCTCCAACGCAAAGGTTGCCTCGAATGGACCACTGTATTAAGGGTACAAATTTAGTGCACAACAATTTATCCAGCCACTTACATTAATTTGTCAGTAAGTTCAACCTACAAAATACAAGTATGATCTGTTGTAATCTTTTTATATATATATATATATATATATATATATATATATATATATATATATATATATATATATATATATATATATGCCGGCCGGTGTGGCCGTGCGGTTAAAGGCGCTTCAGTCTGGAACCGCGTGACCACTACGGTCGCAGGTTCGAATCCTGCCTCGGGCATGGATGTGTGTGATGTCCTTAGGTTAGTTAGGTTTAAGTAGTTCTAAGTTCTAGGGGACTGATGACCACAGATGTTAAGTCCCATAGTGCTCAGAGCCATTTGAACCATTTTTTTTATATATAAACATATTATATAAGAAGTGAACTCTGCACATATCCATATTCTGTTACAGCTCATACATTTAAAATATACCAGAAAAACATATTTATGTATGTATAACCACATAATATCATAACGGAACTGTGCCCATGTCCATATTCTGTATCAGCACATTAATATTATTAAAATAAAGGAAAAACATGTTTCTAAATATAACCATTTAATATACACTGCTGGCCACCGTAAATGCAACACCAAGAAAGACAAGAGGTAGCACAACAAAATTTATTTTGTAGATAACATGTCGACCAAGTATCAAATGATTACGTTTACAGACGTCTGTGACATGTGGTTCCTGCCAGAATCAGTAGCCAGAGTAGCCGCCATTGTTGGAGATCACCGCTGCCACACGTCTCGGCATTGAGTCAAAGAGCCGTTGGATGTCTTCCTGGGGTACAGCAGCCCAAGCAGCTTCCACACGTTGCCAAAGATCATCTGGTGTGGCAGCTGGGGATGTAATCTGGGTCACTCGTTGAGCAACCATGGACCACATGTTTTCTATCGGCGAAAGATCCGGAGAGCGAGCTGGTCAGGGAAGCAATTCAATCTGGTTATTGACGAAGAACCTTTGGACAATGCGTGCCACGTGTGGTCGCGCATTATCCTGTTGAAATATGGCTGTGGCCGAGCCCTGAAGGTAAGGAAGGACAACTGGCTCCAGCACCTCGGATATGTAGCGCCGGCTATTTAAAGTACCGGCAATGCGTACTAGAGGCGTGCGAGAGTAATATCCAATACTGCCCCATACCATAATACCCGGTGCAAGACCAGTGTGGCGGTGCATAATGCAGCTGTCGAGCATCCTCTCTCCACGGTGTCTCCACACTCGAATCCGACCATCGTGGTGCTGCAGACAGAAGCGTGCCTCGTCAGTAAAGACAACGTCATTCCATTCTGCCGTCCACATCCGTCTGTCATCACACCATTGGCGTCGGAGACGTCTGTGGTTCTGCGTCAATGGTAGACGAAGCAATGGACGTCTTGCGGACAGACCACTCTGCTGTAAACGGCGTCGAATGGTACGCGCAGACACTGGATGATGCGTTACAGACGCAATGTGCTGTGCTATGGTTCGGGATGTCACTGAGCGATCCGTCACTGCCATGCGCACAATATGCCTATCAGCACGTGCAGTGGTGCACCGAGGTGAATCCGATCGACCACGTCGGTCCGTCGTACTCTCCTGCATCCAACGGTCACATATCCGCATTACAGTTGTTTGGTTTCGTCCAACACGACTAGCATTTCTGTATGATAATCCACAATCTCGGTAAGCCACTATCCTTCCTCTGTCGAACTCAGATACTTGATCAAACTATGTTCGCTGTTGTCTACGAGGCATAACTGATCGTCTTGTGAAACAACCACAAGGTAAACACACGTGCCGAGCGTACACTCGTCGAAATCGCCAAGCCTTAAATGGCGATATGAGGTGGCGCCACAGGCGCGCGTGATGTGCGTCTGCGCTGAAATTTTAATCAGTTGCATATCTCATCGCTGCAAACCCATGCTGTAAATTTCACTTGATTCGGATACTTCCTTCAGGGTGTTGCATTTACCGTGGCCAGCAGTGTAGTAATAGAATTGTGATGTAGATTACCGAATACCCAGTTTACCTTTAGTACCTTTCAATTAACTTTGTATCCAAAGCAAGCAACCTCATCTGTGACATGTACACAATTTTTGAAGTGACAGAGTAAACAATGCGTGCAGTGGAGACCATATACAGCAAGCATCAGTATGCAGACTTTTTATGACTCTGCTGCCCCTGTTTGTACAATTCACCGTCACAAGGTCATACTTTCTAACTTTAAAAGTGCCCTTTCAAAATAGTTTTTATCATCAACGAAAGACTTAACGCAATCTCTATTGCCAATGGTCTGCTGCTGTGGAAAGGCGTCTGTGCTCTGCACAAACGTCAGCTACGTGACGAAACAGTTTTCCACCTGAAGACAATCCTGTGAAACTTACAAAAGCGTAGTGGTAAAACAATAAGTGACTGACGCAGAAAACTGATTTATTTCTACAAGGAGTTGGATTTTCGAGAACCGTGTCTCCAGTAGAACTGCGGCGCCTGCACAGTAAGTTGCTATTAGTTGATGGCGTTCGGCAAGGTGGCGATGGTAGTCGTTACCTTTGATCAGGTAGTGTATTTAACTCGTGGAAGATTCGCAGAGCATTGAGTTCTTTTCTCGGATTTTTAACGTAGATAAACAAATGGAAGCTGGTAAAATATGTTATAGACATATTTGATTTCACAATTAACAGTTATAAAGTTACCTATCTGAACAGGTGAGTTACACTCTTATTTCAGTTTAATAGTCATGAATATGCGCTTACAGGACTCTGAGAGCAGCCGGTACAAGCTTGTCAGCAGAATTCGCTTTCACCCCGTCTGCAGGCGCGTATGTCTCCTAACTGACATTTTTGTTATCCACCGACGCGTCGCGGCTGCACACTCTTACACGCTTAGGCAGACATTTTTAAGGAGAGGCCGTTTTTATTATGCGTGAGTGGAGTGGGGGCTCCTTTATTCGCCCTTCTCGAGAACTGCGGCTTTTCAACTCGCCTGCGCGGCCGCTGAATAAACTGCCCCCTTCGCCCTCAATGGCGGTCGCTGAACTGCAAATAACAGTTTGCCTCACGGAAGAGCTCGTGGTAGTGTCGGTTCTACTTTCTGTCAAGTTTCCCCTCGCGAAACAAGATTTCTCCAAGTTAAATTTCTATCCTGGCTAAGGAAGTCGTTAACTACGATCCGCAGATGGTCAAAAGGTTCTGAATCGCTGCTTTACTCCCAGGAGGATGTTCCGGAAGACAGCTCTGAAGGGTTATCATGCTAAAGGGCGTAAGTGACAAAACGTATTTTCTAGTCAATTCAGAATAAACTTTTTCCAAATAACATGACCGCAAATATGCGGTAACTTCGCATCAATACTTGCTCAATGACTTTAGGAAAGCAATTTATCACTTGGTATGCTCCAGAAATAACAGATATTGAGTTTTCTAAATAAATTTGCACTGAAATGCTAAACGGGCGCAAAAAGCCAAACAAGTTTTGTAATATTTCTATATATAGTAATCATTTTACTGTTCGATCTTGGTAGAGTTCACTGCAAATCTGTTTGCGCAGCTCAGATAGGCATTTCATCAGACTTCTGAGGTCTCTCTTCTTCTCTGAACACAAGCCTTTTGCTCCAGGAGCTCACTGAATGTGAACATTTTGAAACATTCACATCGTCGCCACCACCACCATTTTTTCGACACACTTATCATTTCCCTCCATCCCTCTAATTTCAGCCAAAAGTCATTTTTCGTGAATTATCCCAGGCGTGGTGATTTTAATCCACGAGGCACAACTTAGTTGTGTTAATGATCACATCAGTCGCTTAAATAGCTCCCATTCTTCTCAACGATTTAATGGCTACGTACTGTGGGATGTTGCTATGATGTTCATTACATCATTAGGAATAAAATTCTTCTTCAACTGAGCTCTTTTTTACAGTGACTCTTATGTCACAGTCACAAGGTAAAAAGCTGTGACAAACTGATTTTCAGACACCACTGCCAGTACGACACGCGAGAGAGTGTATAATCTCTAAGTCCAGTACAGCCAACTCGTGTAACACATTCTGCATTTACCCCATGTAGCATGAATAAATCAAATACTGGCCATTTACTGGCGTTTGTGGCACCTACATGAGTCATCATTGTGGATAACCCTTTCAGTAGGTAAAGCCCTTTTCACATACGACTTAACGAAACTGAAAATACAATTTATGCAAAATTCTGTTGTAGCTCCTTTAGCACGATAAACCTACAATTGGACTTAGCATGGGAAAAATGGCAGCTGACGCCGGTGTGACGTGCTAGCATTGCACACTACGAACTTGTTTGTGCATCCAGTTCTTCGGTCGTATCTTACAAACCTGTTTGGAAAAATGATCTCAACAGTTTAAAATTCTATACCTGTTTGCCATTTCTCCCATTACAGATTGGAGAGATCTACTGTACGAAATAGTGAGTTCGTAGAAAGTTCAACGGTGCTCGGACGCTACAACATTAACGTGCACAGGAGTTCTCCTAATCACAGTTTCCACCACAAGTGTCTTTCCTACCCACAAACTATGAATGGCGGTTATAGCTGAAACAACCGGTTTTCGGTGATACTGTTTTATCCGACTGCAATATAACATGCCTGTTAAAACGACTCGAAATAATCAGTTTCTGATAAAAAAATATCGGTTTTTTATTGCTTTTATTTCCAGCAATATAAGTAAACAAAAAACAATCGAAAAGTTCTAATGATGGTGCAGGAGCAGGCGATCTCGATCGATATGAGTTTGAAGCTGTAGCACAAATCTGTCTCAGCGCCCCCAGTAAAGATGGCGAACATGAAGGAAAGGCTCGTGTGCACTGAAGAGGGCACAAGATCGCAAGCTGATGACTTCCCTCCATCGTCGCTTTTGAATGGCATCAAGTTTTCACTCTGAAACAACCATCAAATTATGGGTTTAGACGTCATTCCAAGTTCGTAGCATATTAATAACATCACAAGTATATTAGTTATTTTTACCGTCTCTTCCAAGGGATATGGCACATGTTTTCTCCTTATGTGACGTCTTAAGTTTATGCCTCCTCCCATTTATAATATTCTAAAGCAAACGGTACATTGTACTTCATTGCTATTGCACTTAAACACTTCCAGAGTAGAGATTGGTGCCATGCGGCAGTATAACCGCTTTCCAAAAACGACGGCGATGAAATACCATACACACGAGGGAGGGAGAGTCTTGCCCTAGCACTAACGCCACACAACAAAAGGTGCATTATTGTCTCAGCAACGCTGTCATATGTTTGTTGTTAGTTTCTAACTGTCGGCGTTGTTAGTAAAATAGCAGTGATTGCTTTACCCATTTTCTATAACAAAGCAAAATTTCAAAGCAATGGAATTTTTAAAAATAGACATTACTCGTTTGTAATTTAAAAAGTATTTAAAAATCAAGAATTTTAGCACTGTCGCTGTGGCAAACTGGTATGGCAGTATTTTTATCCGGTTACTACTGAAAAATGAAAAATTCCTGCTACAAGCGAGACCAAACAGATACCGAAAAATACCGATTATTCTGAACTAAAGTACCGGTATCAGTTTTAACCGGTCGGTTTTCCCCATCCCTGCCACAAGCTGAAGTGGCGTACTTTCGAGTACAGCATTATACAGGATGTATCATAAATAATTGCAAAAATTGACGCCATTGAAAGTATACGCTAAGAGAAGAAAAATAAATCGAATAAATGTGGGTCCGAAACGAAGTATTTGCGAAGTGCTCGTATTTTCAGAAGCTTTGTTACCAGCCGCGATTGACTTCCGTATCAAATATTATCCTTTCCACCAAGTCCTTGTTAATTGGGCTCAAATTTCCTCCCGGGCCGTGGCTAGGAAATGTGGTAGCCGTGTGTTGGGGCACCGCTGCAACCTGCTGCTGCTGTAAAGTGACCTCTAACGCGGTAGTGTGGTCCGAACTGCACGAGTAGAGCAGCGCCTGTATCTTGCCAAAGAAACCACCTGAAGTCATACCCTCGTAAGTAGGCTGTTTAGGTTTATATGTTGGTAACGCCACGTAGCGCTCTCTATGAAAATCACTGACTATGCTGTGTGCAGTCTGTGGCTGGTTGGACTCATTGTTGGAATATTCGCTATTGTAGTGTTGGACAGTTGGATGTGAACAACGTGTAGGGTTGCGCAGTAGGAGGTGAGGCGCCAGCAGTGGTGGATGTTGAGAGAGAGATGCCAGAGTTTTAAGCGGACGATCTGGACGTGTATCCGCCAGGAAAAGGAAATTTGTAAAGATGGATTTCATGAATATATATATATGATGACTTTTGAACATTATTAACGTAAATACATTGTTTGTTCTCTATCAAAATCTTTCATTTGCTAACTATGCCTATCAGTGCTGAGCCTACCTTCAGTAGCTAGAATCTTCTATTCAGCTGGCAGTATTGGCGCTCGCTGTATTGCAGTAGTTCGAGTAACGAAGGTAGGTGATTCAAGAAAGGTGTAGGTTATTGTTAGTCAGGGCCATTCTTCTGTAGGGATTATTAAAAGTCAGATTGCTTTGCGCTAAAAATATTGTGAGTCAGTTTACTGATGATTAGAATAAGTAAAGAGAGAACTGTCTGAATACGTGCAGTTTTGCTCAGCTGTCTGAAAATCAAATAAAGTAGAAGTTTACCAGCACAGTCATTCATAATTTTCAAAGGGGACGTTTCACCTTATGTGATCAAAAGTATCCGGACACCTGGCTGAAAGTGATTTACAAGTTCGTGGCGCCCTCCATCGGTAATGCTGGAATTCAATAAGGTGTTGGCCCACCTGTAGCCTTGATAACAGCTTCCACTCTCGCAGATATACGTTCAGTCAGGTGCTAGACAGTTTCTTAGGGAATGGCAGACCATTCTTCAAGGAGAGCTGCGCTGAGGAGAGGTATCGACGTCGGTCAGTGAGACCTGGCACGAAGTCGGCGTTCCAAAACATCCCAAAGGTGTTCTATAGGATTCAGGTCTGCACTCTGTGCAGGCCAGTCCATAACAGGGATGTTATTGTCATGTAACCACTCCGCCACAGGCCGTGCATTATGAACAGGTGCTCGATCGTTTTGAAAGATGCAGTCGCCAACCCCGAATTGCTCTTTAACAGTGGGAAGCAAGAAGGTGCCTAAAACAACAATGTAGGCCTGTGCTGTGATAGGGGCACGCAAAACAACAAGGGGTGCAAGCCCCCTCCATGAAAAACACGACCACGCCATAACACCACCGCCTCCGAATGTTACTATTGGCACTACACACGCTGGCAGATGACGTTCACCGGGTATTCGCCATATCCACACCCTGCCAACTGATCGCCACATTGTGTACCGTGATTCGTCACTCCACACAACGTTTTTCCACTGTTCAATCGTCCAATGTTTACGCTCCTTACACCCAGAGGGCAGCGTGGAGGGTAAAAATCGTAGAGGAAGACCAAGAGATCAATACACTAAGCAGATTCAGAAGGATGTAGGTTGCAGTAGGTACTGGGAGATGAAGAAGCTTGCACAGGATAGAGTAGCATGGAGAGCTGCATCAAACCAGTCTCAGGACTGAAGACCACAACAACAACAACACCCAGAGAGGTGTCGTTTGGTATTTACCTGCGTGGTATGTGGCTTATGAGCAGCCGCTCGACCATGAAATCCAAGTTCTCTCATCTTCCGCCTAACTGTCATAGTACTTGCAGTGGATGCTAATGCAGTGTGGAATTCCTGTGTGATGGTCTGGATAGATGTCTGCTTACTACACATTACGACTCTCTTCAAGTGTCGGCGGTCTCCGTCAGTCAACAGACGAGGTCGGCCTGTACGCTTTTGTGCTGTACGTGTCCCTTCACATTTCCAATTCGCTATCACATAGGAAACAGTAGACCTAGAGATGTTTACGAGTTTGGAAATCTCGCGTACAGACGAATGACACGAGTGACACCTAAGCACCTGACCATGTTCGAAGTCCTTGAGTTCCTCGGAGCGCCCCATTCTGCTCTCTCACGATGTCTAATAACTACTGAGGTCGCTGATATGGAGTGCCTGGCAGTAGGTAGCAGCACAATGCACTAATATGAAAAACGTACTTTTTGGGGGTGTTCGGATACTTTTGATTACATAGAGTATTTGCATGCCTATTTTGACATTTCATTCAGCATACAAATCCGGGCTCTGATTTTGATACAGGCTATATTAGACCATTTATGCTCCACACCTTCGATTCACGCATGAAAAGCTTTTTTGTAACATCATAAACTAATATTACACTTTATGACCAGAAGCGTCCAGACAACTATTAGTGGACATTAACATGGGACATGTCCAAACTTCGACTTTCTGTCGGTTTGGACTCTCCTGGGACACTTTCAATGAGGTGTCGGAATGACTATGGAGTACAGCCTATAAACTTTTAATAAATGATAAATTATGCGTTGGCTTAGATGAAAAAAAAAACATTTCGGTGAACTGCACAGGGAGACCCGAAATTAAATGTCAAGTAACGGCTTTACACCGTTAAAGAAAAAAGTTTTGTTACGCAACTGCGGCTGCTCATTGAGAACGAGGCCATAATTTCGAGAAATATGTTTAAAAATTTCTAATTCTTCTAGAATATCTAATTCACGCCCCTTCTTTTCGGTGTGCAGGTTTGTTGCTATCGGAAATAGCTTTAGGCGCGTGACCTGTAATCAGAAGATGGTCGGCAAAAGACGAATTTTGGGGGCTATTGTAATTTTTTCTTAAAAGGTGTTCTTTATATCTGGTTGTAAAGGCATGTCCTGTCTGTCCTAAGTAGTAGGAAGAGCAGGTATCGCAGAAAATTTTGTAAACGCCAGAACTTTCTAAAGGGAAACTAGTCGATTTTAAATTATGAATGAAGTTTTTTTTTTTTCAAGTTATTATTGCTAGAAAAGACAACATTGCAGTTATATTTATTACGCAGAAGACGTTGGATCTGATAGGAGATGGGCCCCAAGAAAGGAATAGAAAAACTTTGTTTTGGGTTTGATTCAATGATAGAGGTGCCGAGGGTAGTAACTTTTTTAACAGTTTTCTTTCTGTGGATGTCATCTACTATGTAAAGTTTATACTCGTTATTAACTGCGATCGTTTTGAGAAAATTGATTTCGTCGCTGAATTTTTATTTAGAAAGTGGAATGGAAGTAGCTCAGTGAATGGCAGAGTGAAAAAGGGCGTTTTTTTGAGACTGTGGATGCATGGAAGACGCAGGAACGAACTGATCAGTATATTTTTTTTACGAAAAATATTGAATGAGATTTTACTTTCTATTATAAGCGTCAGGTCGAGAAAGTTTAATTGGCAGGCCTCGTTTTCAAGTTCGATGGTGAAAGATATTTTCTCATGAAGTTCACTGAAAAGATTATAGATACGGTCCGTGCCATCAGCAGGTCTTGTAGATGACTAAAATATCATCAACGTATCTGAAATAGAAGAGAATGCCTAGTGATGTAGCTGAAAAACAATTAAAAACTTTTCTTCTAGAGAGTTGATGAAAATATCAGCAAGAATACCAGCTAAGGGATTTCGCATAGCAAGACCGTCGGACTGCTGGTACAGTTGTTCATTAAATTCAAAATAGTTGTACTTGACTACGACTGTGATGAGATTCATAAGGCGTGAATTTTTTCTACGATTGTAAGCGTTTCCTGTACAGGGACATTAGTATAAAGGTTTTTGATGTCTAATGAAAACAACTTGGTGTCTGAACTGTATTCTGCATCTTTTATTTTACGGCTAGGGCGTGACAATTGGGAATTGAATAATTGTTCTCGAAAACGAATGATTTTTCAGAGATACATGTAGAAATCTGGCCAAAGCATGGTACGCGCTATTCATACTATTAGATATAGGGCGTATCGGATGGTTAGGTTTACGGATTTTAAATTGAGACCGAAGTTTTGGGGGCTGAGGGTTCAAGTTAATAAGCATTTTCTTCTAAGATCTGATGTAGACAAAATGTTACTGTATCTATCGCTGTTAAACAGAATATTGGCCTTTATATTATGTACTGAAAAAATTCATTATTTTTTTCGCCTGTCTACATTCGAATGTTAAGTAGCCTGCGGCTACTAGATGGCGCTCTCGCTGCAATGACATGTTCACCTGCCGCACTTGTTAACGGGGGCGCCTCAGTCCGTTGCAACCTGTGGCTGTACAGGTGTGAGCAGCACTTAGAGGCTCGCCTTCACATGTTCCTTTTGAATTTTTTGTGACTAAAGCCCTTCTGGACTATTATTTATTTTATACTTGACATGTGAGTACTGTCTCTGTCTGGTACTGTTAATCGGGACTTACACACACACACACACACACACACACACACACACACACACACACACACATATATATATATATATATATATATATATATATATATATATATATATATATATATTTGTAATTATGTTATAAGCCACTTTCAATGTCTAAATTCTGATGAAGGCACTCTTAGAAGTGTTGAAACCTGGTTACTAAGACTAATAATTGTGACAGAGGGCTCATTTGTTTCAATTTCATATTCCATTGGGTTCAGGTGTGGATTGTGTGTGGGCAGGTCAGTCCACAACTCCATACATCACTGCTTCACAGCTGACTGGGTGACTTGTCATGTATCGCCTTTGAAAGGTTCCTCAACCGTACGCAAAGCTGTAAAATGTGTTCATATCCTTCTGCATTACGCGTTTTCTTAGGCGCAATAAAGGGACAAAAGTCTAATCACGAAAAGAAACCTGCACATGCCATTTCTGGTACTATACATTATGGCAGGCGACGTTCTCCAGCCATTCGCTCAACCCAAACCCTTCCATCAGGTTGCCATAGGGTAGAGCGTGATTCACCAGTCCAAATAACTCGTTTCCAGTCATACACTATCCACTGGCGTCGCTCTTTATACCATCTGAAGCGTCACTTAGCATTGAAGACAGAAATGTGTGGCTTACGAGGGCTCGACCATTGTACCACATTCTTTATAACTCCCTACGCAGAGTCACTGCGCTAGCTGAACTACTGGTAGCACCTTGGAGCTTACGAGTGATTTTTTCCGCTGATTTCATTCGATTTTTAGAAACAAACTCCGCAATTCTCGAACGTCCCTATCCGGTAGTACAAATGGGCTGCCTGGTCTTGGTTTAGCTAGTTTTCCCTTCGCTTTTCCTCTTTAGAATCACATCCAATGATTAGTCCGCGTTCGAAGTCACTTAGCTTCCCAGACTGATCCATTCTTCTGTTCTGCTTCTCTACTGACAGCACAATATTTTCCGCCTCCCTTCATTCTAGTGAGTCGATCTCCCGTGATACCCAGTGGTCAGTTTCGCATTACATAGGGGTCTCTGGATACTTTTGATCCGATAGCATAAATAGACTGGTTCACTCGGAAGGTTTGCGCATACTTTATTACCGTTTCCTCTGACACCTCGTCTGGATGTAGATACTGGGTAGTTATAATTAAACTTTCCCCATTTAACACATTATAACGCGGAAAATAATTACCCTACAACTATCATACTTGGCAGCATTAATGTCAAGGACATGGAGATGAGAAATAATGCAGAATGAACTCCGCTGAAACGCTTTTAATATGTTGATACGTTACATCATACCGTTACATACCGGTACCACTACTGCTACAAAAGATTCTCAGTACGGCCCCATCAGTGTCCTGAATAGTGTGAAAGCACAGGATTACATACTGCACAGCAGAAAGAAGCATGTCCGTAGGTATGCGCTTCAGATCAGCACATTTGTGAATGTTCCCCCTGGTAGAATCTGTCCAAGTATCCCCACGACCAGAAACCACAGGTAATCAATCAGATTAACTGGTCGTTCCCGCCAAGCATTTAGAAATGCTCGGCTGATAATTCGATTGTTTCCAAATGCGATTCGGAGAAGCAGGTACACATCATAAGCTTCCGAATACGGTGAAATACAGGCCTTTTGATAATGGCTTCAGAAAGTTGTTTTTCGTGCATCGCATATTTAAGAATTTTTTTTTCCAAACAGATACGAAGACAAACATGTTAGAAGAACGTTTATTATGTGTTTCCTGAGTAGTGGGTGTGCAAGGTGTGTATATTACTGCAGCTAGTATGTACAGTGAATGTATATGGGGCGTTCAAAAAGTTTCGGTTCACGGTCGTAGAATCCAGAATCGGTATGTAAATCAGGCAAAATAGTCTTGAGCACTAAGGCAATCATTCCACTGGCGCACCGTAATTGGCAGCTGCTCATCCTTGTCCGTCCGGAACAGTCGAACCTTCAGGGCGTTGTTAAGGAACCGAAGGCACGGTAATCGCATGGGGAAGTAATGCAGACTATACGGCGAGTCCTCGAGTGTCTCCCATTGAATATGGCGCAATTCCTGCGTTAGGACATTTTCCAATATGGGCACGTTCGTTATCATGAAGCAGCAGCGCCCTTTGGTGTACCATTCAACAAGGTTGTCTTTCGACAGACATACTGCCCCATACATCCCATACACATTGCATATTGACCGAAGGTCGTCTACCGGTGTTTATCCTTCGGCAGCCAAGAAAAAAATAACAGCACATTTGTTGTGTTTGGATGCGTTTGGTATTAATGTCACCATAGTTCACGTTTCCACAATTACCGCACGCACGTCGGAAAGATGCAAATACGACACTTACCTCTTGTCTCCATGTCGGCGCTTATATCCCCGCATCGGAGTCGCTTTACGCTGCAAATGCGCTGCAGCAACGCTCTCAAACGGAAACTCTTTGATTGTCCCTTACAGTAAAACTAGCCGACTGCCCGAGTCCTCTCCCTACTGGTGCTGCCAAGATGTGCATTTAATAACTTTATTGGAGTCCGCTGTTTTCTTACGTTTGTTTAGAACGACTCTACTGCACACTTGTCATGTAAGAATACTTTCACGCTTTGACTGGAAATTTAAGTCGATAGTGTTCAAATGGCTCTGAGCACTATGGGACTTAACATCTGAGGTCGTAAGTCCCCTAGAACTTAGAACTACTTAAACCTAACTAACCTAAGGACATCACTCACATCCACGCCCGAGGCAGGATTTGAACCTGCGACCGTAGCGGTCTCGCTGTTCCAGACTGAAGCGCCTAGAAGCGCTCGGCCACAACGACCGGCTGTCGATAGTGTGCTTTCATGTCCATCAATTAAATAAAAGCTGGTTCCCACCACATGAGAACTGTTGGAATTGCATCTGAATTATGAACACCTAGCCACCTTTGACCGACGTCTGAATGATATGACTCGGGATTCCATGGAGAGGCCATCTTTCATGTAGAAATTTGGCCACCACATGATAAAATCCAAGAATTCATCTATATGAGCTGTAAATGCGGTATTCATCCCACAGTTTACAGGTACGGGTCCCCGCTAGATCACCGTTCTGTACCGGATAAGGAGCGGTGGAGAGATCAACGTAAATACAAGGTAATTCTAAAAGTCCATGAAACATTTCAAAAAATCGGTAAAGACAGATGGCCAAGAACAACGTAAAGAATGATTTAGTATGTGAAAAACAAACTGTCACAGATACTTTAGAATGTTTATAAATGCTATTTGTGTCCACCCTTCGACAACTGACACACGTATAACCGGTAGTCCAATTCTGAGCATATCCCTGACCAAGCATGTCAGCATAGAGCATAAGACGAGCTACGCGAATCGGTGTCGCAAGTTTTCGAGGTTTTATGGTGGAGGTGGAATATAGCCAAACGCTATCCGTAATGTAACAACAGAAGAAAACATCGCAAGATGTCAAATCCGTCGACCTTGGTGGCCACTCGAATGGACCAGGGAAGTGGCCTCAACACGGTCCCTATCCAGCGACGCAGCAACGTCTCATTCAGATAAACTCGTACGCAATCATAAAAGTGTGGAGGGGTACCATCTTGTTGAAAGATGAAATCCCTACTATCACTTTCTAATTATGGTAAGAGCCACAACACATGGAGATAGTTCTCTCAGCGAAGAAGTACCCACAGACCGTCTTGTTGGTCATGGCAATGAACACGTTAACTTTCTCGGAATCCCGGGTTCGTTCGACAGTTGACTGAACAATCTCTGTCCCCCATACGTGATTCTCGTTTATGTTGACCTTCAGCGACACATTTAGAATAGATTTGTCACTGAAGATTTATTTCCTTGCAAAATCGTCATATTGAAGATGGTTCTGCATATCATTGTAGAACTGCAGACAGCGCAATTTGTCGTCATTGGTTACGGCTTGCAGAAACTGCAATTGGCACGTCTTCACTGTTAATCGCTTACGAAGGGTTTTCCACACTGCTGGCCGAGGGATGTTCAATTCTCTACTGGCCCAGTACGTTGACTCCATGAGACTTTTGCTGCATGACGTCCCTCACGCGCCCTTTCGGACCGAACGGTTTGCATCTCACAGACAACTGTCCTCTTCGAATATCTTGTACTACTTCACTGTAGCGTTGTAAACTGACGTTATCTTGTGAAACCTTCCACGGAAAACTCTTTGCACACTCTCTACCGATAGGCAATGAATGTGAATGACCATCTGCCATTTTCAGCAAGTAGAGTCGGTGGCGCTCCTGTCGGCGGTCTTGCAAACTAACTTGCCGGCACCATGTTTAAGAAGAAACTTTAATAGTTTGTCTTCCACGTACTGTAGCATCGATTGCGTTATGTTTAAGCATTTATCTATACCGATTTTTAAAATACTTCATGGACTTTATTGTTACCCTACATTATTTGACTCTTGTGTCAGTAACAGCTGCCGGAGAGAGGTCTTTTTAACGTAGTAGGAATATGTACCCCTATGGAACCACCTCTCTCTCATTAGTCGTCTAACTCATTGCTGAGTGTCGTGAACCCATTTCCTCATTCATGATGTGAAGAGGCAGGCTGTTAATCTTCTTCTCTTGACCCAACCATCTGTTTGCTGCGCTCCCTTGTGGCCTTCTGCCCTCAATTTTTCCCTGCACGATGGTCTACTCAAAATTATCCCCTTTCCTTCTCAAGATGTGCCCAAGGAACTGAAGGTATATTTGGCTGACACGAGAAGACAACCTTCTAGTGATTCTAAGTTCTTCTATTATTGAAACATTTGTTCTTTTTGTATCCACAATACTCGTAGCATCCTCCGCCAACACCACATCTCGAAGGCATCAATGCGGCTCTTATCACTACCTTTCACGGTCCAGGCCTCGCAGCCGTATAAGAATACAGGAAACACCAATGCTTCTACTAAGCACATCTTCGTTGTCTTGGATATTGCCCGATTCTGCCATATCTTAGTGAGTTTAACCATTGCGGCTCGGCCAAGAATGATTCGTCGTCTTATCTGTTTATAACACTTTCCTGTGCAATTGCAGAGCGCCTAAATATGCTAGTTCAGAGAGCCACTATCTCCAGATTTCTTAAGCATCCTGTAAGTTGGTTTTTATCGATGCCTTGGCTATTTATAACCATTAATTTGGTTTTTATTTTGTTTATCTGTAGGGCAAGGTTTAGAATAATATCTTTCATTCTTGAGAACAGAATACCAAGTTCTTCCTCACTTCCCGCTACGAGTATAGTATCATCTGCGAAGCGTAAATTCTTGATTTTCCTGTCGCCAATTGAAATTCCACCGTTTCAGCCACCCAACGCTTGCCTCATTACACACTCTGCATAGATATTGTAGGATTGAGGTGACAGTATGCAACCTTGTCTGACGCCATTTGTCACATCGAAAAACTCCGAGTATTCACAATCTACTTCTATGGTTGCGGTATAGCTATTACAAAGACCTTATAGTAAGGTTACCAGGTATTTTGGAACCCCAGACTCGTTGAGCACATACCATAACTTGTCCCACATGACACAACCAAAGCCCTTTTTCTAATCTAGGAAGCAGATGTAGGCAGGTGCACAGAAACCTTTAATTCAAGACTGTTTCTCGAATACCTTTACCTGACACGAAACCCGCTTGTTCTGCGGAAGCGTTGACTTATTATATGCAGGAGGACTTGAGTAGCATCTGATATTAATGCTATGGTCCTATAGTTGGAGCAATCCCTAACTGATCCTTTTATGTGCAAAGGAATTAGGACAGATATAGTCCAGTCTTTAGGTCATTCTCCTGTTTTGCACACCTTATTACATACTAAATGTAAGGCATGCATGCCTTCCTCTCCCATCGCAGTCAGAATTTCTCTGGAAATGCCATCTATACCTGGGGATTTGTTGTTTTCAGATGCTTGATAGCATTTTCGATTTCACTGTACAGAATATTCCATAAAAATGTTCTCTTCTTCGATGTTGTTTCCCTTGCAGTACAGTGGTGGTGGTGGTGGTGGTTAGTGTTTAACGTCCCGTCGACAACGAGGTCATTAGAGACGGAGCTCATGCTCGGGTTAGGGAAGGATTGGGAAGGAAATCGGCCGTGCCCTTTCAAAGGAATCATCCCGGCATTTGCCTGAAGCGATTTAGGGAAACCACGGCAAACCTAAATCAGGATGGCAGGAGACGGGATCGAACCGTCGTCCTCCCGAATGCGAGTCCAATGTGCAGTACAGTGTCTCAGTGTTGTTTCCTCCTAGCTATTGCTAACTGCTTGTAACTAACAATAGTGCCATCTATATCTTTTACCATCCAAGTGCACGGTTTGAACTCTCGGTGATGCTATTTATCTTCTTGAATCGGTTATGCGTTTCACTTAGCTTTTGATGTTGTACTATGTCGTCGCAAATACTGGTGAATGTGTCTCGTCAATTCGGCAGTTGCACTGTATGCTGCTTCATCTTGAGCGGTTTGGATGCCACGTTGCTTTAGTGTACTTCGTTCTTCGATGAGTAGTAGAGTATTGTTCGAAATCCAGGGATTCTTCGCTTCAGGGGTCTTAGTAACCTGTTCAGGGAGAGATGGAACCACCAACAACACAAAAATTTATAAAATACTATTTTAAGGGAGAGTTGTGCATGACAATTTTATAATACTCTTATATGTAAGTTATTAAAGTTTCTGAAAAATTTGTATGGCTGCACGTAAGTATATCGTAGCTCTCCATAAGCCATCTGCTGACAAGAGTTTAGCGTCCCATCGATACCGAGGCCGTGAGATGGTTCAAATGGCTCTAAGCACTATGAGACTTAACATCTGAGGTCACCAGTTCCCTAGACTTAGAACTACTTAAACCTAACTAACCTAAGGACATCACACACATCCTTGCCCGAGGCATGATTCGAATCTGCGACCGTAGCAGCAGCGCGGTTCCGGACTGAAGCGCCTAGAACCGCTCGGTCACAGAGGCCGACCGAGCCCGTTAGAGACGGAGCTCAAGTTCGGAATGTTTCGAGGACGGGCAAAGAATTTAAAGGTACTATCCTGGCATTCGCCTGCAATGATTTAGGGAAATCACGGAAATCCTAAATGTAGATGGCCGATAGCAGATTTGAACCAATGTCCTCCCGAATGTTAGTTCAGTATGCTAACCGCTGCGCCATCTCGCTCGGTACCTACTCACACGAGCACTAAACAATGAAACATGTTAAATAACACAGCCCCTGTATTCAACGTGTGTAACATAATACTGTAAGCGCAAAAAGAAGACCAGAATTGAAATGAAATATCTCAACTCACCTTTCTAATTTATTTCAAGGACTCATTAAATCACGCTAGTCTAAATGAGTTGTGTCCCTCATCTAATCAAACACTAGAATTTAAATTCCCTTTCTTTTTCGACGGAATGTTGCTAGTCAGAACTAAAAACACTCCAGATAGCTCTGTCTTGACATTTTTCTGTAAAGAATATCATAGAAAGAGGGATTTCAGCATGAAATACGGCATTTATTGTGGTAGGCCATTGCTCACTGTAACACATAAAGCTGCACGACTTCAGTGGGCCTAACAAGACAGCAGCTGGGCAGTTATTGACTGGAGGCACGCAGTGGGCTCCGACTAGTCGTAGCTGTGCCTCTTTTCAAATCATCCTAGGCGTCCGGTGCACCAGTGGCCAAATGAAACGTTTAACCAGCAGTTGTGTGGATGGTGTAGTGCAGTCTGGAGATGACTCTGTGATTTTTGTGGTGTCACCGCCGGACACCACACTTGCTAGGTGGTAGCTTTAAATCGGCCGCGGTCCATTAGTACATGTCGGACCCGCGTGTCGCCACTCAGTGATCGCAGACCGAGCGCCACCACACGGCAGGTCTCGAGAGACGGACTAGCACTCGCCCCAGTTGTACGACGACTTTGCTAGCGACTACACTGACGAAGCCTTTCTCTCATTTGCCGAGAGACAGTTAGAATAGCCTTCAGCTAAGTCCATGGCTACGACCTAGCAAGGCGCCATTAGTTACTTCATGAATCTAAAGAGTCTCACTTGTATCATCAAGAATGCTGTATACAAATGATGGATAAAAGTTATAGCAGCTACGTACTTTTCTTTATAGCATTCATTACGTCTCCTGTTTCAGACCTATACTAGCCTACGTCAGTAACGCGTGCCTTTCTGCTACTTCAGTGTGGCGTAGCGGTCTTGTTACGCCACAACAGCTGGCGACGAGACAATAGAGTTTGTATTAATTTGCTTGTGTCATGGCTTCGCCACAATCTCCAGATGTACTGTCCGAATTTTATCACTTGCAGAATCAGCAGACGCAGGCGTTATTGGATGCCCTTGGACACCTCGTCCAGGGTCAACGTGCACTGCAAACCGATGCGGCCGCCGCCGCTTCACCGCTACCGCAGCCACAACATGCTGTTGCACCCCAGTTTCGTCCGTTTCACGCGGACGAGGAAACCTGGACGGAGTGGTCACGCCAATTTGGATTCCATCTCGCCGCCTACAGAATTCAAGGTAACGAGCGGCAGCCGTGTTTGCTTTCGTGTGTAGGTGTGTCCACCTACCGTGTGATAGTGAAATTGTTTCCCCGACGCGACGTAGCAATTCTGTCCTACGAAGAAATTTTGTCAGCGTTAGATGCCTATTTCAAAGAAACAGTCAATGTCGTTGCAAAAAGGTATACGTTTTTTCGTACAAAACGTACGGCCGGTCAGACTAATAGGGATTGGGTTGCAACATTGCAAGGACTTACTAGGTATTGTGCTTTTGAGTGTGAAAGTGGTCTCTCTTATTCAGATACTATGGTGCGTGATGCAATTGCACAGAACGTTTCTGATGTTCGTATCCGGGAACAGATTTTGAAACTAGTTAATCCCTCCCTTCAACAAGTGATAGACATATTAGATAGGCAAGACACACCTGACTTTGCTCAGGAATCATTTGAAACTTCGCCAGCCGTGTGTCAAATTAACCGGCCCGCCGGGCGCGCTGCACGGAATGCAAAACAGCCCTCGCGCACGTCCGCGCAGTTGCGGCCTAGCTCTCAAACACGTGTGCTGCGTAAGCGAGCAACGGCAGTGAAATCATGCCCGCGGTGTGCAACTAGACATTCGCGTGACAATTGCCCGTCACGCCAAGCTGTTTGCTTTTACTGTAATAAGAAAGGACATGTTCAAAGTGTTTGCCAGAAAAAGCTCAGATCAGACAATCACATCCATTCCAGGCCCTTTGCTTCGCGCCGGAATCGAACCCAGAATACTCGGGCTCGTGAACCTTCGCCCATGGACATTCATGTAGTTAATTCCACCCCGTCCAGTGCCACTATCTCAAACAGTGACTGTGTTCGTCCCACAAAAAGTGTGCGTTGACGTCGCCGGAAATCCCGTAAAGTCGCAAGTGCTTCTGTACCTGTATCAGTTCAAATTGCACGTGAAAGTCGCTCTTGTCGTCAGCAGGACAATAAACTTTTTGTGGACTTAGACTTTGAAGGCAAAGTGATGCCATTCCAGTTCGATACCGGAGCTGCAGTTTCCTTAATCGATCACGACACGTACAAACAGCTGGGCAAACCGCCATTGCGTGCCGCAAATGTTCAGCTCACTAGTTATTCAGGACAGCATATCCCTGTGTTAGGACAGTGCAGCCTTCTTGCAACGTACAAGGGACAATCAAAACTTGTGTCGTTTTACGTCCTTCGTTCTTCTTCTGCAGTGAACTTGTTTGGTTTAGATTTATTTCAGTTGTTTAACTTGTCTATAGTAAATCAGGTACTATCAGTGAACGAGACTGTGCCTTCAGACAGTGTTTCTCGCCTGTAAGAAGAATTTGCAGACATTTTTGCACCGGGCCTTGGTTGCGCTAAGAACTATGAAGCACATTTGGAACTGAATGTAAACGCGCAACCGAAATTTTTCCGAGCGCGCAATGTTCCCCACGCATTGCGTTATGAGGTTGCCAACCGCTACGATATCTTGTATCGGTCCACTGCTAAGCACGGCAACGCTGATGCGTTGTCCCGTTTGCCTGTTGCTGAGGATAAAGCATTCGATTCTTCCGAACTTGCTTGCATGTTCATTGATGCGGAAACCGATGACGTGGTCGAATCGTTTCCGATTGATTTTCGTCGTGTAGCTGCAGCCACAGCTGCTGACCCTGTCCTTGCTCTCGTTTTGCGTTTTGTTGCTACGCAATGGCCCTTGTCAACGTCGCGGATCGAGGATCCGTTGGTTCGCCGATTTTTTGCTCACAAGGAGAGACTTTTTGTACGACGTGGTGTTTTGTTGTTGCGTTCGTTACAGTCCTCTGTCTTACCACTTCTTCACCAAGGACATTGGGGTATGGTGCGAACGAAACAACTTGCTCGTCAGCACTGTACTTGGTTCGGAATCGATGCTGCAATTACGAATATGTGCTCTTCTTGCATGGCGTGTGCCGAACAACAATCCGCCCCGCCGCGGAAATTCTTTGCATGGCCGCAAGCCACTTCCCCTTGGCAACGCTTGCACATCGATTTTGCTGGTCCATTCTGGAATGCTCGCTGGTTTGTTGTGGTCGATTCTTTCAGTAATTCCCCTTTTGTTGTCCGGATGTCTTCCACGACGTCTTCTGCCACCATCCAAGCGTTGTCTGCTATTTTTTGCATTGAAGGTCTTCCACAGACTATTGTTTCCGACAATGGCCCACAATTCATGTCTGCAGAATTTCAGTCATTCTGCACGGCCAATGGTATTCAACATCTGACATCCGCGCCATTTTCGCCTCAGTCAAACGGTGCCGCTGAACGATTGGTCCGGACTTTCAAGGCACAGATGTTGAAGTTGAATGAGTCGCATTCTCGGGAGGAGGCGTTGTTGCTCTTTTTGTCTTCGTATCGCTCTCAGCCCCGAGATGGTCGCTCGCCGGCTGAGTTGCTCCACGGTCGTCCTCATCGAACCTTGATGTCTTTGCTGCATCCGCCGCATCAGGTTCATGTGCAGCGGCAGACGCCTGCTTTTGCTCCAGGCGACGTTGTATTTTATCGCAACTATCGCGGTTCACGGCGTTGGCTCGCAGGGCGCATTCTTCGCTGCCTCGGCCGCGCGATGTATTTGGTTTTTGGGGCCTCTGGTGAGGTGCGTCGGCATCTCCATCAGCTGCGCCTCTGTCGACGCACGGGTTCTGCCGCTCCCCGTCTGCTTTCAGCGACGGTGCCGTCCGGTCAGAGCCCTGGGGACCCATCTACTGGCTCGCCTCATCCCCAGGTGTTACCGACGCTGCCTTCCATCTTGCCTCATGGCGATGCGCCGCCGCCGCCACCTGTTCTCCCGCCGGCGCCGCCCGCAGTGGACGCGTCGCTGCAACCGCCTGGTGCCTCCCTGGGTCACGCGCCGCCGATCGCTTCCCGTGACCAGATGTCCTCCGCCATAGAACTCTTGCCCGCTCCGGACCACATGTCGTCTTCGCCCGTCGGGTGCCCCGACCAAATGGAGGTCGACCCTTCGGCTCCTCCTGTATCTCTACGGGCGCATACACCTCATGTTGACGTGCACCCTGGACTAGGTTTTCAGGCGTTTCCTAGCTCCCCTCGGACCGAATGGCTGGGTGCGGGTGGCACAGCCTCGCCTGTTGTTAGGCTCCCCACCTCATTGCATACGTCAACATGGGGTCCTCCCCACGGCGGGCGGAAGCCTTATAACACAACCGTTCGCCGATTTGCGGGGGAGGAATGTGGTGTCACCGCCGGACACCACACTTGCTAGGTGGTAGCTTTAAATCGGCCGCGGTCCATTAGTACATGTCGGACCCGCGTGTCGCCACTCAGTGATCGCAGACCGAGCGCCACCACACGGCAGGTCTCGAGAGACGGACTAGCACTCGCCCCAGTTGTACGACGACTTTGCTAGCGACTACACTGACGAAGCCTTTCTCTCATTTGCCGAGAGACAGTTAGAATAGCCTTCAGCTAAGTCCATGGCTACGACCTAGCAAGGCGCCATTAGTTACTTCATGAATCTAAAGAGTCTCACTTGTATCACCAAGAATGCTGTATACAAATGATGGATAAAAGTTATAGCAGCTACGTACTTTTCTTTATAGCATTCATTACGTCTCCTGTTTCAGACCTAAACTCGCCTACGTCAGTAACGCGTGCTTTTCGGCTACTTCAGTGTGGCGTAGCAGTCTTGTTACGCCACAACAATTTTCGTACTGTATGAGCCTGCCAGATACGGCTCCCTACGTGAGAGTAGGTCAGGCGAGTGGAGGTGTGGTGGTGGAGTCCTGCGGAGCACTGGGGCGCTAATAACACGTCATTTAATTAACAGGCATGTGTTTCTCAGAGTTTTACAGTCACTCTGTTTTCTTTCCAGTGCTGACTAGCAGCGGCCGTGCTGAGCCCACGCTCCACGGAGGAATGTAGTGCAGCACGTCATCGTTTGGCAAGAAATCTACAGGATCAGGCTCTGGCATTGTCTGCAGTCAGTGACGCAACCATGTTGCAGGAATGTTCTGCGGCTGACCTGTCGTTACAGTCCGGTGTGGCAGTGGACGTTTGTCGGAGCACCAGCGCTCTTAGGCTCGGCCCCAGAAATCTGCAACCCCTGTAGTCGCATGTCGAGATGGTGCGTAGGTCGAGACCGAACGGCTTCACAAAGGATAACCCGAAGGCACTAAGGCAGGACTTAAAACTGCCCAGGAGTGGCGGCATAGGCTCCTGCTCCAAAGGTGAACAGCTCGCAGTCGGGGAGATCGGTTTCTTCATTCATGGCCCTCATCTTCAATCGGTTACTGTTGTGGCCGCAGAAGTGGAGCGTGTAGAGTTGAAGTTCCCTCCACGGCCAGACGGCTGCGGACTTGTAGGAGTGGAATCCAAGTTTTCATCGGTGATTGCTGTATGCACCAGGCCATCCTGCTACTGTCAGAGCTGATCTTCCATCGGTATCAGTGATGTCTTTAGAGAGACCTAACTTTCAGTGTGAGTGGAAAGAAGGAGCGATCCCTTATGCAAAGTTTGCAGCCTGAAAGGCGTTCTTGTGTTATTCCTAGGTGGGTTTACTGCAAGTAGATCCATTACAGAAGAGCGTTGTGCATGTTCTGCACCTCTGGCTAAGTGCTGAATCACGTGTTCCTGACGTTCTCCCTCCCCCCCCCCTCGCCCTCCTCTCTCCCCCTTTGCCTTCCCCTCCCTCCCTCCCTCCCTCTCTCTCTCTCTCTCTCTCTCTCTCTCTCTCTCTCTCACACACACACACACACACACAATGAGGCAATAAGTATCGTCTTTGTTTGTACTTCAGTTCTTACGAGTGATGACACTGGTTAGACCACTACCGTGTGCTGTGTCAGTGTACGCGGTTCATTTACGGTCGTCCCACCTGATTCCAAAAAAATTTTATTCTTCACTTAATTATTACTCTGCTGTGCCACAGCACCATACATTGCGGCCACTCAGTCAGGGTACCGCCTCTGTGGACCCAGATGCTTATTTCAACATTCTCAGTTGCCAACTGTTGGCGTTTCTTCGAAACTCTCATGATTACGCGTCCGAAACACGCGTCTTCCGAGACGTCTGGCCGACTACATCACCCATTACTAGCTTCACACAAAATGTTTGGGACTATATGGAACAATGGATGAAAAGCAGAAGACCATACCCCCTCAATCTGGTAGCGTTGTGAGATCTAATTGTCAGCAAGTGGCTTCTGATCGATACGCGGTACCTGAAGAAACACGTAGACTCTTGCTCGCCAAGTTGAAACCATTATCATTGAACCGTGAATTTAGTTTCAAAACCTTTTCTTAAGAATTTATTTACTAGCGATTCATCAAGAACATTAACACATTTAATCACACTATGTGATCGTGGAAGTAGTTGCCAGTGGGTAACTGATGAAAACAAATTAAATTTTTTTCAACAAATGGAATTTTTATTCCTAAAACCGTTTTTTTAAACAGATTTAAAATTATAATCAGAAAGCACCACCTAAATATCAAGTTACAATTTAATCAGAGGCAGAAAGAACAAATTTTGACAGTGTGAGCTTTCGGGCTGAGAACCTTGGCGTTCCCTTTTGACACGGCCGTAGTCACGACCGCTCACAACAACCTCTGAAAAACTACACTGGTGCAAATCTACAACACACCAGATTACTCTAAACTAAAAATTTCAACAACTCACACAAGCACATGAACTATGCACCCCGTAGGAGGGATGGAAATGATACAAAACACTAACATTAGAAAAAATAACTTGCCACCGAAAGTGCAACTTGAATTTTTAAAAAAACTCTTACGGTGGAAGGGTGCCAAATTTATATATTAAAATGACCATTTAATAAAACCCATGAAATGCAGTCTTACATAAAATATACCAACATGCTCTACATTACACATATACCGCCTCTCAAGATGATAGGCAAGATAAAAACATATTTCAGGAATTCGGCCGTTACGCTTCAAGGAATAAATTCGTTAACACCGAATCCGACAAACATAACAGAGGCAGCTATAACGTACTGCAGACCGACCGACAGACAGACACAAACTGCCTATCAAATGCGGACGAGAGACTGACCAAGAAAACAAGTAAAATTTAACAAGCATTGACGCAGCACCCCCAAAACACTCTCCCGAACCGTCCGCTGCTAGCCGCTTCAACGGACGTATGAAGGCGCGCCCATCTCCCGTCTCACGGTGTCGCAGCTCGCACCGGCCAGCCCGATGTCGTGGTTGACTCCTGTTGCTCTCGTGTCGGCCGCGAAGCCACTACCCCTCGCTATACGGCGCGGCCCACTGCACTGACGTGGCGACCTCACATGCGTCGACGCTCACGACGGACAAGTCATCTTGTGTCCCAGTGCGCGACCGACCAACCGATCGATCCAACCACCAATGACCATTGCCTGAACAAACTCGAGCAGACTGGGGGCCTAACACATACTAGCACTCCGGACGACAGACAGACAGACACTGACTCCCCACGCTGACCCGGCTGACCAGACTCCCCCCTACCGAGCTCATAGCACGTGAACAGGCAACCTTTCCCCTTTCCCACCAGAGGGAGACACCAAAGCTGCTATTGCCACAGCGGCGCCACCGCCAGAAACGGAGGGCGACTGCTTCACACTACGCGCTGCGGCGCGCTCTTCAAAACAGCAAATTTTACCACGGCTCAGTCATCATTACACGTGATGTTACACCGCTAGTAGCGTGTTTCGTGGGGATGACTAACTGTTTGCCTTTCGAGCTTAGTTTCTCCAGTGGAGTCGGTCGATGGCAGCATAAGAAACACGTCTCGTTGATAATCACTCCTAGTTCTTCCGTATTTTGGGATTTGTACTATAAAGGACATGCGTATTCATTGTTAGAATAGCGCAAAGGTAACAGACTATTTGTTGGTACGTACTAGCCTTCATCTGAGTAGGGCACTAGTGCTAAAGCCGCACCCACTTTAGTAAAAAGTCCTGGAGTTATTATTCGGAAACAAGTGATTCGTCGTCTGCTGCGAGGTGGCGCAGTGGTTGGCACACTCGACTCGCAATCGGGAGGATGTCGGTTCAAACCAGCGTCCGGACACCCGATTTAGGTTTTCCGTGATTTCCCTAAATTTCTCCAGGTAAATGCCGGAATGGTTCCGTTGAAAGGGCAAGGCCGACTACCTCCCGCATCAATGAGACATTCTGAGCCTGTGCTCCGTTTCTAATAACCTCGATGTCGACTGAAAGTCAAATCGTAATCCTCCTCTTTTCCTCCCTCCATCATCTGCTCTTATCGGTGTGTTCAGTTTCCACTCTCGAAATGCCAGAGGTCTACCGCTACTATTAATTGCATGTGTATTGAACACAAATGCTGCAGTGGCCAATTAATTTGTAATTTTGTTCGTAGAACTTGTTCCGACTCAATTATGAGTCATAACTCGGTAATTGAGCCAAAAGCGGTCGTGCGGACTACAACATAATAGCTAACTAGAGCGTTTGATTGCAATAAACATTTATTATTTCTCTTAGCGTTGTTCACCCGTCAATCTTCGCCAACTGTGTCGACGAGATTAAATTTTCTCTCATTACAGTGTGAAAAACCTGAGATGTGGTTCACGTATGTATTTCATGTCACTGAAAATGCTTTATATAAGAGGCAGTCAAATTGAAACGAAACAGATGGAAAAAAAGTAAGTAAACTTTTTATTACATAAAAAGTAATCGCCAGACCTGCTTATACATTGATCCCACTGTAAGACAGAATGGATAATGCATTCATGGAAAAATGTTTGCGGTTGCCTAAGGAACCACGATGGTACGCAGACGTGCACCTCTTCATCCGAAGCAAATAAACGTCCACGGATGTCTGTTTTCAAGGCTCCAAAAATATGGAAATCACATGAGGAGAGAGCGGAAAGGTACGGACGATGTATGGATGTTGCTGGCGGGCCCACATGTTGCCAAAGTTTTTCAACTGCGCTCATAAGTTTCAGTGGAAACCCCTGTACAAGAACACAAGCTTATAAAGTACCTTACTAAAGCTAGTGATATATACTAGGGTGCCTGTCCTGTTGCGTGAAGAAGTCCGTAACTGCCTGCTGCACATCCTCGTTCGACAGGAATCATCGAGCCTTCAACGTCTTTTTGAAGGGACCAAAGGGGTGGGGAGAGATCGGCGCTACAGGGCAGGTGCTCGAGTCTCTCCCATTTGAGTGGGCCTAACTTCTGCGTTACGACATTTGTGATTTGGGCACGTGGGGTATCATGAGGCAGCAGCACGCTTCGACGAAGTATCCACGGTCGTTTTCGGTAGACAAGCTGCCCTCTATGCATTTTTCATTCCGCATTGGATGTCTACAAGTGTTCTGGATGCTTTTGGTAATAACGTTACAATAGCTCACGTTTCCTCATATACCGTTCGAAAGTCATAATGAAACGAATGCCACATTAATCCCTTGACTACTTCGGAATCGCGCTACGTGGCATGTACGCTGCATCAACACCCTTAAACGAAAACTTTTTTATCGGCTCTTAGACTTTGCCTTTCACCAAAGACGTTAGTCGTTTGCCTACATCTATGCATGTACCTGTCAACATAAAATAACCAAATCTCGGATCGAATTTGGAAAGGGGGGACCTGATTCGTTCAGGATCTTTGAATCGACACTCGTCACTCTCCATTACCACTCCTCAGGCACTGTACTAACTTCAACAAGCACAGTACAGCTTTGTTTTTAACGTCAACCCGAAGAATGTTTTGACAAGGTTGAAACTGACCACTTTTGTGGGTACAACTGGATTCAAGGGCGCCCATCCCCGGGACAAGGTGAGCTCCGCCCCCCCCCCCCCAATGGTGCGTAATCTGAATGCTTCGCCAATGAAAATCCATCTAGTCTTTCCTGATTGATCGTAGCCAACTGGCTTATTGGCGGACACTGACCGACGCAACATAAAATAAAAAAAAAATGTATCGCAGCACAGGTAAATATCTAACAAGGATGCAGCCGTTGCCAAGTGAGCAAACGTTCGCAAAATTTCATTATTCTGAAAGAAATTAATCTCAGTTTAATCTCATACGAAAGGATGATTTAACGTGCCTGGAAAGTAAAGAATGTGGGATAAGTAACAACAGTGAGAGATCGTAAAAATAATTTCTGCAAAATACATAAGCAATTACGTAAATAAATCTGTGTTTATCACATAAGTCTTTATGTCACTAATGTACGAGAAAATAGCTCGCTAATAGTCATAATGTCCGATACAGACACACCTGTCTGTAGGAAATGACGTGTATCGTCCCATGTTTGGGAGGGGGGGGCATAAACAACGTAAGTGTAATGTTTATTGAGAATTACAGCTGGAATTGCCCTCTGTAAATGGTCCTTGTCTCTAAACCGCCTGACAAAACAGGTGAAGCACCCCTATGACATGATCGTCGGTCGGTGTAACTTCGCCCTCGTACGTACCATCGGCGGGCATTTAACTGAGTAGAGTTGCAGTTGTCTGTGACAGGTAGATCGGCCACCGGAGTTCATTAGTCTTGTTCATATTTAGTGCTGTTACCAGGCCCGATAAGTTATATGAGGGGCGTGTAACAGCGACAGATGAGCGATCACTGTGCAATCGTCTGAGAAAGCGTTTTCAGTACCTAACACTTTGAAAGGGGCCCGTGGGTCTCCATTTGGCCGACTCGTCGAATCGTACAGTATCCAGATTTGTGGTTCATTTGGATGTCACAGTGTTCCTATGTAGGAATGCTTAATAGAAGCAAGGTTCCGATGGACCACGTCAGTCCACCACAAAGGACGATTTCCTTCAAGTCATTCGAAAACAAGTAACGGACTTCCTGGAACATTCTTTGTCATCCTGCACTGTTCGTGGAGCTTAACACCACCCGGAGCAGGGTATACCGTCCCACGCTTAGATTGCAGTTAACACTACAACACAAACTGCCGCTGCCAGCAAGCGTGGACATTTGGTGAGTGGCGTCGTTCTGTGCTCGGGGACGAATCGCGGTTCTACGCTACCCCGAATGTGAATCGTTGGCGTGTATGGCGGCGACCTGGGGAGAGGTACCATTCTTGCAGTGTTTTGAAGAGGCACAGTAGTGTCACCCTTGGTGTCACAGTGTGGGGAGCCATCGGATATCTTTCCAGGTCACGACTGTGTAGGGGAGACAGGGCAAGTTGACCCACTATTTTTCTTTACTTTTCCAGCTTGTATTTTAGATGTTTCCACTAATTTGGAAATATTGGTGCATTTTTTTACTGCCTTTACAACTAAATACAGAGTGTTTTTCACTACTTGTCTATATATTAAAAATATTTAGTACAGTAATTTCACCCAGGCAAGTTCGATCAACAGTTGGAGCAAGTTAGCCCAAATGGTTTTATCGTTTAACTTAGTTACGACATTGATTATTTAACTGAAAATATCTAGACTTTAATACTCACAGTTTATTTGAAGACAAAATCCTACTGTTTTATGACAAAGAATACAATCATAAATTGTATTGTCATTGTTGTTAAAGTTTTACAGAAAATGACCAAAATTTTTATCAGTCTTCTTCTGAATGCTCGATCGGATCTTCACAGTTCGAACATTAATACAAAAGTCTTTTTACATCACATGACAGATGTGCCCATCGCTTATAATTTAGGCATTGAACTCACTCACCACATAAATTTCTGCCAAAAAGATAGTGTAAGACAGCTAGACGCTGGGCTTTCTCATTGTAATCTTTATCTTGAACTTCCTGAGGAATGTGTGCTACATTTTGTTGCTTTATTTCGGTTTTCTCATTGCCGTGTTTTCCGTCTGTGAAGACTTCTTGTTCGCGTTGTAATGGGTATTTCATTGGATTATCTATCAATACTGTTGAGATTCTTTTCCGTCTGTTGCTATCTTTTTTTCTTGGTTCCGATTTCTCAAAATGGTTCAACTGGCTCTGAGTACTATGGGACTTAACATCTGAGGTCATCAGTCCCCTAGACTTAAACCTAACTAACCTAAGGACATCACACACATCCATGCCCGAGGCAGGATTCGAACCTGCGACCGTAGCAGCAGTGCGGTTCCCGACTGAAGCGCCTAGAACCGCTCGGCCACAACGGTCGGCGATTTCTCAAATGGCCTGGGGTTGGGAAGCACTACGCTCAAGTGATGCGACTTTTGACGTAAAACGCGTTGTTATGACAGAATTTGATAACCATTGTGTCCAAAGCACTTGAATGGCCACCTTCAGCAATTAAACCTCAACTAACAGCATTAAGATCAAGTTATCTGTTATGTACAAAAGCAGAAAGACACTAACAGTGAAAATGTCCCCTTTTAAGGGGGAGACGTGTGTCACTTTGAATCCGGCCAATACATTTCTGTGCCTAACTAAGATCGGTACTGCAGTTTTCTCAGTGTCAGGAGGCCGTACATCGTCTTTGGTCGTTTGTTTCATGTCACCCATGCATCACATAAGGTGGTCAAAAACTTCATAAAGGGGTCGTAAACACTTCTGTTTAAGGGCTATAGTTTAAGGCCACAATGGGTTGGAATAAATACAAGTGTGACATCATTTTCCTTGCAAAAATCTGAGACTTCAATGGATAAAGGGGAAGTATGCTTGTCAGTCGTGCAGAGTAAGGATGGTCTTTGAAACATCGAATATGTGATACAACATGTTACGTGTGACATCTTCAACTTTTGTGGTCCTGTCCTCCTCAGTTGCGCGTAATACTACGGTATACTGATAATTTTCACTTATGGACCGTCTGACAGCAACTGAATAAAACACAATTTTAGTGCCATACGCGTTTCGCCTTTATTTTCTGCAAGGCATCATCAGTGGCCTGGAATATGTACATATGTTAGCTATTTTATTTACATTTTTGTCACTGTGCCTATAGGTTATAAACAGTTCTGGTGGTTGGTATTTCCTATTAAGTAGTAATGTTTTGAACTGTACTTACAGGTTGCGTAGACAGTTTCTTACATATTACGCTCCTGTTGCATTTTTGGTGTTGTTCTTCTTCTTATGAGCGCCAATTTGCTGTTTTTTCCGCATTCCACAGCACTATGCACTGAGCGCTTGTTTTAATGCAATGTTTTGGTTTCTGTTGCCGACTGTCAAATGTTTTTGCCAAACATCGAATATTACTGCCAAACTTATGAGTGTAACTATTGAAGTATCTGTGGTCTGTTCGTGTATGCATTTGTGTGTGTGTGTGTGTGTGTGTGTGAGTGTTTTTTGGTGTCGTATTAATTTTATTTTATTTTATTTTATTGTATTTATTTATTTATTTTTGTTTTTGTCCTGTGTATGTGTGTGTGTGTGTTTTGGTGTAATATATATTTTTTTGTGCTGTGTGTGTGTGTCTGTCTCTATTTTGGTGTTATGTAATTTTTTTTTTTTTTTGGAGGGGGGCTGTGTGTGTGTGTGTGTGTGTGTGTGTGTGTGTGTGTGTGTGTGTGTCTGTCAGTATTTTGGTGTTATATATATATATTATGTTATCATTTCCTTTATTAAGTGTAGTAGGGAGCCTGTGTTGATGTGTGTTTGTTCATTTATCACATGTTTGTTTTCTGCTATGGCTTTCTGGATGTGGAAGTTTTCTTGCATTTGTATAAGATGTTTGTCATGGTTGCTTATTCTCATTATTTTCATTTCTTGTTCCATGTTTGTAGGATGATGGTTGTAGTGTTTTAAATGCTCTGCAAATGTGGAATGGTTTGTTTCATACTTCCAACATCTGATATGTTCTTTGTATCTTGTTTCAAAATTCCTGCATGTCATGCCTATGTATACTGCATCACAACTTTGACATTCAAGTTTATATATTCCTGATTGTTGGAATTTGTCCCTCTTGGTAGTTGGCTGGCTTAGGTGTGATTGAAGGGTTTGCCCAGGCTTATATGCTATTTTGAAGCCCTGTCTCTTCAGGATGTTTGCAACTCTGTGTGTTAGTTTATGTGTGTAGGTCATGGTGTACCATCTGGTTCTTTTCTGTGTGGTGTTGTCATTGTGTGTGTTTGTTGAGTGTGTTTGTAAGTTTTCAGCTTGTGAATTCTTTTGTATTGTGGAAATGTTGTGTTTGTTTTTTATTTGTGTTTTTATTTTTTGATTGAGCCTGTGTACCACATGTGTGTCATATCCGTTGTTCCTAGCTATTTGTATGATCGTGTTCATTTCTTGTTCATAGTTTCTCTTGCTGAGTGGGATTCTGTTTAATCTATGTAACATGTGTCTTAGTGCTGCAAGTTTCTGGCTTTGGGGGTGGTTGGATGTGGAATGTATTATTGTGTCCGTGGCTGTTGGTTTTCTAAAGATGTTAAATGTATGTTTTCCATTTTCTTTTTTAATTGTAATGTCAAGAAAATTTATTTGATTTTCTTTTTCTTTTTCAAGTGTGAATTTTATGTTCTTATGAGCTTTGTTTATTTCTGAATGGAGTTCATCTATTTTTTCACTTGGCTCGTCTACCAGACAAATAATGTCATCCACGTATCTGTACCAATATATGATTTTGAAACTTTCATTTGTGGTTATCTTATCAAATATCTGATTTTCAAGGTGACTGATGAAAATGTTTGCTAGTGTTCCTGATATTGGGGATCCCATGGGCAGTCCATCAGTTTGTAGATAATATTCTTCCTCAAACTGAAAGTAGTTTTGTTCAGTTGTCAGTCTGAGCATATCTGTTATTTCTTTTATTGCGTCTGTGGTGAGGTTGCTGTGGGATGAGAGATTTTGTTCTATGATTTCTATTGTTTCTGTGATAGGGATGGAGGTATACATATTTTCTATATCGAATGAAATCAGTGATGCTGTGTGTGGTACCTGTATGTTCTGTATGTTTTCTATTAGGTTTCCTGTGTTTATCACTGTTCTGTTGTTTTCTACTTTATAGTGTTTTGTAACTAACTTTTGGAGGTGTTTGGCTATGCGGTATGTTGGGGCTTTCTTGAAGTTGATAATGAAGTTGATAACAGGTCTCATTGGCATTCCGTCTTTATGTACTATTATGTACATAATATATATATATATATACACACACACACACACACACACACACACACACGCACACACATACACAGCCCCCCTCCAAAAAAAAAAATTACATAACACCAAAATACAGACAGACACACACACACAGCACAAAAAAATATATATTACACCAAAACACACACACACACATACACAGGACAAAAACAAAAATAAATAAATAAATACAATAAAATAAAATAAAATAAAATTAATACGACACCAAAAAACACTCACACACACACACACACACACACACACACACACACACACACAAATGCATACACGAACAGACCACAGATACTTCAATAGTTACACTCATAAGTTTGGCAGTAATATTCGATGTTTGGCAAAAACATTTGACAGTCGGCAACAGAAACCAAAACATTGCATTAAAACAAGCGCTCAGTGCATAGTGCTGTGGAATGCGGAAAAAACAGCGAATTGGCGCTCATAAGAAGAAGAACAACACCAAAAATGCAACAGGAGCGTAATATGTAAGAAACTGTCTACGCAACCTGTAAGTACAGTTCAAAACATTACTACTTAATAGGAAATACCAACCACCAGAACTGTTTATAACCTATAGGCACCGTGACAAAAATGTAAATAAAATAGCTAACATATGTACATATTCCAGGCCACTGATGATGCCTTGCAGAAAATAAAGGCGAAACGCGTATGGCACTAAAATTGTGTTTCATTCAGTTGCTGTCAGACGGTCCATAAGTGAAAATTATCAATATACCGTAGTATTACGCGCAACTGAGGAGGACAGGACCACAAAAGTTGAAGATGTCAATACAGCTATGTCAAGCATTCCCTGTCAACGTGTACAACAGGTTCAAGAAAATACATCTGAGACTCCATAAGACGATACAGCATATAAAATTCAACAGAACATGCAAAAAGAACGATTTAATTCCAAGTTACATTAATGTAAAGGTTAAAAACAGTTCTACAGTGGCACAAAAGTCGAAATCATTTGCAGAACGATATTGGTTACTACATGAAATTAAGATGCTCTATTCGAAAAAACAGCACCTAAACATGATGCTCTATGAGACTCATCTAGAATTGGCAAAAAACTTAGGAAACGCCGCAGTTTTCATGGCACTAGTAGAAAAAACTGAGCACAACACATACATAGCAATGAAACATTTACAAAACAAACATAAACACAAGATAATGAAACTAACAGTGAAAAAGACGCAAAAATACATTTACATTTTAAATGTGAAACCACATGAACACCAACACACATTCCATCCACGCTTAGTTAACCTAACAGAGACAGAACTACACGAAACCGAAAAAATGCTCTTGGAAAAAGGTTTGAAACACTGCACCAATAGCAAAGTGAACAATCAATACATAGAAAATCTCATAGTAGAAACCGAACATATCCTTACACGTGAAGAACAACAAACTAATTGTGAAATAAACATAGGACTGACAAGAGAACTAGTAAAAGAAGAAATAAAAGGCATAATAAAACAAACACAGCAGACACACAATAAGAACAACCAAACAGAAGCAGCTACTATGAAAAGGTTAAAACAAAAGTTAACAAACAACAACGTATTAATAACAAGAGCAGACAAGGGAAATGTAACAGTACTCATGGATAAAGAGCAATACATCACAAAAACCAAGGAATACATAAACACCAACGCAATACAAAAGCTGAAGTCAGATCCAACTACACGATTCCAGGCAAATGTGAAACGAACACTGAAAAACATTGAACACACACTCACAGACAAACAGAAATACTACTTAACACAGAAAAACCCACAAGCACCAACACTCCGCAGTCAACCGAAAGTACATAAAGACGGAATGCCAATGAGACCTGTTATCAACTTCAAGAAAGCCCCAACATACCGCATAGCCAAACACCTCCAAAAGTTAGTTACAAAACACTATAAAGTAGAAAACAACAGAACAGTGATAAACACAGGAAACCTAATAGAAAACATACAGAACATACAGGTACCACACACAGCATCACTGATTTCATTCGATATAGAAAATATGTATACCTCCATCCCTATCACAGAAACAATAGAAATCATAGAACAAAATCTCTCATCCCACAGCAACCTCACCACAGACGCAATAAAAGAAATAACAGATATGCTCAGACTGACAACTGAACAAAACTACTTTCAGTTTGAGGAAGAATATTATCTACAAACTGATGGACTGCCCATGGGATCCCCAATATCAGGAACACTAGCAAACATTTTCATCAGTCACCTTGAAAATCAGATATTTGATAAGATAACCACAAATGAAAGTTTCAAAATCATATATTGGTACAGATACGTGGATGACATTATTTGTCTGGTAGACGAGCCAAGTGAAAAAATAGATGAACTCCATTCAGAAATAAACAAAGCTCATAAGAACATAAAATTCACACTTGAAAAAGAAAAAGAAAATCAAATAAATTTTCTTGACATTACAATTAAAAAAGAAAATGGAAAACATACATTTAACATCTTTAGAAAACCAACAGCCACGGACACAATAATACATTCCACATCCAACCACCCCCAAAGCCAGAAACTTGCAGCACTAAGACACATGTTACATAGATTAAACAGAATCCCACTCAGCAAGAGAAACTATGAACAAGAAATGAACACGATCATACAAATAGCTAGGAACAACGGATATGACACACATGTGGTACACAGGCTCAATCAAAAAATAAAAACACAAATAAAAAACAAACACAACATTTCCACAATACAAAAGAATTCACAAGCTGAAAACTTACAAACACACTCAACAAACACACACAATGACAACACCACACAGAAAAGAACCAGATGGTACACCATGACCTACACACATAAACTAACACACAGAGTTGCAAACATCCTGAAGAGACAGGGCTTCAAAATAGCATATAAGCCTGGGCAAACCCTTCAATCACACCTAAGCCAGCCAACTACCAAGAGGGACAAATTCCAACAATCAGGAATATATAAACTTGAATGTCAAAGTTGTGATGCAGTATACATAGGCATGACATGCAGGAATTTTGAAACAAGATACAAAGAACATATCAGATGTTGGAAGTATGAAACAAACCATTCCACATTTGCAGAGCATTTAAAACACTACAACCATCATCCTACAAACATGGAACAAGAAATGAAAATAATGAGAATAAGCAACCATGACAAACATCTTATACAAATGCAAGAAAACTTCCACATCCAGAAAGCCATAGCAGAAAACAAACATGTGATAAATGAACAAACACACATCAACACAGGCTCCCTACTACACTTAATAAAGGAAATGATAACATAATATATATATATATATATATATATATATATATATATATATATAACACCAAAATACTGACAGACACACACACACACACACACACACACACACACACATACACAGCCCCCCTCCAAAAAAAAAAAATTACATAACACCAAAATACAGACAGACACACACACACAGCACAAAAAAATATATATTACACCAAAACACACACACACACACATATACAGGACAAAAACAAAAATAAATAAATAAATACAATAAAATAAAATAAAATAAAATTAATACGACACCAAAAAACACTCACACACACACACAGACACACACACACACACACACACACACACACACACACACAAATGCATACACGAACAGACCACAGATACTTCAATAGTTACACTCATAAGTTTGGCAGTAATATTCGATGTTTGGCAAAAACATTTGACAGTCGGCAACAGAAACCAAAACATTGCATTAAAACAAGCGCTCAGTGCATAGTGCTGTGGAATGCGGAAAAAACAGCAAATTGGCGCTCATAAGAAGAAGAACAACACCAAAAATGCAACAGGAGCGTAATATGTAAGAAACTGTCTACGCAACCTGTAAGTACAGTTCAAAACATTACTACTTAATAGGAAATACCAACCACCAGAACTGTTTATAACCTATAGGCACAGTGACAAAAATGTAAATAAAATAGCTAACATATGTACATATTCCAGGCCACTGATGATGCCTTGCAGAAAATAAAGGCGAAACGCGTATGGCACTAAAATTGTGTTTTATTCAGTTGCTGTCAGACGGTCCATAAGTGAAAATTATCAGTATACCGTAGTATTACGCGCAACTGAGGAGGACAGGACCACAAAAGTTGAAGATGTCACACGTAACATGTTGTATCACATATTCGATGTTTCAAAGACCATCCTTACTCTGCACGACTGACAAGCATACTTCCCCTTTATCCATTGAAGTCTCAGATTTTTGCAAGGAAAATGATGTCACACTTGTATTTATTCCAACCCATTGTGGCCTTAAACTATAGCCCTTAAACAGAAGTGTTTACGACCCCTTTATGAAGTTTTTGACCACCTTATGTGATGCATGGGTGACATGAAACAAACGACCAAAGACGATGTACGGCCTCCTGACACTGAGAAAACTGCAGTACCGATCTTAGTTAGGCACAGAAATGTATTGGCCGGATTCAAAGTGACACACGTCTCCCCCTTAAAAGGGGACATTTTCACTGTTAGTGTCTTTCTGCTTTTGTACATAACAGATAACTTGATCTTAATGCTGTTAGTTGAGGTTTAATTGCTGAAGGTGGCCATTCAAGTGCTTTGGACACAATGGTTATCAAATTCTGTCATAACAACGCGTTTTACGTCAAAAGTCGCATCACTTGAGCGTAGTGCTTCCCAACCCCAGGCCATTTGAGAAATCGCCGACCGTTGTGGCCGAGCGGTTCTAGGCGCTTCAGTCGGGAACCGCACTGCTGCTACGGTCGCAGGTTCGAATCCTGCCTCGGGCATGGATGTGTGTGATGTCCTTAGGTTAGTTAGGTTTAAGTCTAGGGGACTGATGACCTCAGATGTTAAGTCCCATAGTACTCAGAGCCAGTTGAACCATTTTGAGAAATCGGAACCAAGAAAAAAAGATAGCAACAGACGGAAAAGAATCTCAACAGTATTGATAGATAATCCAATGAAATACCCATTACAACGCGAACAAGAAGTCTTCACAGACGGAAAACACGGCAATGAGAAAACCGAAATAAAGCAACAAAATGTAGCACACATTCCTCAGGAAGTTCAAGATAAAGATTACAATGAGAAAGCCCAGCGTCTAGCTGTCTTACACTATCTTTTTGGCAGAAATTTATGTGGTGAGTGAGTTCAATGCCTAAATTATAAGCGATGGGCACATCTGTCATGTGATGTAAAAAGACTTTTGTATTAATGTTCGAACTGTGAAGATCCGATCGAGCATTCAGAAGAAGACTGATAAAAATTTTGGTCATTTTCTGTAAAACTTTAACAACAATGACAATACAATTTATGATTGTATTCTTTGTCATAAAACAGTAGGATTTTGTCTTCAAATAAACTGTGAGTATTAAAGTCTAGATATTTTCAGTTAAATAATCAATGTCGTAACTAAGTTAAACGATAAAACCATTTGGGCTAACTTGCTCCAACTGTTGATCGAACTTGCCTGGGTGAAATTACTGTACTAAATATTTTTAATACATAGACAAGTAGTGAAAAACACTCTGTATTTAGTTGTAAAGGCAGTAAAAAAATGCACCAATATTTCCAAATTAGTGGAAACATCTAAAATACAAGCTGGAAAAGTAAAGAAAAATAGTGGGTCAACTTGCCCTGTCTCCCCTACACAGTCGTGACCTGGAAAGATATCCGATGGCTCCCCACACTGTGACACCAAGGGTGACACTACTGTGCCTCTTCAAAACACTGCAAGAATGGTACCTCTCCCCAGGTCGCCGCCATACACGCCAACGATTCACATTCGGGGTAGCGTAGAACCGCGATTCGTCCCCGAGCACAGAACGACGCCACTCACCAAATGTCCACGCTTGCTGGCAGCGGCAGTTTGTGTTGTAGTGTTAACTGCAATCTAAGCGTGGGACGGTTTACCCTGCTCCGGGTGGTGTTAAGCTCCACGAACAGTGCAGGATGACAAAGAATGTTCCAGGAAGTCCGTTACTTGTTTTCGAATGACTTGAAGGAAATCGTCCTTTGTGGTGGACTGACGTGGTCCATCGGAACCTTGCTTCTATTAAGCATTCCTACATAGGAACACTGTGACATCCAAATGAACCACAAATCTGGATACTGTACGATTCGACGAGTCGGCCAAATGGAGACCCACGGGCCCCTTTCAAAGTGTTAGGTACTGAAAACGCTTTCTCAGACGATTGCACAGTGATCGCTCATCTGTCGCTGTTACACGCCCCTCATATAACTTATCGGGCCTGGTAACAGCACTAAATATGAACAAGACTAATGAACTCCGGTGGCCGATCTACCTGTCACAGACAACTGCAACTCTACTCAGTTAAATGCCCGCCGATGGTACGTACGAGGGCGAAGTTACACCGACCGACGATCATGTCATAGGGGTGCTTCACCTGTTTTGTCAGGTGGTTTAGAGACAAGGACCATTTACAGAGGGCAATTCCAGCTGTAATTCTCAATAAACATTACACTTACGTTGTTTATGCCCCCCCCCCTCCCAAACATGGGACGATACACGTCATTTCCTACAGACAGGTGTGTCTGTATCGGACATTATGACTATCAGCGAGCTATTTTCTCGTACATTAGTGACATAAAGACTTATGTGATAAACACAGATTTATTTACGTAATTGCTTATGTATTTTGCAGAAATTATTTTTACGATCTCTCACTGTTGTTACTTATCCCACATTCTTTACTTTCCAGGCACGTTAAATCATCCTTTCGTATGAGATTAAACTGAGATTAATTTCTTTCAGAATAACGAAATTTTGCGAACGTTTGCTCACTTGGCAACGGCTGCATCCTTGTTAGATATTTACCTGTGCTGCGATACATTTTTTTTTTTAATTTTATGTTGCGTCGGTCAGTGTCCGCCAATAAGCCAGTTGGCTACGATCAATCAGGAAAGACTAGATGGATTTTCATTGGCGAAGCATTCAGATTACGCGAAACCTTTCAGTTTGACAGACGCGCGTCGCATGGCACTAGTTACGTATTAGAATTTGTATTGCTATACAATTCCACAACTATAGTTGGACCTCCCTTACTTTTTTTTAGTTACCCTAACACTACGTGCACGAGGAATTATAAACATTTTTTTTAGAAACTTATCACGTACCTTCACTTTTGAGAAGTTTTTGGGTCAAATTCTGCTTAATTTTGAAAGATCAATTATTTTATCAAAAAAATGTTTACATGAACACAATCATTTCTGGTATCAGTAATACTGGGAAGGGTCGTGTCCAGTTACAAACTTTAATAAACCTCGGAATTATCTTCAGTACACCACATGAAGCTCTTCTAAAGTCGTATCCGCGTTCTGTTACGAAGAGAGTACTATTCATAATCCGAACTATCAATTTGTCGCTTGCTTTGATTTTCTCTTCGTAGACTCCAACATTCAACCATTTCCATAAGCAAAACTCTAAAGGGTCCTGGACTTATGTGCCTATGAAACATAATCATTCTTGCCGATCATCTTCCGAGGAGCGTTAGGTTTAGATGTAGCCTTAGCTGACTACTAGAATGTGCCGGGGTCACGTAATTTTGGAAGAAGATACCTATATTGTAGCCATACGAATATCTTCCAATAATGCTGGAAGCTCGTTTTCAAGAAAGCCTAAGTAACAGGGCTCTTTAAGACAGTGCGGTAACACAAGCCCAATCAACTGACTCTCACATTACAACAGAGAAGCCTTCCACAAAATGTCTCTCCACCAAAGCGTGCGTAGTATTGTTGGACCACCGATGAGAGTTACAAGTGCTACTGCTACCGTCGCGAGTGGAAACAGCTTCATCAGTGAACAGTATTAATGGATTTCCTTCAAAGAAGAAGACAGCAACCAACCACTATAACTGCGAGGAGATTCGGGATTCGGTTCAAAGAACATTAAGTGTTATGGATTTGACCAACCTCCCATCAAAATCTGTATTTTCAGTCCATACAAATCTCAACCCCCCCCCCCATGAACCATGGACCTTGCCGTTGGTGGGGAGGCTTGCGTGCCTCAGCGATACAGATGGCCGTACCGTAGGTGCAACCACAACGGAGGGGTATCTGTTGAGAGGCCAGACAAACATGTGGTTCCTGAAGAGGGGCAGCAGCCTTTTCAGTAGTTGCAGGGGCAACAGTCTGGATGATTGACTGATCTGGCCTTGTAACATTAACCAAAACGGCCTTGCTGTGCTGGTACTGCGAACGGCTGAAAGCAAGGGGAAACTACAGCCGTAATTTTTCCCGGGGACATGCAGCTTTACTGTATGGTTAAATGATGATGGCGTCCTCTTGGGTAAAATATTCCGGAGGTAAAATAGTCCCCCATTCGGATCTCCGGGCGGGGACTACTCAAGAGGACGTCGTTATCAGGAGAAAGAAAACTGGCGTTCTTCGGATCGGAGCGTGGAATGTCAGATCCCTTAATCGGGCAGGTAGGTTAGAAAATTTAAAAAGGGAAATGGATAGGTTAAAGTTGGATATAGTGGGAATTAGTGAAGTTCGGTGGCAGGAGGAACAAGACTTTTGGTCAGGTGATTACAGGGCTATAAATACAAAATCAAATAGGGGTAATGCAGGAGCAGGTTTAATAATGAATAAAAAAATAGGAGTGCGGGTTACCTACTACAAACAGCATAGTGAACGCATTTTTGTGGCCAAGATAGAGACAAAGCCCATGCCTGCTACAATAGTACAAGTTTATATGCCAACTAGCTCTGCAGATGATGAAGCAATAGATGAAATGTATGACGAGATAAAAGAAATTATTCAGGTAGTGAAGGGAGACGAAAATTTAATAGTCATGGGTGACTGGAATTCGTCATTAGGAAAAGGGAGAGAAGGAAACATAGTAGGTGAATATGCATTGGGGCTAAGAAATGAAAGAGGAAGCCGCCTGGTAGAATATTGCACAGAGCATAACTTAATCATAGCTAACACTTGGTTCAAGAATCATAAAAGATGGTTGTATACATGGAGATACTAAAAGGTATCAGATAGATTATATAATGGGAAGACAGAGATTTAGGAACCAGGTTTTAAATTGTAAGACATTTCCAGGGGCAGATGTGGATTCTGACAACAATCTATTGGTTATGAACTGCAGATTGAAACTGAAGAAACTGCAAAAAGGTGGGAATTTAAGGAGATGGGACCTAGATAAACTGAAAGATCCAGAGGTTGTAGAGAGTTTCAGGGAGAGCATAAGGGAACAATTGACAGGAATGGGGGAAAGAAAAACAGTAGAAGAAGAATGGGTAGCTCTGAGGGATGAAGTAGTGAAGGCAGCAGAGGATCAAGTAGGTAAAAAGACGAGGGCTAATAGAAATCCTTGGGTAACAGAAGAAATATTGAATTTAATTGATGAAAGGAGAAAATATAAAAATGCAGTAAATGAAGCAGGCAAAAAGGAATACAAACGTCTCAAAAATGAAATCGACAGGAAGTGCAAAATGGCTAAGCAGGGATGGCTAGAGGACAAATGTAAGGATGTAGAGGCTTGTCTCACTAGGGGTAAAATAGATACTGCCTACAGGAAAATTAGAGAGACCTTTGGACAGAAGAGAACCACTTGTATGAATATCAAGAGCTCAGATGGCAACCCAGTTCTAAGCAAAGAAGGGAAGGCAGAAAGGTGGAAGGAGTATATAGAGGGTTTATACAAGGGCGATGTACTTGAGGACAATATTATGGAAATGGAAGAGGATGTAGATAAAGACAAAATGGGAGATAAGATACTGTGTGAAGAGTTTGACAGAGCACTGAAAGACCTGAGTCGAAACAAGGCCCCGGGAATAGACAACATTCCATTAGAACTACTGATGGCCTTGGGAGAGCCAGTCATGACAAAACTCTACCATCTGGTGAGCAAGATGTATGAGACAGGCGAAATACCCTCAGACTTCAAGAAGAATATAATAATTCCAATCCCAAAGTAAGCAGGTGTTGACATATGTGAAAATTACCGAACTATCAGTTTAATAAGTCCCAGCTGCAAAATACTAACGCGAATTCTTTACAGACGAATGGAAAAACTGGTAGAAGCGGACCTCGGGGAATATCAGTTTGGATTCCGTAGAAATGTTGGAACACGTGAGGCAATACTAACCTTACGACTTATCTTGGAAGAAAGATTAAGAAAAGGCAAACCTACGTTTCTAGCATTTGTAGACTTAGAGAAAGCTTTTGACAATGTTAACTGGAATACTCTCTTTCAAATCCTGAAGGTGGCAGGGGTAAAATACAGGGAGCGAACCGCTATTTACAATTTGTACAGAAACCAGATGGCAGTTATAAGAGTCGAGGGGCATGAAAGGGAAGCAGTGGTTGGGAAAGGAGTGAGACAGGGTTGTAGCCTCTCCCGGATGTTATTCAATCTGTATATTGAGCAAGCAGTAAAGGAAACAAAAGAAAAATTCTGAGTAGGTATTAAAATTCATGGAGAAGAAGTAAAAACTTTGAGGTTCGCCGATGACATTGTAATTCTGTCAGAGACAGCAAAGGACTTGGAAGAGCAGGTGAACGGAATGGACAGTGTCTTGAAAGGCGGATATAAGATGAACAACATCAAAAGCAAAACGAGGATAATGGAATGTAGTCGAATTAAGTCGGGTGATGTTGAGGGTATTAGATTAGGAAATGAGACACTTAAAGTAGTAAAGGAGTTTTGCTATTTAGGGAGTAAAATAACTGATGATGGTCGAAGTAGAGAGGATATAAAATGTAGACTGGCAATCGCAAGGAAATCGTTTCTGAAGAAGAGAAATTTGTTAACATCGAGTATAGATTTAACTGTCAGCAAGTCGTTTCTGAAAGTATTTGTATGGAGTGTAGCCACGTATGGAAGTGAAACATGGACGATAACTAGTTTGGACAAGAAGAGAATAGAAGCTTTCGAAATGTGGTGCTACAGAAGAATGCTGAAGATAAGGTGGGTAGATCACGTAACTAATGAGGAGGTATTGAATAGGATTGGGGAGAAGAGAAGTTTGTGGCACAACTTGACTAGAAGAAGAGACAGGTTGGTGGGACATGTTTTGAGGCATCAAGGGATCACAAATTTAGCATTGGAGGGCAGCGTGGAGGGTAGAAATCGTAGAGGGAGACCAAGAGATGAATACACTAAACAGATTCAGAAGGATGTAGGTTGCAGTAGGTACTGGGAGATGAAGAAGCTTGCACAGGATAGAGTAGCATGGAGAGCTGCATCAAACCAGTCTCAGGACTGAAGACCACAACAACAACAACAACAACAACAAATCTCAACAGACACGGAGTAATAAGCAGTGAAGATCACTTACATATACTGAATCAGAAAGGTACCCTATGAATCCACTCGAAGGGATGGAAGTGTTTGTACGTAGAAGCAAATCACCACATCAATTGCTGAATGAACAGACAGACTTTGTCAATGCAGCCTCTCTGTAAAATTTCATTCACCTGCTTTCCAGTTTCAAATATAAATAGAAACTACTCCTTTTGACAGCAACATGCAGTCGGTAATCCAACTGTAGTCTGTTCAGTCACACATCAAGATGATTAATCAATTAATTTGCACTTTAAACTAGCCATCATATATTAATGCAATTTCTCCTGTCTTAATATTTATCTGCTTCTCACCACTTATTTTGTTCAGTGTGCATACTATAATATTTACATAATGTTAGTTACGCAACATTTCGTAACATCTGTTGGCTTTATTTTTTAGTAATACTCATTGAGTGTTAAATGGAAATAATGTAACGTTTATTCTTTGTAAATTTTCAACTGACAAATCAATAAATATATTGTAATAACTCTGAGCGAGAATTTCTTTGGCACTGTTGTATTTGTGATATCGTCATCTTTGCGTACATTTCTCATGCTACAAAAACCACCATAGCAGCCCTGAACGCTAAGAAAACGGCAGGTGACGTTTTTCAGACAGTGAGGTTTCAAATCGTAGTGTTGACACGTCTTTACAAAATGTTTCAAGTGGCTCTGAGCACTATGGGACTTAACTTCTGAGGTCATCAGTCCCCTAGAACTTAGAACTACTTAAACCTAACTAACCTAAGGACATCACACACATCCATGCCCGAAGCAGGATTCGAACCTGCGACCGTGGTCACCGCGGTTCAACACTGTAGTGCCTAGAACCGCTCGGCCACCACATCTTTACAGGTATTGTTGACTTACTTCACGCTATGTATTATATATATTGTACATTATTCCAACAAATATATATATATATATATATATATATATATATATATTATACAGGGTGTTACAAAAAGGTACGTCAAACTTTCAGGAAACACTCCTCACACACAAAGAAAGAAAATATCTTATGTGGACATGTGTCCAGAAACGCTTACTTTCATTGTTAGAGCTCATTTTATTACTTCTCTTCAAATCACATTAATCATGGAATGGTAACACACAGCAACAGAACGTACCAGCGTGACTTCAAACACTTTGTTACAGGAAATGTTCAAAATGTCCTCCGTTAGCGAGGATACATGCATCCACCCTCCGTCGCATGGAATCCCTGATGCGCTGATGCAGCCCTGGAGAATGACGTATTGTATCACAGCCGTCCGCAATACGAGCACGAAGAGTCTTTACATTTGGTACCGGAGTTGCGTAGACAAGAACATTCAAATGCTCCCACAAAAGAAATTCAAGAGGGTTGAGGTCAGGAGAGCGTGGAGGCCATGGAATTGGTCCGCCTCTACCAATCCATCGGTCACCGAATCTGTTGTTGAGAAGCGTACGAACACTTCGACTGAAATGTGCAGGAGCTCCATCGTGCATGAACCACATGTCGTGTCGTACTTGTAAAGGCACATGTTCTAGCAACACAGGTAGAGTATCCCGTATGAAATCATGATAACGTGCTCCATTAAGCGTAGGTGGAAGAACATACTGACGAAACTAAAATGAGCTCTAATATGGAAATTAAGCGTTTCCGGACACATGTCCACATAACATCTTTTCTTTATTTGTGTGTGAGGAATGTTTCCTGAAAGTTTGGCCGTACCTTTTTGTAACACCCTGTATATTCCAACAAACTTACGTGGGATTTTTGATGTAAGTAAAATATAGCCACAACTATTCAGTCCTAAGTATGTCTCTACATTGTGTTCAATCGTCATGAAGGACAGTTGCATTTAAATAGGTCGTTTCTGATGTCGTCTTTTACCATATCGCACCACCATTCCAAGAATCTTTCACCACAGGCGCGAATAAAGTCGAAAAAGCTTGTGTAAACTTCAACACATGTCCATCTTGATATGAACAGCCATCTGAAGATGAACCTGGTATGGCGCTCTTTAAGTTAATGAATAGCATTCCTAATAGCGGCGGGTTGCTGTCTTCGTCTCTGAAAACATCACTCTATATTTGGTACATAGCCACGCTGTGAAAATAGCAGTTTTCGACAAAATAGAATTGATAGTTTTACTCAGTGACTTTAAATTAGCAACAAATTCCTGTTGTAACCTCATCTTCATATCGAAAGTGCTAAATTTGGGGTAAATAATAAGGATGCTGACCTTGTGTACGCCACATTCTTGTATGTGGAGCACCGATGTGTAGACACTGGACACGTATTTGTTGAAGGACTATGTTCTGCCATGTGAATAATGTGTTCAACTTCATCTAGACACCGTTAATTAGCATGTCAGGTGAGACATGACTGCCGAGCACTGCAACAGTCCCACAAAGTTTAGTGGTACTCTGCGGCTAGAAAATCGTCGGCTGCATTGTCTACAAGGTGGGGCGTTGCCATCACAACACCCGTACACAAATACCACAGCGGCATACCCAGAATTTGCAAACAAGTAGGGTGTGTTCAAATGATGCAGTATAGTTGCCTGATAAATGACAATAACAATTACGATTGAAAAACTGAAATATATAAACTCAAGCACAGCTTCACAACTTGAACTCCAAAAAAGACGTGACTATCGAGAAATAAACGCATATAGCCCTTAATACCAAAGTGAAGAACGAAAACGTATCTCTGCCATCATCTGTGTCTCTGTAATCGACAAAAAGTTTGAGACATGCTATCTGTAATATTTTATTCGATCTACCTGAGAGAGCCTCTGTGAAAAATGAGTAACACTGCGACAATGAAAGTTTCTAGAAAAAACTGTAAGAACATGGGAAAGCGAAATAACGAATAAACATTTTAATTTCCACATGAGAAGGTAACAGTTCCTAATTAAGTACCACATTTACGTTATAGGCTACAAACGTTGCTCAATGTGACGACCATCTGCATCCACGTCCGCCTGCAACAGCGCTAGAGACATCATTTCACGTTTTTTTGCTGCGTTTTTCGAGCCGTGGATCATGGAATGTTCAGCTGTCATGACACAGCTCCTGCACTGCTTATGGTCGCATACTGCATCCTGCTCTCTCAGCCATGGCAACAGTAACTCACCAATTTGTGGCGCAATTCGCAAGTCACCAGTTAATCAGAACTTCCTAATTATGTTCTTCAACCACACTGCGGCAAGAGGAACTCTCCTTATTTCTTTAAAGACCACTATCGCTGTTGTTTTGATGAAACAGCTTTACGAATAAAGTCCTGCTGACCTTGTCCAGACCCATGTTGACTGTCTGCATCTGTAATGTACACTGATGTTCGTGTTTCATCCCTACGTCAACGTACCAGCACCGGCGCCTAAGGGCCAGTCATGACACTAACACTATTAACAACGCCAACCCGGCAGCGGACGGTCTGGACATCATTCTCGTAAAGTTGGGTACCCATACGGTAAATAGTTTTCCATCTACACTGCCTCAAGTAGAAAAAGTTTAATAATAACCACCCTGTATATTAGTACCTCGTAAAATAATATTCCTCTTGAAACTTCGCATATTTATGTTTCCAACGTGATAGTATCCCAAATCACCTTACTAATTTTTATCGTAAGCACCCAGGTCAGGTGCCCCTCGAAAAAACATTAATAAGTCATGTTTTGCGACCAGATCTGTCAAATGATCTGACTCCAATCTATTTCTCCTTGTACGTTCACGTGGAAAATCTTCCAACATCTGTGTAAACTAAAGAGGATCTCCTGTCAAGCATTCTTTCAGCCTTTGACATTGTACAAACAACACCGTGATTGTTCAAACGGGAGCGGCAGAATTTTGTGCGACCATGTGGCGTCTATGTAAAGCAACGTTTTCAACTTCGAAGAAATGCCTTGAACAGGTTGTGATGATAAATCAAATTATCACATGAATGTATTTATTAAACGATGACTAACTGACAACCTCAGCTGCCGACAGGTGGTGTTGTAATACCTCGATGTGGACAGCTGAAAATGTGTGCCCCGACCGGGACTCGAACCCGGGATCTCCTGCGCGCAAGGGATATGTCCCTGCAGTCGCGCTATTCATCTGTGTCCTCGGTGGCTCAGATGGATAGAGCGTCTGCCATGTAAGCAGGAGATCCCGGGTTCGAGTCCCGGTCGGGGCACACATTTTCACCTGTCCACATCGAGGTATAACAGCAACACCTGTCGGCAGCTGAGAATGTCAGTTAGTCATCATTTATTCCAGGGAAAAGCTGCACAGTCATCAACAGTAACTGTTCTTTCGAGAACTAGTTACTGTCTTCGTATATATAGTTAAAAGGCTACCCAGCCATTGACCTTCGTCTGTGCGAATGCGCACAGGTTGCCCGAACTCTTACGGGAATCGCCAAAGCGTGCGCGAGTAATGAGTGGGTGGGCAAATGTCTATAAGGTACAATACATATGTAGAATTGTGGACAATTGGGAATGTGAGTCTCACGGGAAGCGTGCAAGGGATAAGTCCCTGCAGTGGCGCTATTCATCTGTGTCCTCGGTGGCTCAGATGGATAGTGCGTCCGCCATGTAAGCCGGAGATCCCGGGTTCGAGTCCCGGTCGGGGCACACATTTTCAGCTGTCCACATTGAGGTATAACAACAACACCTGTCGGCAGCTGAGGTTGTCAGTTAGTCATCAACAGTAACTGTTCCTTCGAGAACTAGTTACTGTCTTCGTATATATAATGTATTTATTGGCTTCTACCTTCATCTTCAGACAAGAAGTTAATTTGAAACTTCCTTATTTTCTATCACAGATTTTGCCCTAGAACGGTGACGAATGTACGAGAGTGGAAGCTCTTTAAAACTCGAAATATCGCCTCACAAACATTCTTATAACAATGAGGTAACATTCTGATTAAAGTACCTTATATTTGAGCTATAATATATTTATAATCTAGAAATTTTAGGAAGTATACTTTACCATAGGTTTACCTTTCGGATCGAGGTAATACAGTGTGAGCATAAAACCTATCTCTGATTACAAAAATTTATTTCTAAGGGACTACACTAGACACAGTTACGAGATTTATTTTAAATGGTAGCTTAAGTCATAGAGAGTTTCTACATGTGTCCGTTTGTTTTCTTATTGTTGTACCGATTCATTCCAGCATGTTCCTGGCAAACTCAGCATGTCTGGGCTCGTAATCTGGCTGCAAACATTGGAGGAAATGCAGATGTGTGTAAAAACCTCGCCCGGTGCTGTGATGTGCCTGTTTCTCTGGAAACACCAAACTTCAGTTTCCGCGGTCTGCGTCGAGACGCAGAAAGCAGGATATCCACAGTGTCGTCATTCACTCTACGGGAAATACGGGTCCCCGCAACGAACTTGTGTCGTCACACCAGAATCCAGGTCAGTATCCCAATGAAACGAGGCCAATGAAGTCCTTAACTTTGTCATATGTTATATAGCGCGTAAAGCTACATTTTCCTACGTGCGGAAATTTATTGTAGCCTGCTGCAGAATACGCTTGCGTCTTTCGCTGCCCGTTATGGGCCGCCACAGCGTGAAACGTCTCCCAGTCGCGGGATGGTGTGCGTCAGAGCGTAAATGAAAGTGATGTGTTTTTTTTTATATATACACTCCTGGAAATGGAAAGAAGAACACATTGACACCGGTGTGTCAGACCCACCATAATTGCTCCGGACACTGCGAGAGGGCTGCACAAGCAATGATTACACGCACGGCACAGCGGACACACCAGGAACCGCGGTGTTGGCCGTCGAATGGCGCTAGCTGCGCAGCATTTGTGCACCGCCGCCGTCAGTGTCAGCCAGTTTGCCGTGGCATACGGAGCTCCATCGCAGTCTTTAACACTGGTAGCGTGCCGTGACAGCGTGGACGTGAACCGTATGTGCAGTTGACGGACTTTGAGCGAGGGCGTATAGTGGGCATGCGGGAGGCCGGGTGGACGTACCGCCGAATTGCTCAACACGTGGGGCGTGAGGTCTCCACAGTACATCGATGTTGTCGCCAGTGGTCGGCGGAAGGTTCACGTGCCCGTCGACCTGGGACCGGACCGCAGCGACGCACGGATGCACTCCAAGACCGTAGGATCCTACGCAGTGCCGTAGGGGACCGCACCGCCACTTCCCAGCAAATTAGGGACACTGTTGCTCCTGGGGTATCGGCGAGGACCATTCGCAACCGTCTCCATGAAGCTGGGCTACGGTCCCGCACACCGTTAGGCCGTCTTCCGCTCACGCCCCAACATCGTGCAGCCCGCCTCCAGTGGTGTCGCGACAGGCGTGAATGGAGGGACGAATGGAGACGTGTCGTCTTCAGCGGTGAGAGTCGCTTCTGCCTTGGTGCCAATGATGGTCGTATGCGTGTTTGGCGCCGTGCAGGTGAGCGCCACAATCAGGACTGCATACGACCGAGGCACACAGGGCCAACACCCGGCATCATGGTGTGGGGAGCGATCTCCTACACTGGCCGTACACCACTGGTGATCGTCGAGGGGCACTGAATAGTGCACGGTACATCCAAACCGTCATCGAACCCATCGTTCTACCATTCCTAGACCGGCAAGGGAACTTGCTGTTCCAACAGGACAATGCACGTCCTCATGTATCCCGTGCCACCCAACGTGCTCTAGAAGGTGTAAGTCAACTACCCTGGCCAGCAAGATCTCCGGATCTGTCCCCCATTGAGCATGTTTGGGACTGGATGAAGCGTCGTCTCACGCGGTCTGCACGTCCAGCACGAACGCTGGTCCAACTGAGGCGCCAGGTGGAAATGGCATGGCAAGCCGTTCCACAGGACTACATCCAGCATCTCTACGATCGTCTCCATGGGAGAATAGCAGCCTGCATTGCTGCGAAAGGTGGATATACACTGTACTAGTGCCGACATTGTGCATGCTCTGTTGCCTGTGTCTATGTGCCTGTGGTTCTGTCAGTGTGATCATGTGATGTATCTGACCCCAGGAATGTGACAATAAAGTTTCCCCTTCCTGGGACAATGAATTCACGGTGTTCTTATTTCAATTTCCAGGAGTGTATATAATTTGACAACTGTACACGATAAAGTGATACGAGAACTACCTTCTGACACATTTTTTGAATGCAGTGAAAAATACTGTGCTATTGAACTAGAGAAACATTTGAGCTTTTAACAAAACTTGGTTTTTCGCCCTACTCAATATTTTTCACGCCAGATATCCTGCACTGTGTGTCGTACAACAACATAATCTTATAGCGGGCTTTAGCAGTTCATGTTCATAATATGTGTAAACTTTCTGGCCAACAGAGTCAGTAACAATGAAGAAATAAACTAAACTGTCACATATGACGCGGAATTTTTAGCAAACAAACATTGTGAAAAATACGAGAATATAACTTCAGTAACGAAAGAGTTGCTCGACGATGTGGAGGAATGCCAGTTCCCATCGCCTTGTGACGCACACGTGTCGGGAATTAACAAACGGCTCAATAACAAAATGATACCCTTGGTAGATATCGGCGGTTACGCCAAAGCTGAGGGATTCACAGTGAGGAGCGGATTCACTTATTAATTCAAGTCGTCGAATTTTAATCATCTTTCAATGTACTGACCACAATGACCACAACATTCAACTTTGGTTAAAGGCTGAGTACAAATATGTTTACAAATGTATTACATTTGGACACGATCAAAGACATTTCTTCTTACATGTTTCAATCAGTTTTCTTCCGATTTCTGCCTAAATTAACTCCTTTTGTATTTAGCTTCTCAACTCGGCGTTAGCTATGTTCCACAAAATATGCTGTTCGGAAACCAACTCGATAAGCTGCTCATCCTCTGAGGCAGAGAAGCGGTCAGCCGACATATCTGGCGTATCCTTCAATAATTAAATCGGAAGAATTAGCTTCTTGGTCACAGTCCGTGCGAGCCAAACAAACACTGTAGCTGTCGTACAGTAGTTGGCCGCTCCTCAGTTCGACTTGTCCCCGTTCTCTAACCGATCAAACCTCTGTGACATGCGGGGCACCCCCTGAAGCACGCTAGCGTTTCCCGCATTTAGAGCCCGCAGCTGTGTTGTGTTGCCCGCACCCTACGAAAACGTTCTGCTAAGTTTTTCATTTTGCGCGTGTTCTCCCACACGTTACACGTAGCACTTTGCGGGAAATCTCCGTAATTAGGTCTCCATGATACTCTATCCTGTGCAAGCTTCTTCATCTCCCAGAACCTACTGGAACCTACATCCTTCTGAATCTGTTTAGTGTATTCATCTCTTGGTCTCCCTCTACGATTTTTACCCTCTACGCTGCCCTCCAGTACTAAATTGGTGAAGCCTTGATGCCTCAGAACATGTCCTACCAACCGATCCCCTCTTCTAGTCAAGTTGTGCCACAAACTTCTCTTCTCCTCAATCCTATTCAATATCTCCTCATTAGTTATATGATCTACGCACCTAATCTTCAGCATTCTTCTGTAGCACCACATTTCGAAAGCTTCTATTCTCTTCTTGTCCAAACTAGTTATCGTCCATGTTTCACTTCCATACATGGCTATGCTCCATACAAATACTTTCAGAAACGACTTCCTGACACTTAAATCTATACTCGATGTTAATAAATTTCTCTTCTTCAGAAACGCTTTCCTTGCCATTGCCAGTCTACATTTTATATCCTATCTACTTCGACCATCATCAGTTATTTTACTCCCTAAATAGCAAAACTCCTTTACTACTTTAAGTGTCTCATTTCCTAATCTAATACCCTCAACATCACCCGACTTAATTCGACTACATTCCATTATCCTCGTTTTGCTTTTGCTGATGTTCATCTTATACCCTCCTTTCAAGACACTGTCCATTCCGTTCAACTGCTCTTCCAAGCCCTTTGCTGTCTCTGACAGAATTACAATGTCATCGGCGAACCTCAAAGTTTTTATTTCTTCTCCATGGATTTTAATACCTACTCCGAATTTTTCTTTCGTCTCATTCACTGCTTGCTCAATATACAGATTGAATAACATCTGGGACAGGCTACAACCCTGTCTCACTCCCTTCCCAACCAGTGCTTCCCTTTCATACCCCTCGACTCTTATAACTGCCATCTGCTTTCTGTAGAAATTGTAAATAGCCGTTCGCTCCCTGTATTTTACCCCTGCCACCTTCAGAATTTGAAAGGTAGTATTCCAGTCAACATTGTCAAAAGCTTTCTCTAAGTCTACAAATGCTAGAAACGTAGGTTTGACTTTCCTTAATCTAGCTTCTAAGATAAGTCGAAGGGTCAGTATTGCCTCACATGTTCCAATATTTCTACGGAATCCAAACTGATCTTCCCCGAGGTCGGCTTCTACCAGTTTTTCCATTCGTCTGTAAAGAATTCGCGGTAGTATTTTGCATCCGTGACTTATTAAACTGATTGTTGTGCTGCTACAGAGTATTAAATTAGTCTCCCCGCTGGAGATGTTAGCTGCAACTCGTAAGAGCTGTAGTGCCAAGTGCTGTCACGTACACCACAGGGCTCGTTTACGTCGACGGCCCCACTCCAAGTGTACCGCATCTTGTGCTGTCACCAGCGGCGCTACTCTCTTTAAGCTTCTGGCGGATGTCGACCGTAGGCACTTCGGAACTGTAGTTGAACTGCAACGGGCGACCGTGTTTCAAAAAGCCATAAAATGCATTCCGCTTTCTCCTGCGTAGGCTCCATTGTGTCAGAGAAACATTTTACGGTCACCTCGAACATTACAAACTTCGTAGATGGGTCGCAGGTGTCAGAATCGTGTAAGAGAAGTCTGTTAGCACTTATACCAGAAACTACCGTTGCTTCTGCAATCGCGTGTCGTGGCAAATGAGTGGCGCTGCCGGCGGTCCCTTATTATTCGTGCGCAGCAAAGATCAGTCAGTAGTAGGACGTGTTAAATGAAAACCGATTCATGGGAGAGCACGTGGCCGCACGTTAATTATCGCTCGCAGTACCTATAGGTCAGCCGGCGGCCGGGGCGGCGTGTTGCGTCACGGGGGACAACAGGGACGTCGCCTGCCGCTGGCAGTTCAATTAGTTCCGGTGGGAGGGCTCGGCATGGCTGGCGAGTCGCGTGTGGCCAATTAAGGCGCGCTCCTCTAGCCTGTGGCGGCGGCGGTCTTAAAACAACGACCTCGTAATCTTCTTAAGTTCTCTTTCCTTTACAGTAGGCGTACAACGTTACTGGTCTTTCACAAATGCTTTAACCTCGCTGAACTGGCCGAACAGAATAGACCAGTACTTGCGCTATGCCCGACTTTGTTTACAAAGCAAGGCACGATAAATTCTTAGGGCCGAGCCGCCTGTGCGTCCATTCATTCCCAGCAGCTAGCCGCGCAGTAAATAATAATTTGCATCTGTTTTCCTGCAGTAAAGGCAATGCTTTGGCTAGAACTGTGAATTAATAAAATAATCAGTCGAAATAATGACTCGAAACAAGGCCCCTGGAGTAGACAACATTCCATTAGAACTACTGACAGCCTTGGGAGAGCCAGGCCTAACAAAACTCTACCATATAGTGAGCGCGATGTATGAGACAGGCGAAATACCTTCAGACTTCAAGAAGAATACAATAATTCCAATCCCAAAGGAAGCAGGTGTTGACAGATGTGAAAATTACAGTTTACTAAGTCACGGCTGCAAAACACGAATTCTTTACAGACGAAAGAAAAAACTGGTAGAAGCCGGCCTTGAATTTCTAGCATTTGTAGACTTAGAGAAAGCTTTTGACAATGTTGACTGGAATACTCTCTTTCAAATTCTGAAGGTGGCAGAAGTAAAATACAGGGAGCGAAAGGCTATTTACAATTTGTACAGAAACCACATGGCAGTTATAAGAGTCGAGGGACAAGAAAGGGAAGCAGTGGTTGGGAAGGGAGTGAGACAGGGTAATAGCCTATCCCCGATGTCATTCAACCTGTATATTGACCAAGCAATAAAGGAAACAAAAGAAAAATTCGGAGTACGTATTAAAGTCCATGGAGAAGAAATAAAAAGTTTGACGTTCGTCGATGACACTGTAATTCTGTCAGAGACAGCAAAGGACCCGGAAGAGCAGTTGAACGGAATGGACAGTGTCTTGAAAGCAGGATATAAGATGACATCATCAAAAGCAAAACGAGGATATTGGAATGTAGCCGAATTAAATCGGGTGATGTTGCAGGAATTAGATTAGGAAATGAGACGCTTAAAGTAGTAAATGAGTTTTGCTATTTGGGGAGCAAAATAACTGATGATGGTCGAAGTAGAGGGGATATAAAATGTAGACTGGCAATGGCAAGGAAAGCGTTTCTGAAGAAGAGAAATTTGTTAACATCGAGTATAGATTTAAGTGTCAGGAAGTCGTTCTGAAAGAATTTGTATGTGGACATGTATGGAAGTCAAACATGGACGATAAATACTTTGGAAACGAAGAGAATAGAAGCTATTGAAATGTGGTGCTACAGAAGAATGCTGAAGATTGGATGGGTAGATCACATAACTAATGAGGAGGCATTGAATAGAATTGGGGAGGAGTTTGTGGCACAACTTGACTAGAAGAAGGGATCGGTTGGTAGGACCTGTTCTGAGGCATCAAGGGATCGCCAATATACACTCCTGGAAATTGAAATAAGAACACCGTGAATTCATTGTCCCAGGAAGGGGAAACTTTATTGACACATTCCTGGGGTCAGATACATCACATGATCACACTGACAGAACCACAGGCACATAGACACAGGCAACAGAGCATGCACAATGTCGGCACTAGTACAGTGTATATCCACCTTTCGCAGCAATGCAGGCTGCTATTCTCCCATGGAGACGATCGTAGAGATGCTGGATGTAGTCCTGTGGAACGGCTTGCCATGCCATTTCCACCTGGCGCCTCAGTTGGACCAGCGTTCGTGCTGGACGTGCAGACCGCGTGAGACGACGCTTCATCCAGTCCCAAACATACTCAATGGGGGACAGATCCGGAGATCTTGCTGGCCAGGATAGTTGACGTACACTTTCTAGAGCACGTTGGGTGGCACGGGATACATGCGGACGTGAATTGTCCTGTTGGAACAGCAAGTTCCCTTGCCGGTCTAGGAATGGTAGAACGATGGGTTCGATGACGGTTTGGATGTACCGTGCACTATTCAGTGTCCCCTCGACGATCACCAGTGGTGTACGGCCAGTGTAGGAGATCGCTCCCCACACCATGATGCCGGGTGTTGGCCCTGTGTGCCTCGGTCGTATGCAGTCCTGATTGTGGCGCTCACCTGCACGGCGCCAAACACGCATACGACCATCATTGGCACCAAGGCAGAAGCGACTCTCATCACTGAAGACGACACGTCTCCATTCGTCCCTCCATTCACGCCTGTCGCGACACCACTGGAGGTGGGCTGCACGATGTTGGGGCGTGAGCGGAAGACGGCCTAACGGTGTGCGGGACCGTAGCCCAGCTTCATGGAGACGGTTGCGAATGGTCCTCGCCGATACCCCAGGAGCGACAGTGTCCCTAATTTGCTGGGAAGTGGCGGTGCGGTCCCCTACGGCACTGCGTAGGATCCTACGGTCTTGGCGTGCATCCGTGCGTCGCTGCGGTCCGGTCCCAGGTCGACGGGCACGTGCACCTTCCGCCGACCACTGGCGACAACATCGATGTACTGTGGAGACCTCACGCCCCACGTGTTGAGCAATTCGGCGGTACGTCCACCCGGCCTCCCGCATGCCCACTATACGCCCTCGCTCAAAGTCCGTCAACTGCACATACGGTTCACGTCCACGCTGTCGCGGCATGCTACCAGTGTTAAAGACTGCGATGGAGCTCCGTATGCCACGGCAAACTGGCTGACACTGACGGCGGCGGTGCACAAATGCTGCGCAGCTAGCGCCATTCGACGGCCAACACCGCGGTTCCTGGTGTGTCCGCTGTGCCGTGCGTGTGATCATTGCTTGTACAGCCCTCTCGCAGTGTCCGGAGCAAGTATGGTGGGTCTGACACACCGGTGTCAATGTGTTCTTTTTTCCATTTCCAGGAGTGTAGTACTGGAGGGCAGCGTGGAGGGTAAAAATTGTAGAGGGAGACCAAGAGATGAATACACTAAGCAGATTCAGAAGGGTGTAAGCTGCAGCACGTACAGGGAGATGAAGCACCTTGCACAGAATAGAGTAGCATGGAGAGCTGTATCAAACCAGTCTCTGGACTGAAGACCACAACAACAACAAAATAATCAGACAGCTACATTAAACATTGCAAACAAACAAATACAATTGAACTTACTTATAACGACATTGGTTACGACTACTCGTGTCTAGGCGCTCAGTCCGGAACCGCGTGACTGCTGCGGTCGCAGGTTCGAATCCTTCCTTGGGCATGGATGTGTGTGATGTCGTTAGGTTAGTTAGGTTTAAGTAGTTCTAAGTTCTAGGGGACTGATGACCACAGATGTTAAGTCCCATAGTGCTCAGAGCCATTTGAACCATTTTTTGAACTACTCGTGTATAACTTAGTGATTTCTGTGGCACGGCCACATTAGCGGAAAGGAACATACTTCGTATCCTTGCTTAATACGACAAATTTATATGCGTGTACCTCATATGTAATGTCATATTCAGGCTCAGTTACCAACAAGATTCTCCAAGCATCAATGTACTGTAGAAGGAAATCTGTTGTATGTAATATGCCACTTGGCATATTCTTCTCTCTGCCCTTCCGTCCATAATAGGTGTAGTATAGACTCCTCACCGCTTTATTAGCCTAGCGCATTCATACTACAGTAGTGGTGACAGTCATAGAACTCAGCAGCAGTACACGCGATGTCAGTTTTCGTAACAATCTGTTACGAAGTGCACGCATTTGAGAACAGCGTTGTCCATAAAAGAGAAGTTTTAACAGACGAAGAAAAAATGAAAGTCATTCATGAAATCGAGAATGAATCTAAAAAGATTCACGAGTGTCGTCAATTTGGTCTCGTAGATTACACAGCCCAAACAATTTGGAAGAACAAGGATGAAATTGTTATGCGTTTGAACAAAACGGGTCTAAAATTAAACTGTTACGGAAAACTGAACGGACCGACGTAGATGAAGCTCTGCTTAAGTGTTTTAAGCAACAGAGAAGCGTCAGTGTACCCGTTAGTGGAGCTCTCTTTAGGGTGAGAGAAACTAAAAGATGACGGATTCAAGCGACGTCACAGCATTACTTTTGACAAACTGAATGGTATGAGTACTGAAACAATCCAAAAATAGCTCACTAGCGTGTGGCCTACAACTCGTGAAGAATCTGCAAACTGTCACGTCTTTAATGCAGGCGAGACTGACATTTTCTTTAATCTGATTCCTGACAAAATTCAGAAATTCAAGGGCGAGAAAGATGTTGGTGGCAACTTACCTAAAGAACAAATAAGAGTTCAGCTTTGTGCTAACACAGACGGAACTGAGAAGAAAACAATTGCTCCTGATAAGTAAACAAAAAATCTCTCGGTGTTTTAAGCATGTAAAAAATCTGCCAGTGCACTACAGTACTAGTAAAATGTTCTGGATGACCTCCGGACTCTCTCAAGCTGAAATAAGGTGTTGATATTGGGAGCTTGGAAGTCAGAAAAGGAAGATGCTGGTTCTTGTTGACAACTAACTGTCAAGCACATCCTACACTCTCTGGCTTGGAGAATATTAAGCGTGTTTTTCTTCTTGCAAATACAACAAGCTAATTGCAGCCCATGGAGCAAGAAGTAATTAAGAGTCCCACTACCGTAAGCTCGTATTATTGAAAAACCATACAATTCATTGAGAGAAAGCAGGATTATTCTATTTCACTGATGGTTGCAGTCAACTGCATTACCAAATCTAGGAGCGGTATCAAGCCCAAACCACCAAGAACTGTTTTCATCATGCGGGAATCACAACTAAAGGAATAAATGCCGCCGATACTGAAGACACGTTCTATGACACTGATGGTCTGCCGCTGTCTCCATTGCTGCCAGGAATCAGCTGTGGTCTTCTCAATCAGTGCGACTATGAAATGTGTGCAACAATAGATGATGACCTTGTTGCAACCGAAGTGCAAACTGAAGACGAAATTGCAAATGAAGTGAAGAATCCGGGCCACAGTGAGCATGAAGTGAGCGAGGGAGATGAAGAAGAAGAGGAAGACGAAAGAAATGAAGTGCTTAATCCTTACTGCGCGTGCTGCTTTAGAATCCATTAGAATTGTTAACATGTCATATGAGGCAGGGGAGGCAGTGAAACTGTAAATGAAATAATCAGTATACAACGTAATTTAGAAAGTGTGTATTGGACACATAGAAGCAGAGTAAAATGTCTATTTCACTTCTAAGTAAAGCCGGCCGAAGTGGCCGTGCGGTTCTAGGCGCTGCAGTCTAGAACCGCGAGACCGCTACGGTCGCAGGTTCGAATCCTGCCGCGGGCATGGATGTGTGTGATGTCCTTAGGTTAGTTAGGTTTAAGTAGTTCTAAGTTCTAGGGGACTAATGATCTCAGAAGTTGAGTCCCATAGTGCTCAGAGCCAACTGAACCAATTTCTAAGTAAAAAAGCTTGGAGAGTACTCCACGTACTGCTGTGTAGATTGTACACATGTAGGCTCAAGAGTGGATATTGTATGTAAAATAAGACAACGCTAAATAAATTAACTCTTTTCCATTTGCCTCCACAATACATTGAAAATACCACGGTGGCTCTTTTCCATCTCTTACGATCTTGCTTGGCACATACTCATCTAATGCATATTGTACGATGGTTTTGAACTTTGTCCACTGATCCTCAACACTATCTGTACTTGAGACAAAACTTTTGTGTTGAGCCGTCTGAAATCTGCTTTTTGTCACTTTTGCTAAACAGAAAAATCTTTCTACCTTTTTTAATATTTCTATTTACGGCTGAAATCATCGATGCAGGAACCGCTTTATGATCGCTGATTCCCTGTTCTGCGTTAACTGTTTCAAATAGTTCGGGTCTGTTTGTCACCAGAAGGTCTAATATGTTATCGCCACGAGTCGGTTCTCTGTTTAACTGCTCAAGGTAGTTTTCAGATAAAGCATTTGAAAAAATTTCACTGGATTCTTTGTCCATGCCACCTGTTATAAACGTTTGAGTCTCCCAGTCTATATCCGGAAAATTAAAATCTCCACCCAGAACTATAACATGGTCGAGAAATCTACTCGAAATATTTTCCAAATTTTCCTTCAGGTACTCTGCCACAACAGCTGCTGAGCCGTGGGGCCTATAGAGACATCCAATTACCATGTTTGAGCCTGCTTTAACCGTGACTTTCACCCAAATTATTTCACATTTCGGATCTCCCTCAATTTCCTTCGATACTATTGCACTTTTTATCGCTATAACACGCCTCCCCCTTCACTGTCCAGCCTGCCTCTGCGGTATACATTCCAATCTGAGTTTAGAATTTCATTACTGTTTACGTCTGGTTTCAGCCAAATTTCCCTCCCTAGCACTATGTGGGCATTGTGACCGTTTTTCATGAGAGCAGTTCTGGGACCTTTGTATAGACGCTACTGAAGTTTACTATTACCACATTAATATTGTTATTCCCTGTTGCGTTTTGCCTACTACTACCCTGTCGCGTCTCAGGAGGCGTCTTGTCGGGCCTAGGGAGGAAATTCTCTAAACTAAAAAACCTACATGTGCACTCCACACGTACTCCGCTACCCTTGTAGCCGCTTCCTGCGTCTAGTGGACGCCTGACCTATTCAGGGGGACCCTACATTTCTCCACCCGATAGCGGAGGTCGAGAAATTTGCACCTAGATCTCCGCAGAATCGTCTGAGCCTCTGGTTTAAGTCTTCCACTCGGCTACAAACCAGAGGACCGCGATCGGTTCTGGGAACGATACTACAAATAGTTAGCTCAGATTCCACACCGCGAACGAGGCTTTCTGCCTTAACCAACTACGCCAACCGCCTGTATGAACTGAGGATGACCTCTGAACTCAGACGGCAGGAGTCATTGGTGCCGACATGAGCAACAATTGGCAGTCGGCTGTCTATCGCTGCCGGCAGGGCCTCCTCCACATCTCGGATGAGACCCACCGGCCAGCAGACTGAGTGAACACTGGCCTTCTTCCCCGACCTTTCCACTATTTCCCTAAGGGGCTCCATCACCCGCCTAACGTTGGAGCTTCCAAATTCCCAAATAAACCCCTCCTCCCGTGTGCCTGCTCGGACATTGCTGAAGGAGCGGCCACATGTCCACTCACAGGCAGAGCGGGCCACACGGCCAGCCTCCACATTGACCCTCCGCCTCGTGCGCCGCGAACGCCGATGAACCCGCCACTCCCCAAGGGGAGTGGGAGAGGGTGGTCCAACCGCGCCCGGTACCCGCGAAGATGTCTCGACAGCAGGGAGGAGGTACTGAATAGAATTGTGGAGAAGAGGAGTCTGTGGCACAACTTGACTAGAAGAAGGGATCGGTTGGTAGGACATGCTCTGAGGGATCACGGGATCACCAATTTAATATCGGAGGGCAGCGTGGAGGGTAAAAGTCGTAGAGAGAGACCAAGAGATGAATACAGTAAACAGATTCTGAAGGATGTAGGTTGCAGTAGGTACTGGGAGATGAAGAGGCTTGCACAGGATAGAGTAGCATGGAGAGCTGCATCAAACCGGTCTCGGGGCTGAAGACCAGTCTCATTGTAGCAACTGCAATTGCTGCCGGTCACATTAAGCAGTTAGTGCACCGTCTTTCTCTTCTCGATAGCCATACTGTTCACTCACATTATGTTTTGTGAAGTGACAGTGTGCATACCATTTCGTCGTACAAACTGTGTACAGCGTCAAATTTACACCTGGTGGCCAAAACTGGAACTAATTTTTTTTTCAGCATAAGTTAGTTCCACGTTAAAGCATTTAACACAACTACTAAGTTTCGCTGCCATACGATAATTACAGTCCACACTGGACCTCTGTACGAACCTGTAATTTAATTATAACCCCCTCGTATGTGTCCATCTCCACCAGCTCGTCACACCCAAACTTCCAGATGTCAGACACTCAGGTCGGTACCAAACGTTGTGTGTCGATAGAGTATCAACCAAAACTCCGGTCTGGTTCGTGCTGTGTGCTGTCATCCAGCAGAACACGCGTAAACGGTAATTAAAAGAAACACCAGAACTACGAAGCATAGGAAAGGCGTATGTATGAGCTATTGTCGCGAACATCTGTGATAGGTGAGTTGGCATCGGATCGACGTACTAAGGGTCCCGAGATCGACACCCGCTTCTAGCTAAATTATTATATGGGAGAACATTTTTCTGACATGTAAAAGGACGTTTCGGAGTTTGTAGCAATGATCTTTTGGAAACCTGCTTTCGCTTCGTTAGTTGAAAGTAGTAAGCCTACAGAGTACATTTGTATCGATAGGTATGACGTTATCTACACAGATGTACGCTCTAGGTTTGCTGCTTTCAATTAACGACGCGAAAGCAGGCTGCCAAAAGAACATTGCTTCAAAGTCCGAAACTTCTTTCTACATATCAGAAAAATGTTCTCCCATATGACAATTTCAAGCGTAAACTGTTAAAAAAAAGGTCGCTAAAACTAGGTTTCAATCTCGCGACCTTTCGTACGACGACCTGACGCTCCCTAACACAGCTCTTCACATTAAAAGTTGACAGTAGTTCTGGAGTTACTTTTAATTACCGTTTACGTATATTTTATAGAACGACAGCATACAGCATGAACTAAACGGGTGTTCTGGTTGATACTCTATCGACACACAACGTTTGATACCGATCTGAGTGTCTGACATCTGGAGGTTTGGGAGTCAGTTCTGTGCTCCAGTAACGTTCCGCCACTGCCTGGTCCTTACTGGCTGAAGGCCATCTCACCAAAATATGCAGTATTCTTAGGTCCTAAAGATTTGACTTAACTTGGCCACCTTTCGCATTAAACTAAAATATTATTACAATATTTAATAAATGGAACTTCGTTAACATTCGGTTCAATTCAGACCATTTACAAAAAGTGTAAATAACAGTTTCATCGTAAATAAGTAAGACAGAATTCTCGGACATGTGCGTTTACGTTAAATGATAGTAAAATATTGTCAAATATTGTTGATCGTTAACTTTGGTCTGCTTGACGGAAGCTTCTTTCAGCTCTCTATCCATTGTGAAGTCAGCTGGTACATACGACTGAACACTGAAAATACAATGGTTTGTAATAAGGGCTGTAATCAGCATTTACGTAATCTTACTGGCAAAACCATAATAAAATATTCATTAGATAATTAAGCAATTAGGATAAGATATGGAGCATGCCTTGCTGCGTACAGCTGCTGTGTTACTGTAGATATAGACGTTAGTGCAATGCTATCACCTGAGAGATTATTTGTTGCAACTGTACGATGAAGTTATCAATTTTAATGTTCATTGCCAAAATGTTAAGTCATTACAGAGTATTAACCTTTGTGGTTTTTAAGATACAGAAAACATTACAGCTTCTTCGGATTCCCCTCATTTTTCTGAAACCGCAGATGCAATCAGATTACCCCTACAACAGTGATTTATTTTTAAATTTCTAAGTGTTGAATATTGCAGTATTTGAGATTGCCATAAGCGCCGTCATTATTGGTACATATTCCGCACATGCGAGCAGCCACGTCCGAGAGCCCTGCTCTGGCCACGCGCTAACTGCGTTGCTACCTCAATAAGCCTGTAGCAGCCGGGACACATCTCCGCCCCGCCGACTTGTACCCAGGTAAGCAAATTCACTGTCCTCAATACAGACCCTAGACGGCCGAATACCCCGCCTAAACATGTCTAACGTTAAAGGTACTAGGATCATAGAGGATGTAGATTGGAATGTAACGGAAAATAGTCTAGGGGAAGGGGGGGATAATGATGGGTTGCGAGGGGTGAAGAAGAAGGGAAATGGTGGGTGTTAAGCCGAAGGGAGAATAAGGGGGAAGGGAAGACAAGAAAAACGGAAGAAACATTATTCCTGAATTCAAACTCCCGTTTACATAATTTAAACGCTTTATTAGTGAAAGAGCTATCAGAGGCAAGAGGACTGCATAATCACCGTTGATTCATAGCTTTAGAACACGCCAATTGTGTCTGTTTTCCTGAACCTTTCAGACGCACAAAATTTATGTTGTTTGTTTCGAACACACAAGCTGGATATCTTTCTGAGCTCCTCCGTTACATACTGTGCTTTAGTCTTTCCATGGCCGAGCGGTTCTAGGCGCTTCAGTCCGGAACCGCGCTACTACTACGGTCGCAGGTTCGAATCCTGCCTTCGGCATGGAAGTGTGTAATGTCATTAGGTTAGATAGGTTTAAGTAGTTCTAAGTCTAGGGACTGATGACATCAGATGTCCCATAGTGCTCGGAGCCATTCTTTCCACTATATATCCAAATATGGAAAACATAAGCTCAACAAAACAATTATAACAACTTTGCAAAAAGGCTACATTTACCTTTGCTAAATTGTGCTTTTTTAGCATTATTTGCAGCTACTTAAGGACGTAATCTGCTACACTGGAAATCGATGCTATAACGATTTTAAATATTGTACTTAGCTGTTGGCGACTCGAAGTTCGTTTACAGATTCAATCTTGTTATCAGCGTCTAGGGGCTCCCGTCTTTTTATACGTGCTGAGAATATATAATTCCATACTTACTTTTCATACGGTCACGTACTGTTATAAAACACACCTCACAGAATACTTATTTATTTCGAAATAACACGGAAAAAATACCTCATCCTAGCCACAACATCACGTAATTAAGGAGCTCAGAAAGATATACAGTTTACACGTTTGAAACAAACGACATACATTTTGCGCGTTTGACGGCTTCGGAAAAAGAGGCACTAAACACCGCCACCAAAATTAGTGTCTATAAAAGAAAATATCTCTTAAACGAGTCTACATACGAATAAAATGTGATTACTTTATAATTTAGACCACGATCAGAATGATTAGTACACCCATAAATGAGGCAAGCCGGCATTTTTGAAGAAAACAATTTCACATAGCGGACGTCATCTTCAAGTTCGTCGCGGCATGACAATTCCTTTCATTATACCTCCAAGGTCGCGACATAGGATAGACAAGAGAATACATCTGTGACTTCAAACCCGACTCCATCTTTGTTTACACCCCGTAACAACAGAATAATTATCCTAATTACAGATTAACTGAGACGAATTGCATAGATAGTGATAGTGATTCCATTAAGAAATAAGTATAGGTGTTTATAATGCATTACCAGTATAAAAGTTTCCCTCGCAGTGAGAAATTCACGATCAGATAATATAATACGAGGTGTGTTTACAGATGGTTCATATACTGAGTGATACCTACTTTCTTCTTTAGTGTCACATATTGTAATTGCGAGTATTATTATTTAAATACGTTTTGATCGAGCTACAGATGAGATTAAAGACTACAGTAATTTACTCATGCAAAGAAAACTAAAGCTACATCTTATCGTGAAGCGTAACAGACGAGTTTCGTGCGGCTAATAGCTACTTTGAGAGTACACATAGAGGTGCCGTTAATTTTCACTGCATTCAAGTGCTTATCAATACACAATTAATCTAACTCCAGTTAGGATTCAGATCGCCGTCGGCAATTAGCACACCCAATGATTGACACTTCGTTATTAAGAGTGGTCTGACCTTTTGCCAACACACATCAGCAAACCTATTCTGTTCACATATTCTCCATACAAACATTTCGCAAAACGTGTTTGAGTAACTCCCCAAACATCTGCCTTCGCGCCTTCCTGTTAACTGACAGCAGTTATTATTACAACGGAAACTATAATATTTCGTGTATTTTATGTGTTATGTTTTGTTGTATTCCGTGTTTCTTAAGTGGAGATGTGAGTGTACCTGTGTGTCGCGAGGATCATATCAGTCAGGTGTAAAGGGATAAGCTATCTGCCAGGCATTTGAAGCTTTCATTATTAAGTGGAATTTGACATAAAAGTGGTATCTTGAGATATATTCAGTCAACAAGGTGTTGTGGCCGTCACGTCATATACAGAGTGATTGTGTCTCTGCAATAGCATAGTATACGCCTGCAATCAGAATTTAAATATGCAGCTTGAGAAGACAATACTGATTTGATGAAATCTGTAAAAGTTACCGTAGAGCAAGTGAAGTGGTTACACACTCCACGAACTTTCATGAGACTGAGGCGCTCGGTCTGTGGCGCCTTGTCACAGCCCGCGCGGCTTCTCCCGTCGGAGGTTCGAGTCCTCCCTCGGGCAGGGGTTTGTGTGTTGTCCACAGCGTAAGTTAGTTTATATTAGATTAAGTAGTGTGTAGGCTTAGGGGCCGATGACCTCAGCAGTTTGGTCCCATAAGACCTTACCACAAATTTCCAGTTTTCATGAAACTGCCCTAACCAATCTGGAAACAGTCGTGGTGACCAGTCAGTAGCCAGAGAAGTGAGAGAGAGAGACAGGAGCGTTACAGTACCACCACAGCCACGCCTCGTGTCCTTTAATTTCCACAGAAAGCGAATATCGGCTGCCATCAGTATGAGATTTAACCGTGGCACTGTCCCAACTGAACAGAATTAATATGTCATATGGCTCAAACTACGACTGAAACAATAATTCACCAGAAGATAATAATCACATTGCTTTCGTTTGCAAGAAGTATAGCACCCAGAGAGAAACGTTTTTGTATGAACTGGAGAAGACTGACGTCCCTCACCCCATTTCCACCACGTCTCTCCTATGTATCAACAATCCAAAATATTTGGTGTTCATTTGTAACATATTTTTTATTACCAACGTTCAACTGTAACTGTTCAGTGTTAATAAGAGCCGTTTTCTTTTATTTGTGGGGCTCTGCGAACAACTAACAACAATAAACAAAACAAGCAGTGCATTATACCTACAACAAGAGTTGCCGAAGTTGACATTTCGCCAGAAAGGAACCCAAGGAATTTCGCAGAGTGAGAAAGAAATGGCAGACTAAATATTAGCGTTTCTGGATGATGAGTCAGTGGAATGTGTGGTGTCGTTTACGCTCGACGCTAGAAACAAGCGTCGCGCCATGTAGTTCATCATCCTTATCTTACAGGAAGACACAAATCCCCTCTCTAGTAAAGCCTAGTAAAGGAAAATCGTCGTTCAAGGAGCAGGTCTAAACATAATTACGTTCGTGGAAGATCATCCGAAGAACAGTAAAAAAACAATTACGAACAGATTTCGAATACGTCCGCAGCGGTATGTCCGCGTAGTGCATAAGAGAAACTGTGCACATTTAAGGGATGATGATGATGAAGATGTTTGGTTTGTGGGGCGCTCAACTGCGTGGTCATCAGCCCCCGTACAAAATCCCAATTTTTTCACAGTCCATTTTTTTTACACAGTACTATCTAGCCACGCTCACGAATGATGATGATCATGATGAAATGATGACGACAACACCAACACCTAGTCCCCGGTCACAGAAAATCCCCAACCCGGCCGGGAATCGAACTCGGAACGCCGTGATCCAGAGGCAGCAACGCTTGCCACTAGACCAAGAACTGCGGACATTCAAGGGAGGACGAGGTGTACTTGTTACAAAAGTTGATGTTTGCGCGTGTAAGTAGGCTGTTTAGGTTTTCTTATTGGTAACGTCACGTAGCGCTCTGTATGAAAATCAATGGCTGCGTTGTGTGCAGTCTGTGGCTAGTTTGCATTGTTGTCTGCCATTGTAGTGTTGGGCAGCTGGATGTTAACAGCGCGTAGCGTTGCGCACTTGGAGTTGAGCCGCCAGCAGTGGTGGATGTGGGGAGAGAAATGGCGGAGTTTTGAAATTTGTAAGACTGGATGTCATGAACTGCTATGTATATTGTGATTTTTCACCACTATTAAGGTAAATACATTGTTTGTTCTCTATTAAAATCTTTCACTTGCTAACTATGCGTATCAGTAGTTAGTGCCTTCCGTAGTTTGAATCTTTTATTTAGCTGGCAGTAGTGGCGCTCGCTGTATTGCAGTAGTTCGAGTAACGAAGATTTTTGGTGAGGTAAGTAGTGATTTGTGAAAGGTATAAGTTAATGTTAGTCAGGGCCATTCTTTTGTAGAGAATTTTGAAAGTCAGATTGCGTTGCGCTAAAAATATTGTGTGTCAGTTTAAGCACAGTCAAGTATAATTGTTCAAAGGGGACGTTTCATATGTCGACCCTTAGCCGAGGATACCTCACTGGAATCTTCTGATTTTTTCTTGTAGTTTGTGTAATTAGTCTAGCTGTTGTTTATTGCTAGCGCGTAATTGTAGAGAGAATCTCCTTTGTAGTTGCAGTCTTTCATTGTTGTACAGTAAAACAGTTGTGGCATGCATGTAGATTTGCACCAAGTATTTCGCAGCTGCGCTTGCAATTAACTAGATATTATTTTCAGTGCTATGTTAATGTGTTTTCTTATTTCGCTCTTCAAATTGTGCTTTTCTGTGTTGTCGTGTGAAATATTGTGACAATAATGGCGTGTGAAAAACGTAATACTAGGCTCCAAAGTAAACTGAGAAATGACAGTGAAAACGTAAGCAGTGTGTTAGCGCCACCGTGTAATGAATTAACTAATGTTCAAAGTAGTAATTTGGTAACTGTGCATAGGGAAATGGAGCGGGCTGCAAATAATGGTGTAGGCAGTGAAACAATTAGTGAACAGGGAAGCATTATCGATCGACCGGTCGGCAACAGCTTGCCTCAGGAATCCGAAAGAACAGGACACAATCTCGCAAATACTGTAGATTCAGGTTTTGGGTCCTCACCGTTTTCTCAAATAAGTCAAGACACATTTTCTGCTTGTCAAAATGTGAATGTCGCCGGTGCAAATTCACTACCGAAAAGCACTGAGGAACCTGTTTCAGACACCAGTGCATTGTTATTGCAATTAATACAACAAATGGGACAAACACAGCAAAAGCTTCAAAAGTTAGACACAATGGAAAAAAATCTTCAAAAGTTAGACACAATGGAACAAAATATTCAAAAGTTAGACACAATGGAACAACACCAGAGACAAACACAGCAACAGTTAGACGCAATGGAACAAAATCTTCACACCACACTTGAACAAACACGTGAAGATTTAACTACTGAGTTACATAAAATAGAATCGAAATGTCAAAAAGTCTATAACGACGTAAAAACACAAATTTGTGAGCATTTTCAACCTATTTTTTCGCGGCATGAAAATGCATTACAGAATCACGAAGCAGCCATAAAAGAACTGCAAACTATTGTTCATGAAAATCATGAGACCTTGCAAGCTAAAATTGACTCAGTTGCATCTACCGATTCGGTTACGCAACTTGCAAAAACTCAGGAAAACTTTAAGGACACAGTAGATGGTTCAAATGGCTCTGAGCACTATGGGACTTAACATCTATGGTCATCAGTCCCCTAGAACTTAGAACTACTTAAACCTAACTAACCTAAGGACAGCACACAACACCCAATCATCACGAGGCAGAGAAAATCCCTGACCCCGCCGGGAATCGAACCCGGGAACCCGGGCGTGGGAAGCGCGAACGCTACCGCACGATCACGAGCTGCGGACTGACACAGTAGAAAGACACATGGAGGAAATTAGTTCATTATCAGAGAAAGTAGTTGAACTTTCGGATCAGCTAAATAATTTATCTACGAAGGTAGATGATAATCTGAATGACACAAAACCGGTAGTCTTTAATGACACAGAAGAGTGCGAACAAATTAGGAAATTCAAACAAAATCAGAATCAAATTAATACGCAACACGAAAGAGAAATCCGGGAAGTACAAGATCAGCTGACACAGGTAATACAAGAATTACTTATTTCAGAGGCCACTCGCGCTCCAATACGGGAAGAGGTACATAGAAATACGGAACAGCCACAAAATAATAACTCAGGGCACTCCGGAAATTATGAAAGAAATTGGCAAGGTACACCGAATTTTGAGATGGAACCGCCGAAACGACGTAACAATGACCGACATGCGACTCGCTGACATGATGATTTTGACTATAAGCTGTTCATTACTATACGTAAATTCAAAACATTTAAGAATTCTGGCAACGACATTCATCCACAAGCATGGCTCCATCAATTCTCTCATTGTTTTCCTCCCAACTGGTCATTAGAGCACAGATTAGAATTTATGTGCGGCCATTTAGAGAATGAACCAGCTGAAAGGATGCGATCGGTCATTCACGATTGTCACAGTGAAGGAGAATTTTATCATGCCTTCCTCTCGGCATATTGGTCTCAAGCGACACAAGACCGAGTAAAACATAGCATCATAACGATAAAACATTTCGATAAATCTGAATTCTCCAGTCTTGTGAAATATTTTGAAGACATGTTGCACAAGAATCAGTACCTGTCAAACCCATACAGCCCCTCAGAACTCATCCGCATTTGCTTAATCAAATTACCTGAACATTTACGACATATTATTTTGGCAGGACGTTGCAAAGACGACATTGAAGCTTTTCAGGGACTCTTACAAGAATTAGAAATTGACACTGACAGTCGCGGAACGCGAAAACAGAAACAGAAGAATTACAGGTCACATCCGTCGCAATTCCGCGATGAAAGAAATAATAACTGGACACGACAAGGCTATTCTCACAACACAAATCGTGACCAAAACAAACACCACCCGTATGACAACCGTTGGCAGAGTAGTAATAATTACAGAGAAAGATCGCATTTCCGTAGTAATGAATATGACAGAGATTACCATAGAAACAGACAATATGGGAACAAAAACAATTATTATCACGGGAGACAGAATAACTTCAGACGCAACGGTCCAGCGCGCAGTTACGATTCAGGGAGAAATTCTCCATCACGTGACCGACAAGAAAGAAACTATGGAATCTACCGACATGACGACAGACGATATGATCGTAACGACAGACCTGAATTGCATCAGAACTGGCGGGATTCAAACAGAGCAGGGCCCTCTCGACAAGGTGAATTTGTAGAAGTTAGGTCTCCTAATCACAATGACGACGCGCGCCAACAAAGGAACAGACAATGACTCGCACCGCAGGTAGCCGCGTGCGCCGGCTGGCTCAGAGAAAAATAACATAGACGCTAACCTTGGGAAAAATTTGAGCATTCTTTACCGATGTACCATATACCATATGATAATTCCGTTGAAGCTGGAGCTCTGCACAGTAGGAAGAGTAAAGGCTTACACCACATTTCACATGTACAACCGTTTCTTGAATGATAATCTGCTTTTTAACTTAGTCTTTGGTATAAAATTTTTCACTTCACGTTACTGGTACTCTTTGTTACACTTACAAACTGTTAACATGCAACAATGTTTGAAGTTAAATATCCAGTCAAGAACCAAGAGAACTTATTTAAACAGAAATTACGAATGCATTGTTATAGTGAACAGACGACACAGTGTTATTGTGTGTGTACATTCTTGCTTGTTAGTTGCACGATTACGTAACGTCTATAAGGCTCACATACTTAGAACATTTACCAGTACTGCTAATGAGATTTTAATGCAACATTTTGGTTTAATTGAAAATACATTCTGGATTTAAAGTACTTTCTGTGAGATACCAGATGAGACAGTGGTTAGTTTATGTGACAGCTACACGATTTTATCACGACACTACTAATGAGTGGCAATTTACAATGTTGCTTTTGAAGTGTTTCTGTTTTATATCTGCATAGTTTTTCTGTATTATTCTGGAAAGTAAAACATGTTTTAGTAGTAACTTTTGTGGTATAGCTACAATGAGACAGCCTTTTCCGTAGCACAACAATACGTTACAGCACAGTACTTTCTTCATCACGGCAATAAACGTAATAACTACGATATCTATACGCAAAGCATTTCACTTTTGTTTATCATGAGGCAAGTACATTGGCTTCTGCAGAACTTAGCTTTCGGAGGAAAATAACTACGACACTTCCACAGAGATTATCTTACAGCAAGACGCACATTTAGCGCTACAGGACACGTATTTGAGTGATTAATTTTGTACTTAAATCATTTATTTTTAAAGATATTTGAAGTACAATGATACAAAGGTTTTCCATGATACATTTCATTCCATTGCTGTAATCTGTAACACCTGAGGATATAACTACATTTATCCTCAGGGGGGTACACGCTTACTTTGTGTACCATGTGTGTGGCTAGCACAAGGAGCCCTAGCTAATATGGTATTTGCTTATACAACTTTACACATCGGTACCATATTTCTCCAACACAAAATACACAGCTACCTGATTATTTAACAGAGAAACAACCATTTTTTTACTACATCAGTGACATGTTTACGCAATTAAACAGTTGGATAACTTCACACTTATGAAACTGTATCCTCAGGGGGGTACACGCCTACTTTGTGTACCATGTGTTTGGCAAGCACAAGGCGCCCTAGCTAATATGGTATTTGCTTATACAGCTTTACACATCGATACCATATTTCTCTAACATAGAATTACACAGCTATCTGATCATTTAACTGAGAGAGACGACAATTTTTTTACTACATCAGCGACACATGTTTACGCAATTACACAGATGGATAACTTCACACTTATGAAATTGTATTTCGTCTGTACTTTGTGAACTGTTCGTATTTTTTCGGAACCATTGTGATACTATGAGAGCTCTGAATAATGTATTTGGTATGGGATCATGATTTTTAAAGTACGTTGGAGGTAGATGACACTGTTGAAATGAGCAGAGGTTTTTTTATTTAGGTTTTGACATTATTGCAGAAAGCTACGACGTTTTTGAGATTTGACTGAGGTGTTATGATGTTATTATTACGATGACTATGTGTATAATGCTGTTGCAGTATGTTTATGATCAATAAGCTGATGCTATATGAGTTATTTGATTATACTATGTATCTGTTATGATGAAATATTGAAGAAGTGTCGACGAATAAGGTAAGGAATAATGAGTAGTGGTTAGGGACTCTGGTTTGTGAAAAAGGTTGTTGGAAACCAAGAATCGTACTTTAAGAGTTATGAAATGTATGTAAATACGTGAATGTATTACAATGCCGACGAAAATTTTTTGAACACTGTTATATCAATAGGATTTTGTTTCTATAGCTTTGTAACACAAATTCTTGACCTGTGAAATATTTTTATATGAGACTGTCACTGTAGTGGAAACTGCTGTTGTAAATATTTCGGTAAGAAAGTTAAGTGACCTTCACGTAATGCGTCGTGGGCATGACACATTACGTGGGCAGCTGCGCGACAGTCGCCTGGAAAAAAGCCATTAGTGTGTGCCTTTCAGAGGCACAGGTGGAGAAAAAAGGAGGCCATTAACCTCGCTATTGACATTCCTTTGTACAAAGCACCGCAAATACGACACGCTCATAACTTGGAAACATTCTTACATCTGCACACCTGATTAGGACAAGTGTCTACCTACGAGAATTGAGAGAATTTCTACTAACTTATGAAATGCCTCATGACTACTGAATGATTATTTTATGCTTTACTTTGTACATAGTTGATTATTTCATTTGATATCTGTTTTCCAGCTGTGTTGCTGCATTGGTTTTATAAAATAAAATTAAATGCATCTGCTAATGTGAACACTTTCTGTCAACAGATCTATTAAATAATTACTTTATGATCCACATTCTTCGATAAAGGAGCTCTTGGAATGGAAAGAACAATAAGAAGGGACTAATAACAGTAACTGCAAATATAATTTTCTTTTCAAGTACTTGGTAATTTTTATGGTAGAGTACGTTGTGCTGCACCACTTTAATTACATAGACATTAAGATGTGAATATACATTTCCCTTGTCTGCATCGTTGTCTTTAGTGTAATATTTTTTTCTGCTTGAGGTTTGTCATGTTTAGATATAAGTTATTGCATTTGCTGCTGCTGTTTGCCAGGCATAGTGCTATTAAATTTCACTTTGTATTACTCTGTTAATCTAGTTTTACTACTGATTTATTTTTCTTGTTGCTGCACATTGGCTCATATTAGTTGTAATGTTGCTTTGCTTGGTAATTTAGATTTACTGTAGCTTGCTTTGACAATTTCCATTTCTTTTTTATTGCTGTTTGTATTAATTGTTTTGCGCTGCTGCATTGCCTCGTCCTTTAGTTTAGCATCTGAGCTCAGTAGATTTAAGTTAGCTTAAGAGGGGTAGACTATATAAGAGAATGAGTTGCGATGAATTGGAAGAAATGCATTGAGAAGTTTTACGAAAAAATTACAGAAAGCAGGTATAGATAGCACTTTTTGAAATAATGAAGAACAAAGGGAGATCTCCAAGAAGTAAAGAAAGTTTTGTTTGCAAGATAATGCAGTAAAACAAACCCTGTTCTTTCCCTTTCTGTTATTCCGCTGTGTGTTTGTGTACTCTTGTATATTTGTGTTCTTCCTGTCTTTATGTATTTAGCTAATACGTTTTTTGTTGTAGAAATTTTCTAGTACTAAGGTACATTCACTATGATGAGGAATGCTGTTATCCTCAAATATAATTTGCATTAATAATATGTTATTCACTTTGTAAAGATGTTTAGACATTATTAATTCTGTTCTGTTTCTATGCTCAAGTGTGAAATTAATGTTTCGAAAACTATTCTCATTATTTTATATACTTACTTATGTCATAATTCCTGTAACACTGATGTACATGTTTATTTATATTCTTTTGTAAAGCCTGTTTTACTACAAATGTTATCTGTATTGGTATGTTCTTTAATGATGTATTTTGTACCTTTGTTATTGTATTCTTATGTTATAAAATTGTAATTGATACCTGTTCTTCAAATTAAGTAACTTGTAAGTTACATTTCACTGCACACGTTTCTGTTGGTCATAGTATATGGACAATATGTGATAAGTAGGGACTCATAGTGTTTGCACATGTGTTAATAATTCAGCAAGGGATTGGATAACAGCATTGCTGGTTCTAAGGACAATTCCAAAAACTTTGTGAGTGCACAAGTGGTGGTTATGGACTTGCTATATTGTCCGCAAGACTCTTTGATGGTGATTGTGCACCTGCACAGTCGCAGCAGATGGCTGCTGGCCATCTCTACAAGGACTACAGTGGGTCTGCATCTTTGATGACCCACCAATACCATTATTTCTACAAGGACTGCAGTGGGTCTGCACTTCTGGTAGCCCACCAATACCATAATCTCTACCAGGACTACAGTGGGTCTGCTCTGTGATTACCTACCTACCAATACTCTCCAAAATTTCGACTGACTCTGCTGTGGGTTTGCTCTGTTGTGGACCAATACCTGTCTGCATGTCAAGAGTCAGCACTGTGTTTCCGTTGGAAGGACAACACTACTTCTTCAAGATTGCATGGAAATCCACTACTTCCGTGTGCATTTTCTTTTACTGCTCAGACTTTGAGAAAAAAAAAACACTGCAATTTTACTGTGATCGATGATCAGGACTGTCTTTATGGACTTTGAGAAAATTTTAGCTTTTGACCAACATTGTATCAATAAGTGTGTGCATTTGATTTCTTTGTTATTGTAATTGTGAAAAAAATTTTAACAAATATGTATTGGCCAGTGCCCAAAAAAATTTGTAAAATTTTTTGTGGGGAGCATGGGGGCTATGTAAGTAGGCTGTTTAGGTTTTCTTATTGGTAACGTCACGTAGCACTCTGTATGAAAATCACTGGCTGTGCTGTGTGCAGTCTGTGGCTAGTTTGCATTGTTGTCTGCCATTGTAGTGTTGGGCAGCTGGATGTTAACAGCGCGTAGCGTTGCACAGTTGGAGGTGAGCCGCCAGCAGTGGTGGATGTGGGGAGAGAAATGGCGGAGTTTTGAAATTTGTAAGACTGGATGTCATGAACTGCTATATATATTGTGATTTTTCACCACTATTAAGGTAAATACATTGTTTGTTCTCTATTAAAATCTTTCATTTGCTAACTATGCGTATCAGTAGTTAGTGCCTTCCGTAGTTTGAATCTTTTATTTAGCTGGCAGTAGTGGCGCTCGCTGTATTGCAGTAATTCGAGTAACGAAGATTTTTGGTGAGGTAAGTGATTTGTGAAAGGTATAGGTTAATGTTAGTCAGGGCCATTCTTTTGTAGAGATTTTTTAAAGTCAGATTGCGTTGCACTAAAAATATTGTGTGTCAGTTTAAGCACAGTCAAGTATAATTGTTCTAAGGGGACGTTGCACGCGTTTCAAGGACATCCGATACAATTCACAGGATGTGGATGACAGTGATCTACTTCGCCATGCCCATCGAACTACGCGTGAAAGAGATTGCTGTGAATTCAAGGACAGCAGTGGATGGTTCCATAACTTCAAACAGTGCTAGAGAATTGGAAGAAGTAAGATAACGAAATTTAAAAAAAAGAGTCAATCTGATAAAGCACAGCAATCTGCAGAATCGGCCCTACAATTTGTAGGTGAGATAAACAAACTTATAACATCGTTCAATAAGGAATTTATTTTCAATTTCGACCAGTTCAATTTGAAGAGGACATGCGTATGAAGGGAAATCTGGAAAATAAAGGTACCAAGGGATTTATGTCAAGATCAACTAATCTTTGATATAAGTTGATCTTGACGTAACTCCCTTGGTACTTAAGAGCATTCGAATACAATTATGCCGACTGTTAATCTAGACGGTAAATTGGCTGAATAGCTATTTATTGTGCTGTGAGAAGTTGGAGGTGCCCTGCCACGTGCGATTCTATCTTGTGGGCGTGATGTTGCAAAGGCAGTAGGAAACATTTACGTTACAGCGAGCAAGAGTGGGAAAATGTGCGAAAGGAAACCGCAACATGGTGTGAGCGTTGCTTTTGACCAATAGCTGGTCAAAATAACTTTCTTTTGGTTGATTCCTTGCCTGCGTATAAAGACCCCTCCTGAAAATCATGTAACATTGCAATCCATATCAATGGACAAATTCAGCCTCTGGATGTTAATTTTTCCGGCCTATAAAACTTATTATAGCACTATCTACAGTTACGCTATAAAGGCTAACCTGCTTCAGGGTAAGTTCGACAGACTGTTTCAAATTCGGTTGCATGCTATCACATTCCATCAGTTCTCATCATCCCGTTACACCAATAAATTCTGTATGCATTATTTAAGAGTGGATACATAGGTGAACTTCCCAGACGGTTTGTAGCTCCCAAGGAGTTCGCCTTCGATGTTAAAGGTGCGAACCTTTGTGATCACTGTGGTGCCATTTTTCATTCGGTGTTCATGGTGCAAGTTTATGGTTTGTTCTGAACATGCCTTGAATGATGGTGTCCATTTTGTGAAGTGTGATACATCTATCAGAAGATATTTGCACCTCCTGGACACTCATTTTTTGTCGCACTCCTGATGTACATGGTGAAGCAGTAGCGACTAATATTTCTCCTATCGTAACTGTTAACACAACACTTTCAGATGGGCCTTACTATAGACTGAACGTGCGACCTCGCAGTCAAAGTGTTCCGTGTAAGTAAGGTTTCACACGTTAGCTCATCTTTATATTAAGCTTTACGCTCATTTTTTTGGTTTAATGGTTTCTTAGTTAGTTACTTGTTACAAATATCATATGCGTAACATGTCGTCAGAATGACCATCACATACATATTTATACCTGAATAAATACCGGCGAAGTGCAAGCAATTGATGATGATGATGATGATGATGATGATGATAATAATAATAAGAAGAAGAAGAATTTCGTGTGATTCAACGGCCGGGTGCAAGTCTGTCTGCTGCACGCCATTTGGGTGACTTGCGTGTCCCTAATCTACCCCAGTTATCCAACTGGGGAAAGAGGACCCACAGTTGAACTTAGAATCCGAACCATCTCTCGTTCCTGTCAGTTCCTGAGATCGTTGGATTAGAAGGCACGCGCTTTACCGGTATAGGCCTACCACCAGGAGCGTCGTGTTTATATGTGGTTCACACAAACATTTTGATAAGTGAGTTTACAAGTATCAATATAAATGCACTGACTTAAAAGCTAAACTATCTTACACCACCAAGCGACGGTAGACCTTAGTATTTGACACAAATTTCAGCTTGGTACCTCTACCCGTTCCTTAGAAAAAGGAATCTTAATAGAGGGACAGACAAACAGCCTGACAACAAAGTGATCCTGGAAGGGTTCTGTTTTTAGCGATTGAGGTACGTAACCACAAAAATGATGCAGAATATTTATACAGCTTGACCTTCGGCATTTACAGGTTTTTTTTCTGTAGAAATGACTAGTTTTTCTTATTCAAGAATTTGCGTATGGTGTAGTAAGACGCGTTAAGCAGAAACGTTCTAGTCTACATTTGAAAAGGCTTCAACTGATATATGCGAGACATTTTATTTACATTGGAAGATTATCAAAGAATTTTATAGATGCATATTTCACCCCTTTCCAGATTCATTAAACGCCATTGCATTTCATTCTTCCTTCTAATGTTGTGAATGTTTCTGTTACTCTCAGACTCAGATGACATGTTCACAACAAATTTAATTATGGAATAATGTGTTGTGGCGGTGTGGTTTACATTACCAGCTGCCTAAAGGAATATGAGAACCCACACACAAATTTAATTACTTTATTTAGCGAAATTTGTACTTTTTACCTGAAGTGTGAGTTATCCCAAAATATCCCCGAACATATCAATGAGTGAAAATGAGGAAAATACCTTAACTTACTGACTTCTACATTTCAAAAGTTGACGCTTATTCCTACGGCAATAGCATTCGATAAAAAAACGTTTTAGCATATCAGCTATATGGCTTTTCCAGCTTCAATTTTTATCAAACTGCACGCCTGTAACAAGCCCAAGAATTTCTACCTTGTTCATTATTTATTGTCAGTACACTAGGTTAATAGGAATTGGGATATTTTTTACAAGACAGAAGTGGGTGATCGTTTGTGTCTTCAAAGTTTAAAGCTAAACCATTTGTGCAAAACCAGTGATTAACTTTCACAAAAACATTATTTACTATTTTCTCCGTTGATGCTTCTTTTCTCGGTTTCACAACAATGATTGTATCACTTGGAAACAGGATTAAGTGTGCTTCCAGATCCAATGAAAACTGCAAACGATCAAGAACCGTATTGGACCAAGGATCGAATCCTATGGGAGTGCCACTGTGATTTCTGCGCATGAAAATGATGTGGCGACTCTCTTCGTGTTTCTCGGAGGAAGTAGGGTAACATTCTGTGTCTTAAATATTGCTGAACCATGTATTCCATAAAACTTTACTTCTCTAAGAGAAATGGCTGACACAATCAAATGTTTTCGATTGGTGACGGACGAAAGCAAAAAATATGATAAGATTCTAAAAAGATTATGCGAAGGAACTTGCTCCCCTTGTAGCACCAGTTTATCGTACATCGCTGGAGTAACGTAGATACCTAGCGACTAGAAAAAGCGCATGTCGTTCACGTTTCCGAGAAGGCTTGTAGCACATTCGCACATAATTATACGCATATATCTTTGACGTCACTCTATTGTAGAATCATGGAACATGTCTTAGGCTCAAGATTTTTGGAGAACGATCTATTAAAATGAACATGGATTCCGTAAAAATAAATCTTGCGAAACTCACATCGCGCTGTTCCTCCATGAGATCCATAGCACTGCAGACAATGGCGCTCATGTTGATGGCGTGTTCCTTCACTTCAGGAAGGCATTTGCCACCGTACCGCACTGCTGTTTAATGAAAAAAATACGAGTCTACGAGTATCGAGGCAGATATGCGACTGGATTCAATACCTCTTTGCATAGATGCATCAACACATCGCTCTTAACGGAACAGAATCCACAAATGTAATTCTAATTTTCGGAGTACCCCAAGGAAGTGTGATAGGACCCTTATTGTATAATATGTGTATAAATTACATAATAGAAAGCGGCGGAAGCTCTTTAAGACTTCCAAGATGATGCGGCTGTCTATAAGAAAGTAACAGTGCCAAGAGACAATATAGAACAGCAGCGATGATCAAAAGTGTAGTCTCTGACAGTTGACAATGCAGGGAAATAAATATGCCATATTTCGCATACAGTATGTGATGAAAAGTATACGGAGACCTGCCTGAAAATGAATTACGAGTTCGTGGCGCCCTCCATCAGTAATGCTGGAATTCAATATGGTATTGGCCTATCCTTAGCCTTAATGACAGCTTCCACTCTCGCAGGCCATGTTGAAAGATGCAGTCGCTATCCCCGAATTGCTCTTCAACAGTGGAAAGCAAGAAGGTGCTTAAAACATCAATGTAGACCTGTGCTGTGATAGGGCCACGCAAAGCAACAAGGGGTGCAAGCACCCTCCATGAAAAACACGACCACACCATAACACACACGCAGGCAGATGACGTTCACCGGGCATTCGCTACACCCAAACCCTGCCATCCGATCGCCACATTGTGTACTGTGATTCGTCACTCCACTCTACCATGAAAGTTTCCTCACCTCCCGCCTAACTGTCATAGTACTTGCAGTGGATGCTGATGCGGTTTGGAATTCCTGTGTGATGGTCTGGATAGATGTCTGCCTATAACACATTACGGCCCTCTTCAATGTCGGCGGTCTCTGTCAGTCAACAGACGATGTCGGCCTGTACGCTTTTGTGCTGTACGTGTCCCTTCACATTTCCACTTCACTATCACATAGGAGACAGTGCACCTAGGGATGTTTAGGAGTGTGGAAATATCGCGTACAGTGGCATCCAATCACCTGACCAAGTTCAAAGTACGTGAGTTCCGCGGAGCGCCACATTCTGCTCTCTCACGATACCTAATGACTATTGAGGTCGCTGATACGGAGTACCTGACAGTAGGCACCCAATATGAAAAACGTATGTTTGAGGAGGAGTCCGGATACTTTTGATCACATAGTGTATATAGGGGACAGAAATCCACTGTTACACAGCTACACTAATGATGACAAATTACTGGAGACAGTATCTACTGCAAAATATCAGGAGTAGCAATCCATAGCGACCTTAATTGAAATGACTACATAATGCTTACCATAGGAAAAGCAGACTGAGATTCACTGCAAGAATCGTAAGCAAATGTAGCTCATTCACGAAAGGAGTAGCGTATAAGTCATTTGGTTGAGTTGTTTGAGAAGTGTTCATCTGTCTGTGATCCTTACAAGGCAGGACTGACAGAAAAGATAGAGAAGATCGAATAAAAAGCGGCGCGTTTCGTCACGTCGTTTAGTCGGCGCGGGAGTGTTTCAGAGAAGCTAAAAAAACTGAAGTAGCGGGCTCTACAAGACAGGCGTCGCGAATCACGGAGACGTTTACTATTGACATTTCGAGAGAGCGCTTTCCACGAAGAGTCCGCCTACACTGTTGTTGTGGCCTTCAGCCCAGAGCGGATTTGATGCAGTTCTCCATTCCACTCTATCCTGTGCGAGCTTATTCAGCTCTAAGTACCTACTGCAACCTACATCCTTCTGAATCTGCTCAACGTATTCATCTCTTGTCTCCCTCTACGAACTTTACTCTCCACGCTTCTCTCCAGTACTTAATTGGTGATCCCTTGGTGCCTCAGAACATGTCCTATCAATCGATCCCTTCTTCTAGTCAAGTTCTGTCACAAATTTCTCTTCTCCCCAATACTGTTGAGTACCTTTTCATTAGTTACGTGATCTACCCATCTAATCTTCAGCATTCTTCTGTAGCACCACATTTCGAAAACGTCTATTCTCTTCTTTTCTACGCTATTTATCGTCCATGTTTCACATCCATACATGGCTACACTCTATACAAATACTTTCAGAAAGGGCTGCCTGACACTTAAATCTATACACCAGGTTAACAGATTTCTCTTCTTCAGAAACCCTTTCCTTGCCATTGACAGTCTACATTTTATATCCTCTCTACTTCGACCATCATCAGTTATTTTGCTCCACAAATAGCAAAACTCATCTACTACTTTAAGCATCTCATTTCCTAATCTAATTCCCTCAGCATCACCCGGTTTAATTACACAACATTCCATTATCCTCGTTTTACTCTTGTTGGTGTTCATCTTATATCCTCCTTCAATACACTGTCTACTCCGTTCAATTGCTCTTCCAAGTCCTTTGCTGCCTCTGACAGAATTACAATGTCATCGGCAAACCTCAAAGTTTTTGTTTCTTCTCGAAATTTTTCTTTTGTTTCCTTTACTGCTTGCTCAATATACAGATTGAATACCATGGGGATAGGCTACAACCCTGTCTCACTGCCTTCTCAACCACTGCTTCCCTTTCATGCCCCTCGACTCTTATAACTGCCATCTGGTTTCTATACAAGTTGTAAATAGCCTTTCTCTCCGTGTATTTTACCCATGCCACCTTCAGAATTTGAAAGAGAGTATTTCTGTCAACATTGTGACAATCTATCTCTAAGGCTACAAATGCTAGAAACGTATGTTAGCCTTTCCTTAATCTTTCTTCTAAGATAAGTCGTAGGGCCATTATTGCCTCGCGTGCTCCACCATTTCTACGGTATCCAAACTAATCTTCCCCGACGTCGGCTTCTACCATTTCTTCCATTCTTCTGTAAACAATTCGTGTTAGTATTTTGCAGCCATTACTTATTAAACTGATAGTTCAGTTACTTGCACACCTGTCAACATCTGCTTTCTTTGGGATTGGATTTATTATATTCATCTTGAAGTCTGATGGTATTTCAGCAGATGGTAGAGTTTTGTCACGGCTGGCTATCCCGAGGCCATCAGTTGCTCCAATGGAATGTTGTCTACTCCCGGGGCCCCGTTTCGACGTAGGTCTTTCAGTGCTCTGTCAAATTCTTCACGCAGTCATATCACCCATTTCATCTTCATCTACGTACTCTGCAATTTCCATAATATTACCCTCAAGTACATCGCCCTTGTATAGACCCTCTACATACTGTTTCGGATTTCTCTTATTTTCTTAGAACTAGTTTTTCATCTGAGTTCTTGATGTTCATAGAGGCGTTTCTCTTTTCCCCAAAGGTTTCTTTAATTTTCCTGTAGGGAGTATCTATCTTACCCCTAGTGATATATGCCTCTACATCCTTGCAATAGTCGTCTAGCCATCCCTGCTTAGCCATTTTGCACTTCCTATCGATCTAATTTTTGAGACGTTTGTTTTCCTTTTCGCCTGCATCATTTACTGCATTTTTATATTTTCTCCTTTCATGAACAAAATTCAATATCTATTCTGTTACCCAAGGATTTCTATTAGTCCTTACCTTTTTACCTACACGATCCTCTGCTGCCTTCACTATTTCATCTCTTAAAGGTACCCATTCTTCTTCTACTGTATTTCTTTCCCCTATTTGATTTTGTATTTATAACCCTGTATCACCTGACCAGGAGGCTTGTTCCTCCTGCCACCAAACGTCAGTAATTCCCACTATATCTAATTGTAACCTATCCATTTCCCTTTTTAAATTTTCTAACCTACCTGGCCGATTAAAGGATCAGAAATTCCACGCTTCGGTCCGTAGAACGCCAGTTTTCTCTCTCCTGATAACGACGTCCTCGCCTGTAGATCAGAATGGGGGACTATTTTTAACTACGGAATATTTTACCCAAGTGAACGCCATTATCATTTAACCATACAGTAAAGATGTATGCCCTCGTGAAAAATTACGGCTGTAGTTTCCCCTACTTTCAACCGTTCGCAGTACCATGACAGCAAGGCGGTTTTGGTTGATGTTGCAAGGCTAGATAGGTCAATCATCCAGACTGTTGCCCCTGCAACTACTGAAAAGGCTGCTGCCCCTCTTCAGGAACCACACGTTTGTCTGACGTGTCAACAGATACCTCTCCGTGGTGGTTGCACCTACGGTACTGCTATCTCTGAGGTACGCAAGCCTCCCCACCAACGGCAAGGTCCATGGTTCTTGGGGGTGTCCTCCTACATACATCTAGCAAAATGATCACGACTAGAAAATTCGAGAAATTAGAGCTAATGTAGAGGCTTGTGGGCAATCATTCTTCCCGCGCGTGTTTCGCTGGTGGAATAGGGAGGGAGGGATCAGTTAGTAGTGCCATCCACCACACACCGCTAGGTGGCTTGCGGAGTACGATGCGTTTGTAGATACAGCTGTGTCTCGTGCGCTCCGTTTGTGACGTAGCGGTTGTAGGTCGGCTATGCCGTGGTGCGGAGATGCTGGCAATGGCGTCGGTTGCCCGTGTAGCGTGTGCAGTGAGGAATAAGGAGTGGGTGCTAAGTTGAGGTGCAGCGGGAGCGCCGCCAGCAGCGAGGCTCGGCGGTCGCGGTCCTTCACCCCCGGCAGATCGAAGTCACGTGCCGCACAGGCGGGCCTACTCCACTAGCGGCGGGCCGGCGGACGCGGGAGCACGTGCAGCCGACCACTCCACACCTACACGGTTACTCTGTAGCTTACAGTCACGTGTCTCACACCGATTTGCAGTTCTGCTCCGGAATGTATACAGTGTTCGAACGTTGCAAAGTACGTCGTGGGGAAAAATCTACCGAGACGCACCCAGCACGGATTCATCTACATTTACATTACTAGGGTGACCAGACGTCCGGATTAATCCGGACATGTCCTCCTTTTTAGCTCTTTGTCCGGGGTCAGGGAGGATTTTTACAGTGTCCGGATTTTTCGCAAAGTTGAGCGTAATACAGTTAAATTCACAATTCGTCCCGTTCTATTGCTCTTAAATACTCTTAGTAGGTGGCACCAGGATCGTCGATGTTATCGTTGATCAACCTATAAGCGAATGCAAATGTCGATTATTTAAAATTTTCGTTTCGTATCTTCGCTTTATATTGGCTTGGCTTCCTGTAGTGCACGTTTGATTTGTGAGTGTAATTTTTAACCGAGTGAGTTACGTAAAATATTTGGCTTTGCCTAAACGAAAGTGTACATTTTCTGATGTCCTTTCCTGCAAATATCCGACTTTCAAGAAAGGAAGAAATGAATTTGAAGCGGAATGTAAGACACGTGGAGCTGGAACGTACGTCTCAGTGGCCAATCAACATAAGAAACAACTCGACAGTTTAACTGTCATGGTTTTATTTCATTGTTTCATAGTCATTCCATTTATTTGCATTCGGAAGGTTGAAGTGCAGTTTACATGTCGTCAGCTGCTGCTCGAATTGTAGATGTTGGTAGCGGTGCGTCGAATGAAGGGAGGTGAATGGTCTTACGTTTTTCACTTTGTAAACAATTCCGTGTTGTTGACATAACAAAACAATTGACGCCACACAGTCACCACAATCAATGTTTTTAATTTTTTTATTGCTCAGTTAACTACCACCGGACCATCAGTAACAACTGAGAACTAGTTTTAATACCTGGCAGAAACACGCAATCTTATTGGCTGCCTGAACGCTATAAAACGAAATTCATGTTGGTTTGTCACTGAAATGTTAAATTTCTTGCACAGGTGGCCAAGATCTTGAACATCAAATTGCCACTAAGAAGCATAAAAACAACCTTCAGGCTTCCAGTTCAATGGCTAGGATAGAGACATTATTTCAGCAACAACAATCTACTTCTGCTATAAGTCACACTTTCTGGAGAAGGAGCATTAGCATTCCATAATGTTAGGCACCATTTTAACTACAGATCAATGGATTGTACGCCAAAGAATGTATGTATGTTATGTCAATAAACTCATTTATTAAAACTGAACGTATGTTTGATGGGGAATACTGCAGATCAGGATACCACCAGTCAGCTTTGGACAAATCACATGAAAGTAGCCAATCAGGAGTGGCGTTTAGGCAGCCGTATTCGTTAAATCTTAAAACTACGCGTAAATATAAAAACAACTGATGCCACACTGTCACCACAATCAATGTTTTTTTAATTTAAAATAAAAAAATATTGTTCTGGGAATCACCACCTGACCACCGCTAACAATTAACTACCAGTTTTACCGGTAACTCCCGGCACAACGTGACTTATCCAAAGCTGACGGGTGGTATCCTTGACCCGTTTGATGTTTCCTTTTTTCTTCCTTTGCCCTCCTTTTTGAAGCTGTTTGTCCTCCGTTTTAAACAATTGCATCTGGTCACCCTATACATGACTTCTCTCGAGTTCCTTGCAGAGGGTTCTTCGAAACACCTTTAAAATGTTTGTCTACCATCCATTCTTCAACAATGTGTGGGAAGAACGAACATTTAAATCTTTCTGTACGAACTCCGATTTCTCTTTTTTTATTATGACGATAATTTGTCTCTGTGTAGGCTGTCGACAATAAAACATTTTCGCATACAGAGGAGAAAACTGGTTATTGAACTATCGTAAAATATCTCACCGCAACGAAAAACACCTTCTTTTAATGACTGCCACCCCAACTTGCTAATCATATCCGTGACACACTCTCCCCTATTTCTCGATAATACAAACGAGCTGCCCTCCTTTGAATCTTCTCGACGTTCTCCACGAGTCTTATCTGATAAAGACCCCAAAAGGCACAGTAGTACTCTAGCAGAGGACGGACGTGCATAGTGTAGGCAGTCCCTTTAGTAGACCTGTTGCATGTACTCAGTGTTGCCGCGCGAGATTAGCCTAGCGGTCTAAGGCGCTGCAGTCATGGACTGTTCGGCTGGTCCCGGCGGAGGTTCAAGTCCTCCCTCGGGCATGGGTGTGTGTGTTTGTCCTTAGGATAATTTCGGTTAAGTAGTGTGTAAGCTTAGGGACTGATGACCTTAGCAGTTAAGTCCCATAAGATTTCACACACATTTGAACATTTTTACTGTGTTCTGCCCATAAAACGCAGCTTTTGATTCAACTTCCCCACAACGTTATCTATACGCCCGTAAATAAATAGTTCGTAATTGTAATTCCTGGGTTTTTAATCGAACTGACAGGCAATCTTCAAAATTTGTGTGTTTTATCGTGCAATCAAAATTTAACGGATTTCTTTTTGCACTCATTTCAGTAAGCCCACACTTTTCCTTATTGAGGAAGTTGCGCTCTACCAAAACTCTACGCTTCGGTCGTTTTCGTACAGTACATAAATTACGTACTAAGTGGTAGGATTACTGGTAGTATTCGTAGCACTGGTAAGGCAAGAAACATAAATAAATGTGTGGGAGAGGAACTAGGAGCTGACGACTTCCCTTTATTTGTTGTTCGTTTTTTGTTTTACACATAATCAACAACTACACATCGTTCAGTGTTCCTCCATTGCCTATTCCACATAATTACAAAAAATAAATAGAATTTTATAACCAATAAAAATTATTTCATCTCTTAACTTCTGCTCCTTTATATAACCAAAGCAATTACGTTTGATTTATTTCTTTACTTTCTCAGACGTTAAGTCTGGTTGAGAATGGAAAGTGACGCGGACCTTGATCAAGCGTCACTTCCTATTAACTGTACGGTATGTGTTATATTGCATTTAGGAACTTTCGGGTAATTGAACATGTATCAATAATTACGGATTTCTGTAGTTGTATATATGTGTTTGGATGTAGCTGTATTGCATTGATGTACTGGTGGATATTGTGTGGTATGACTCCTGTAGTTGATACTATAATTGGTATGATGTCAACTTTATCCTGATGCCACATGTCTTTGACTTCCTCAGCCAGTTGGATGTATTTTTCAATTTTTTCTCCTGTTTTCTTTTGTATATTTGTTGTATTGGGTATGGATATTTCGATTAGTTGTGTTAATTTCTTCTTTTTATTGGTGAGTATGATGTCAGGTTTGTTATGTGGCGTTGTTTTATCTGTTATAATGGTTCTGTTCCAGTATAATTTGTATTCATCATTCTCCAGTACATTTTGTGGTGCATACTTGTATGTAGGAACTTGTTGTTTTAAAAGTTTATGTTGTAAGGCAAGCTGTTGATGTATTATTTTTGCGACGTTGTCATGTCTTCTGGGGTATTCTGTATTTGCTAGTATTGTACATCCGCTTGTGATGTGATCTACTGTTTCTATTTGTTGTTTACAAAGTCTGCATTTATCTGTTGTGGTATTGGGATCTTTAATAATATGCTTGCTGTAATACCTGGTGTTTATTGTTTGATCCTGTATTGCAATCATGAATCCTTCTGTCTCACTGTATATATTGCCTTTTCTTAGCCATGTGTTGGATGCGTCTTGATCGATGTGTGGCTGTGTTAGATGATACGGGTGCTTGCCATGAAGTGTTTTCTTTTTCCAATTTACTTTCTTCGTATCTGTTGATGTTATGTGGTCTAAAGGGTTGTAGAGGTGGTTATGAAATTGTAGTGGTGTAGCCGATGTATTTATATGAGTGATTGCTTTGTGTATTTTGCTAGTTTCTGCTCGTTCTATAAAGAATTTTCTTAAATTGTCTACCTGTCCATAATGTAGGTTTTTTATATCGATAAATCCCCTTCCTCCTTCCTTTCTGCTTAATGTGAATCTTTCTGTTGCTGAATGTATGTGATGTATTCTATATTTATGGCATTGTGATCGTGTAAGTGTATTGAGTGCTTCTAGGTCTGTGTTACTCCATTTCACTACTCCAAATGAGTAGGTCAATATTGGTATGGCATAAGTATTTATAGCTTTGGTCTTGTTTCTTGCTGTCAATTCTGTTTTCAGTATTTTTGTTAGTCTTTGTCTATATTTTTCTTTTAGTTCTTCTTTAATATTTGTATTATCTATTCCTATTTTTTGTCTGTATCCTAGATATTTATAGGCATCCGTTTTTTCCATCGCTTCTATGCAGTCGCTGTGGTTATCCAATATGTAATCTTCTTGTTTAGTGTGTTTTCCCTTGACAATGCTATTTTTCTTACAGTTGTCTGTTCCAAAAGCCATATTTATATCATTGCTGAATACTTCTGTTATCTTTAGTAATTGGTTGAGTTGTTGATTTGTTGCTGCCAGTAGTTTTAGATCATCCATGTATAGCAAATGTGATTTTGTGTGGGTATGTGCCAGTGATATTGTATCCATAATTTGTATTATTTAGCATGTTGGATAGTGGGTTCAGAGCAAGGCAGAACCAGAAAGGACTTAATGAATCTCCTTGGTATATTCCACGCTTAATCTGTATTGGCTGTGATGTGATATTATTTGAATTTGTTTGGATATTGTGGTTTTCCAATTTTTCATTAGTATGTTTAGGAACTGTATCAATTTAGGATCTACTTTGTATATTTCCAATATTTGTAGTAACCATGAGTGGGGTACACTATCAAAAGCTTTTTGGTAATCAATGTATGCGTAGTGTAGCGACCTTTGTTTAGTTTTAGCTTGATATGTCACCTCTGCATCTATTATCAGTTGCTCTTTACATCCTCATGCTCCTTTGCAACAGCCTTTTTGTTCTTCATTTATAATTTTGTTCTGTGTTGTATGTGTCATTAATTTCTGTTTAATGATTGAAGTTAATATTTTGTATATTGTTGGTAGGCATGTTATGGGGCGATATTTAGCTGGGTTCGCTGTGTCTGCTTGATCTTTAGGTTTCAGATAAGTTATTCCATGTGTAAGTGTATCAGGGAATGTGTATGGGTCTGCAATGTAACTGTTAAATAATTTAGTTAGATGTGAACGTGTTGAGGTGAACTTCTTTACCCAGAAATTTGCTATTTTATCATTTCCAGCGGCTTTCCAATTGTGAGTAGAATTAATTGCTTGGGTGACTTCATGTTGCAAAATTATCACTTCAGGCATTTGTGGTATCATCTTATATGTGTCTGTTTCTGCTTGTATCCACCGTGCATGCCTGTTATGTTGTACCGGGTTAGACCATATGTTGCTCCAGAAGTGTTCCATGTCTGTTATGTTTGGTGGATTGTTTATTTTAATGTGTGTGTTATCTATTGTCTGGTAAAATTTCTTTTGGTTTGTGTTGAATGTTTGGTTTTGTTTCCTTCTATTTTCACTTTTTTTGTATCTTCTGAGTCGTTTGGCTAATGCTTGTAATTTCTGCTTCTTTTCGTCTAATTGCTCTGTCGCTTCTTGTGAGATTTTACCTAACCTTTTTCGTTTTTTTTCCGAGATTTCATTTCTTATAAATTGTGTTAGCTATCCGATGTCTTTTCTCAGTTTTTCTATTCTGATCTGTAGCCTGTGTTACCATGCTGGTTTTGTGGGTTTCTTCTGTGTGTTGGTTGGTTCTGATCTCTGTCTAGTGTGTATATTTAGTGTAGTGAGTGCTCCTATATAAACCAGTAGTTGTAACTCTTCCATAGTTGTGTTTTCATTTATTTTGTTGTGTATGATTGTGTTGATAGTTTTTATTGTTGTTTCGACTTGTGGGTTATTTGGTGGTCTATGCAAGAATGGTCTTATGTCTGTATTTGTGTCTTTGTATTCTATATATGTCAGCTGAAATTTTTCTTCTATATCTAACATGTGTGTCACTTCGTGTTCTATTTGTGCTTGTTCTGGTGGCTGTCTTAAGATTTCGTTTTCCTCTGATTGTTTAATTGGTGCGTCTTGTTCTTTGTTTGTTTGCTCTGGGATGTTTGAGTCCATTACTGTATTTTCTTCTTCTTCTGATTGCACATTATTTTGTTCCAGTATTTGTTGTACTTGTTGTTTGATGTTTTCTAATTCTGACTGGGGTATCCTGTTATTTTTGATTATTACACAGATCTGATCAGCTAGTCGTTGTTCTGTTAAAAATTTTAATTCTGGGTATCTGGTAATAAATGTTGTGTATACTTGTGATCTGTATCCAGTTGTGTTGGTTCCTAGGTTTGTTGCTTGGTAATAACAGAACATGAGGTGTCGATTAACTTCATCTGACCATCTCATCCTCTGTCTTTGTTTTCCTTCTAGGGTGGTTGCAGGAAGCATATCCTGCAAAACACCTCTATTTGGATTTAAATCATTTTCCAGTTGGCTAGCAGTGTCGTTACCATTGTGGGCGGGCATAGGGTTCAAGCGTCGTCCCCGACCATGACGGCGCTTGTCCGAGGCTTCTTTAGTTCTGTCCTGAACCAACTAATCACACTAAAGGGGGGTTAACCCTATTAGTGGTTTGTTCTTTTCGTCGCCTTTTACGACTGGCAGAACATACCGGAGGCCTATTATTATTATTATTATTTCTTTACTTTCTCAGACGTTAAGTCTGGTTGAGAATTATTATTATTATTATTATTATTATTATTATTGTTTCTTGTACGTAGTAGCACGTTCTCCATCATAATCAAAGGCAATAATTATCCATTATTACTGATAAGTCCGAAAGCTGTTTATGAATAACATAAACGTATTTTACATAAGCTCGACGAGGTATTGCAGCGATGTATGGTAACTTTTTGTTTTGAGGTTTTTTTACATCTTAACATTTTTGAGGAAATTGCGTTTTCTAGCACTATATGATAAACCAATATTTTAAAAAAATATATTATTATAACATCCCTCAGTTTCACGTTACAAAAAATCAACAATCTGTGAATAAAACCTGAGTTAAATATTGACAGTTTCATTTTTGCTATAAATACTTTTTATTTTAAATAACAGACTGGAGCATAACTATGTAGAAGAAATATGTCCCGTAGGTGACACGGCTCCTTACATATTCCCACTCAGTTTATCGACTGTTCACCACTTCCAGTTTCTAGAGAAAACTAGTAGGACAAGTACGCAAACAAAGTGGTCGAAATGAGGGAATGCCCGATTGTTATGCAGCACACCTAATGTAAGGGTGACGTGGTCACGATCTTAACTGTTAAAATCTGCTAGGAAAACTACCATAATCTGCGCTTACTTGTGATGGTCTACAGTAGCCTGCGGCAGTCTTACGGCTCAGTTGCGGGCTACTTGCACGTGGTGCCGCCAAGCAGCGCACTCTAATTAAATATTTTAACTTTTCCTCCAAACTGTGGTGCAATGATATATGGCTATCCTTGCATCTTCAAAAAACAATTCCGATGAAATAGCTAAATTCACTACAGCAACGTATCACCTAAAATAAACCAAATCTAAAGTAGCCATCAACCATACTTTTCACTTCAAACTCCTCAAATTTTATTTTGTAGTGTACGCGGAAATTAGCACAGTAACTAGGGCCATTATCGACAAAATACACACTTCATTATCGAGCTGTGATATGAAACTATAGACACGAAAGAAATCGGTTTTATGCGCCAATTAGTTACCTCAGAATCGAATGAGAGGAACTAAATAGAGTAGGGTAGAAAACGAACGAGTTTGAAACAAGTCGATTTCAGTAATTTAAAGGAAAAGGAGAACCTCTACTGGAAAACTAACTCCGTTTAATGAGCTTTTACTGTTTAGAGCAAAAACATCGGAAACTTATTATTCTCATTGCTGCTATGAGCCGCTTTGTAAGAACCACTAGTTATCTTCCTGTATAGTTTTCTCTTATATACTCGTAGCTTTAACAGTACATCAAAAAACTGCTTACTTCTATATAAACCCAGTAGTTAAAATATACAATCGATAAAATAAATAGAATATATCCGTTCGCATTTAGCTTCAGACACAGCTGTTACCCGTATGTGCACTAAATTTCGGGGCATGGATTGCAGCCACGGGATATCGAACAGGTTTTCGCGACCTTGTTTCCATGATGAGAGAGGCCTCGCCCAACGACTCATTGTGCTTCTTTTCACTGCCAGGTCTCCATAAACATTCTACAACCGCCTGGGAATATCTACGATGCTCTGGTTTTCCAGCAAAAGAAATTCAATGAGAGCTGTCTGCATGGAACGCCAATTTGAAGGCTACGTATGGCGCCGCCACCCATCGGAAATTCATGAAAATGTAAGGGATGAAGCTCGAATATTCCACCATGTCCCACGAAAAATTTCGCATTTTTTCAACAAAAATTTGCTGAAAAATATATGTATTGTATTACTTCTCAAACGCCGCTCATAGACATATTCTACACTACTGGCCATTAAAATTGCTACACCAAGAAGAAATGCACATGATAAACGGGTATTCATTGGACAAATATATTATACTAGAACTGACAGGTGATTACATTTTCACGCAATTTGGGTGCATAGATCCTGAGAAATCAGAACAACCACCTCTGGCCGTAATAACGGCCTTGATACGCCTGGGCATTGAATCAAACAGAGCCTGGATGGCGTGTACAAGTACACCTGCCCATGCAGCTTCAACACGATACCACAGTTCATCAAGAGTAGTGACTGGCGTATTGTGACGAGCCAGTTGTTCGGCCACCATTGACCAGACGTTTTCAATTACTGAGAGATCTGGAGAATGTGCTGGCCAGGACAGTAGTCGAACATTATCTGTATCCAGAAAGGCAGCCGGCTGCGGTGGTCTAGCGGTTCTAAGCGCTCAGTCAGGAACCGCGCGACTGCTGCGGTCGCAGGTTCGAATCCTGCCTCGGGCATGGATGTGTGTGATGTACTTAGGTTAGTTAGGTTTAAGTAGTTCTAAGTTCTAGGGGACTTATGACCACAGATGTTGAGTCCCATAGTGCTCAGAGCCATTTGACCCATTTGAACCAGAAAGGCCCGTACAGGACCTGCAACATGCGGTCGTGCATTCCCCCTCTGAAATGTAGGGTTTCGCAGGGGTCGAATGAAGGGTAGAGCCACGGGTCGTAACACATCTGAAATGTAACGTCCACTGTTCAAAGTGCCGTCAATGCGAAGAAGAGGTAACCGAGACGTGTAACCAATGGCACCCCATACCATTACGCCGGGTGATACTCCAGTATGGCTATGACGAATGCACGCTTCCAATGTGCGATCACCGCGATGTCGCCAAACACGGATGCGACCATCATGATGCTGTAAACAGAACATGGATTCATCCGAAAAAATTACGTTATGCCATTCGTGTACCTAGGTTCGTCGTTGAGTACACCATCGTAGGCGCTCCTGTCTGTGATGCAGCGTCAGGGGTAACTGCAGCCATGGTCTCCGAGCTGATAGTCCATGCCGCTGGAAACGTCGTCGAACTGTTCGTGCAGATGGTTGTTGTCTTGCAAACGTCCCCATCTGTTGACTCAGGGATCGAGACATTGGCTGCACGATCTGTTACAGCCATGCGGATAAGATGCATGTCATCTCGACTGCTAGTAATAAGAGGCCGGTGGGATCCAGCACGACGTTCCGTATTACCCTCCTGAACCCACCGATCCCATATTCTGCTAACAGTCATTGGATCTCGACCAACGCGAGCAGCAATGTCGCGATACGAAAAACCGCAGACGCGATAAGCTACAATCCGACCTTTATCAAACTCGGAAACATGATGGTACTGTAGGGAAGCAGCCTACTCACGCCGTAGTAAATTCACATCAGTCTTTCCATTGTGTGCCAGTCAGTCCGCTGTAACTAACTATGATGTCATAAATGTTGCGCAATACTTTAAAAATCAAGCAAATAACCTGAAACGTTTCTAGCATGTCAGGAGTAATACTAAATCAACATGTGTTGAATATCAGTTCGATAACTTTAACCATTTTCGAAATTTGGACGTTTTTCTGTAAAAATCATTGGCGCAACAGAAAAGAGCTAGAGACTTTAAAATTTATATTTAGATTCCTTTTCCATAATAATTTAATAGAAACAGTACTTTCGATCTCACAAATTAAAATTTTTGTTGAAATTCATAATTTTCTGGTTTTTGTCTTATAAATTAAGGAAGCAAGATAGATTAAGTAGGCTAATAAATAAGGCTAGGATGTTTATATTTAAGTAGATTGGAGATCCGCTATAATCATAAAGATGTGAGAAGTGTCAATTGAATAACTATAAAACTATAGCGATAGCGTATCTCCAAAGGGCAAGTTCAAAGCTCGTCTACTGCGTGTAGTGTAATTAAATTAATTCTCTCGCCCAAAATATTTAACTTAGCCACGTCAAACTTTTATTATGATTACTTACCTGTGTGCTGAATGCACATTTAAATTGAGAGCTTCATCAGCCATTAGCAAAAGAAGCTATGATTTATTCGGTAACCTAAAGTGGTGCATTACTAGCCCAGCGGCTAGTAGGGAGAGCCGAGTTGATCAGGCGTTCCCTTAGCCGTCCGCACCGCGGTTTTATATATAAGAACGCTGCGCGAGGAAGCAAGGCCCCAGTTCTCTCCAGACGCTGAATAGCACACCATCTGTGTCGGGAGTCGCGTCGCGTCGGTATCATTGCTATAAATAGCCTCGGATGCCGTATTAAGTTACTCGGGATACGCGTAACCATGAAATCATTTTCGAGTGAAGTGTTAATTCTGGGATGACTTTAATTATCGATCTTCAGTTTGCGTATGTCGTATTTTCACGTGCCGCCGCGGGACAGACATTATGTAGCGTGGCGTTTGATGAACATTATCATCAAATTATGGCGAGCATTCACTTAAACATTTAATTTGGCCAGTTATAGTTGCATGAGCTCATTAGGCTCTGAACTGCTCTGTTAGTCAGATTGTGTGGATTCTTTTTTTTTTTTTTCATCTGTGACTTTCAGAATATAGCGAACGTTTTTTCACGATCGTTTTTGATTATGAATCCCAGACAATCTCCTAATTCCTCAGAGCTATAAGCTGTAGCTATAAGTGTATTTCTCAGATGAAGTGGGCACTAGGAATTCTAATTACAGGCTTCACGTTTTGCTAATCACTTTCTGGTTGCCAATATTGTAGTTAGAGAGCCAGTGTTGAGAACGGCAAAAGACAGCATAAATAATAGGAACATTTATATAAAAAATTCCACTCGCCGCCCCACATATGGTTAAACGGCAGGGAAATGCAATGTTTCTACATTACAAAACATTTTAAACAATATAAATCCACCCGCCGCCCCACAGTACGCATTTCTCCTCCTTACACGAGGCATCACAACAACGTTTCACCGGGGAACGCCGGTTAACTGCTGTTTGTGTATGAGAAATCGGTTGGAAACTTTCCTCATGTCAGCACGTTGTAGGTGTCGGCACCGGCGCCAACCTTGTGTGAATGCTCTGAAAAGCTAATCATTTGCATATCACACCATCTTCTTCCTGTCGGTTAAATTTGGCGTCTGTAGCACGTCATCTTCGTGGTGTAGCAATTTTAATGGCCAGTAGTGTATTACAAATATTTGAAGTATATAGTGAATATTAATTATGGGATGCAGGATGGCTGAAACTATCTCACTGAGCAAGCGGGTCATTATTCTGAACTATTCGGGTAAGACAGACGACGCGTCGCAAGAGCAAAGGCTTCGGATTAGAGTTATGCTGTGGCACGCAGTTGCGGTCTGCCAGGACTTTTGAAGTCAGTGCACACTCCTCTGCAGACTGAAAATTCCTTCTGTAAAGTTCATATTGAATGTTGTATCTCAAAATACGCCAATGCCGATGTCTATTTTTCCTTCTGGGGAAAAAATGGAAAGAGATAAAATATGCAAAAATTGATTCAGATTTAGTAGGCTGTTACGAAATCCGCGACATGTTGAAAGGATCAAGTATGATGACAGAAGACGAAAGCAATCCATGTAATGGAACATCTTGCACCTAATCTGTGCCGATCATTCCTTTACAGCACGCCTGGCGCGAGTAGCGTTCTTTTCTGTAATGGGACATATTTCAGAAATAACGGAAAAGGTAAACGGGGCAGACAGCGGTATGCAGGTGGCCATATTTCAGGGAATGTCCACACCTTTCACTCTTGCAAACTGCGAGCCTGCCTCGGTAGGCCAGGTGGGCAGCAGCGATAGCGGCAAATCTGCAGGCCGTTGCACGGGGCTCCGCTATCTTTCCTCACAGTTCGCCGAGTCTCTCCTGCACCAGTATTCTCACGTACTGCTACTTCATCAAGTCACGTGTCACACCTTTACAACACACCATTTACTACTGTTCTCTTAAAATGATCTACAAGAGATAGTCGTAAACGTTCAATTACCACCTTGAAAAAAATCGAGTCCCAACATAAAACTTCAAGATGGTGTTTGCAATGATAAATTCGAGGCAATGAAGCACAATTAATATTTCTCTCTCTTCTTTCACGATTTACTATAATTTACTTTGAAATATCCCAGTATATGCGTTAGTGTGTGTAAATAACTAACAACTAGTGCCACATACTAGTGGTATGTGAAAGTATTTCATTTCATTTTTCTTTTGTGTGTGGAAAACTGTAGTTATATACTTTTCGCTACTTTGATGGTACATTTCCTACAGTTTATTAAAGATTTTAAAAAAATATGCGAACAGTAGAATATGCAGTAGGAAAAGCAAAGATTATTTGTAAAATTTTTGTTAATTCTGGAAAGAGAGAGGAACACTATGTGGATCAAAGACACAGTTTGTTGTTCAGCAAGGATACGAAAAAACCTCAGTAGCCAACAGGATGTGCGATCACCAGTGCCTTATAATGGCAGTATCTTGCCCCCATCTGGAATCAGGATACAGTCTTCAGAATCACTAAAGAATTCTCTCGAATTTCCAGCAATCATTGTCAGCTACTCCTCTAAACTGCACAATTAGTACTGCCACACTCTACGGCAAAATACTGCACCCGAAAATATAGCAGTCACTATATACCTCGGCTTTTCTTAATTGTCACTCTGCTCACAGGTAATTATGCCGATTCCTTGGTGCGCCTGCGATTTCTGCGCTGTTCTGCTGTAAAGCTGGATGCGAAACTATGCAAAGCAGTACCGAAATAGTGCCAGCTCCTTCGTTCGGACTTACCTAGCTACAGAAAGACTCAGTCCAGCTCCTTGGATCGTAAACATGGCAGGTGCATACACGCCAGTCATGCGTCCCCAATTCTCGTAAGTAGTTTAATGCAATTTTGTCATATGATGACAAGGTTGGAGACCGTGGCTGTTACTTGAAGACAAATGTTGATGGTGTTGAGAAAGCAACCAGCCACAAGATTATTTTAAATTCCTTTATTCAAAAGGTACCGTTACCGGTTTTGAATCATTACAGTTCATCGTCAGATGGCTTTCATACTTTAATTGGGACAAGTGGTGCAGTTTTTACTGATTAGCTGTCCTAAAATATAAATAATACATAATTATAAGCACGTCACACAGATAGTTGCGTTACAGATTAGCATTGGAATATGCCTCAAGTGAAATGCCAGTTTGGAGTACTTGTTTTCATAGTTTTCATCCAGCAGCCGGCGTTCGTAGTTTTTGCCACATTCACATCTTTGCACACATAATCTTGTATAACTGAGCTCTTCAGATTTGTCACTGAATACAATTCCACCACATTCCTATCGTTGCACATGTAAATTTGTATCACGGAACAGACTTCCAACATGCAGCACATGATAGATACAAAGTGTTTACAAACATATGAGTGTCAAAGATGCTATGATATATAGTAACATTATAAAGATGCCCCATGTTTGGAAAAAGATCATATATTCACTTACGTAAATGAAACGCCCTTTACACCAGTATAGAGAGATATTGATTTTGTGAATATTAAAGCGAATGCTCCTACACTAATTATCAAGATGTTCTATGTCAAAGATTTTTTTCAACTACATGTGTATGGGTAAGACAGTACATTATTTACTTACATTTAGCATCATGTGAATTGTAGAAACATATTAATTTACTACTTGACTTCCAGATATTTGTAGGAATACTACAATCTTTGGAGGGTGGAAAATAATTTTTGGAAATTTTTCACGAAATTCGTCCAATATATTAATAGTAGCTCCTTTTTGGCTCGATGTAAAATATTTCAGTTGTTCTCAATGTTTCTCACTGTTGATTTTCTTCAGCAATATGGGCTGCAAATGCAGATTTGTTCAAGTAGCCAAGCCTTAAAGCATCAATGTGTTCCTTGTGTCTAATTTCGAAACTTCCCTCTGTCTGTCCAATGTAGAATTTTGGTCATGCATCACGTTTGAGCTTGTATATTCCTGACCTCCTGTAGGGGCTCTTGGAGGCGTTCACGTCATGGATTACATTTTGTTGTAATTTATTATTTGTGGGAAAGCTGATTGTGAAATATTTCTTTTTAAGTAAGCTTGCAATTTAATATGATAGTCGGCCTTTGACTGTGAGTGGCATATTTAGGTTTGGCTTCTGTGGCACACTGATTTGGTTTGGAGTGCATGTTGTATGGATTGCTGTTAAGTGGATCTTTGGCTTTGGTTTCGATTTTATTGTGGAGTTTTTCTATTGTTGTGGGTTTATATCCATTATTATGAGCAACTGTTTTAATTATATTGATTCCATATTGTTGTTCTGTGTCACACATTGGTACATTTTTAATTCGATATACCGTAGCTCTGAAATATGCCTTTTTTGTTGGCGTGGGTGAAATGAGTTGTCAATACTGACATCCATGGTGGTAGGTTTTCCATAAATATTAAACTGCTTTTGATGGTTACTATTACAAATCTATATGTCAAGAAAGTTACGATGTATCATAGAATCTATGACACTCATATGTTTGTAATCACTTTATATCTATCAAAACACGTGATGCATGTTAGAAATCTGTTCTGTGATAATAATTTACGTGTGCAACGGTAGGAATGTGGTGGATTGTATTCAGTGACAAATCTGAAGAGCTCAATTATACAAGTTTATGTGTGCAATGATGGGAATGTGGCGACAACTACGAAAGTAAGAAAACAAGTACTCCAAACCAGCATTTCACGTGAGGCACATCCCAATGCTAATCTGTAGCGCAACCATCTGTGTGACATGCTTATAATTATGTATTATTTATATCCCAGAACAAACAATCAGAAAAAATAACAGCATATGCTCTAATGAGAGCATGAAAGGCGGCTGATGATGAATCATAATGATCTGAAACTGGTAACGGTACCCGTACCTTTTGAATAACGGAACTTAAAATAAATTTGTGGCTGGTTGCTGTCTCAACACCATCAACATTATCTTCAAAAAGCAGCACGGTCTCCAACCATGTCATCATATGAGAAAATTGCATTAAGCTTACCTCACCAAGTAATGAGAAATATACACACTTTCAAGATACATAAAATTAAGATAATGAAATTGTCTCTTAATATTAAATTCAACGAAGAGTGTATGTCACTTAAAATAGTTCCGAGATATATCAAAGTTAACTGCAAGACTAGAGCTGCCAGGTTAGCTAAGCAATAATGTGAGAATATTTGACTAAAAACAGAGATAAAAATGCAACACAAGAAAAAAAGCAATCTTAAACAATGGCATGTACAACTTGCATCTGCAGCTAGGACACAGCCTCTCACCCTTACAATTCTCACATATCCTACTGCACATAGACGATAAAGTAGATAAAGAACAAAACATTTACTTAGCCATACACAAAAAAATAGAAGCCTTAAAATCTATGAACATTTCCGAATGGGATAAAACAAACAGTTAAGCCAACACAAATTTTTTGATGGAGTAATTAAACAACTGACATCCAATTCAGCAATGGTGAAATTACTTTATTAAATAAAGGTCTGAAAAATAATCTTGCAGCAAATCTCAATAATCACAGTGTTAAAAATCTTATAGCCTGCACAAAACTTGCACGTGACACAGAAAAACTAGTCACGTGTGGGGAAAATGCATAGCATACAAGGCAAATAAACTGATAATGAAACAACTACAAACAAATAATACCTGCGAAAACATTGAACATAAAGATTTGAAAAATATTTACAGCAAACTATCTGATGGTAAAGCACTCATAGTAAAGGCCGACAAAGGAAATTATTTAATCGTAATGCATGAAAGAGAATACACAGAGAAAACCTTACAATTTTTCCTTAACAACAGTATTACTGAAATAGTCAGATCCTACAACAAAATTCCAAACTAAACTCTGTAAGCTATGACAAATCTGTAACTTCTTACTGAACAAATATGAAGTACGTAACTGTATAACAATGCATGCACAGCTAAAGGCTGATAAAGAAAATTGTCTCATTCACCTGCTTGTTAACTCAAGACACAGCCCTGCATACTTCATAAGCGGTAAACTAAAAGATCTCATTTTCAGAAACTATACATTTCAAAATAACTACACCATACTTAATGCACATGAACGCATAAGCTTAATTAAATACAGCCACATCTCACCAACAGCTAAATTAGCATCACTAGACATAGTCAACCTATACATGAACATCCCTCTCAAAGAGACTGCTAACATCATAAGAAACAATCTGCTTGGATATAAGCAAATTATTATTTCAGAGATTGATGATCTCATAGAAATACTTACACTTATTCTAGATCATAACTGCTTTAGCTTCAACAACAAGCTGTACCAACAACATGATGGTTGTGCAATGGAAAGTAGCTTATCTGGGATTTTGGCTAATATTTACATCAACCATATAAAACAAAAATTCTTGTCACCAACCAGCACATTTCAAACAAAATAATGTACTACAGAAGATATCTTGATGACACAATCTTGAATTGTGATGGTACAACCAATGAAACTGCTACATTAGCAGGAGATCTATATGAAATTCAACTGTGAATTCACAGTTGAATATGAAACTAATAGAAGCATTAACTTTCTTGGCCTGAACGTTTGTAATAGTAACCATAAACATCAATTTAGTATTTACAGAAACCTACCACCACAGATGTCAGTACTAACAACTCATCTTGCTGCCCCCACCATCAAAAAATGGCATATTTCAGAGGCATGGTATATCGAATTAAAAATGTAGCAATTCGCGACACAGAGCAAAAAATGAAATCAATATAATTAAAACAGTTACTCATAAAAAGGATATAAACCCATAATAATAGAAAAACTCCAGAGCAAAAAGCAAACAAAAACCACAGATCCAGTTAACAGCAGTCCACACAACATGCACACCAAACCTAAATACGCTGCTCTCGCATTCATAGGCCCACTGTCATATAAAATAGCAAACTTATTTAAAAAGAAAAATTTCACAATCAGCTTTTCCACAAATAATGTATTACAAGAGAAAGTAATCCATGATATAAACACCCCCAAAGTGCCCCTGCAGTAAGTCAGAAATACACAAGCTGAAATGTTATACATGACAAAAATTCTACGTTGGAGAGACAGGCAGAAGTTTTGAAATTATATACAAAGAACACATTTATGCTTTAAGTCTTGGCAACTAGAACAAATTTGGATTTGCGCTCCATATTGCTGAAAAAAAACCATTCAGTTAGAAACATTGAGAACAATCTAAAAATTTTACATCTAGCAGAAAAGCGAGCCACAATGAATATATTGGAAGAAATAGAAATACACACAAAGACAGTACCCCAGACTATATCCTTAATGAACAAACTGAGTTGGCTAACACTCCTTTTCTGAATAATATCCAAAAACTATTTTCCACCCTACAAAGCAAATAGTATTCCTACACCTATCTGGAGATGAAGCAGTAGTAAATTTATATGTTTCTACAATTCTCATGATTTTAAATGTAAGTAAATAATGTACTGTCTTACCCATATACATATAGTTGAAAGAAATCTTTGACATGGAACATTTTTATAATTAGTGAACCAGTATTCGCCCTAATTTTCACAAAATCAATCTCTCTCTTTACTGGTGTAAAAGGCGTGTCAGTTACATAAGTGAATATATTATCTTTTTCCAAACATGGGGCATCTTTATAATGTTACTTATCATAGCATCTTTGACACTCATATGTTTGTAAACACTTTGTGTCTATCAAAACATGCAGTGCGTGTTAGAAATCTGTTCTCTGACACTAATTTACGTGTGTAACGGCAGAAATGTGGTGGAATTGTATTCAGTGACAAATCTGAAGGGCTCAATTATACAAGTTCATGTGTGCAATGATGGGAATGTGGCGAAAACTACAAACGCCGCCTGCAGGACGAAAACTATGTAAAACAAGTACTCCAAACAGGCATTTCACGTGAGTCACATCTCACTGGTAATCTGTAATGCAACCATCTGTATGACGTGTTATAATTATGTATTATTTATATTTAGGACAACTAATCAGTAAAAAATGAACCACTTCTTCTAATGAAAGCATGAAATCCATCTGACGATTAATTGCAATGATTCGAAACCGGTAACGATACCTTTTGAATGAAGGAAATTTAAATAAATTTGTGGCTGGTTGCTGTCTCAACATCATCAACATTTGTCTCATAATACGCTATGCCACTTCCTGTAAGCACAATGAAATCACGACAATAGTTTACCATTTATCTGAAGATAACGGAAGCCCATGATGGTTTGCTAATCAAGTATTCATTTTTACGAGACTGAGCTGCTGTCGTACACTCGGCAGGACACAGCACTGTTATACTGTACGTTTGTATTTCTATACTTAATAAAAGGTCACAAATACTTCAATCGAGAGAAACATTTTTAGAAGAGACGAGAAAATTTACAAATCAATTTTAAAGAAACGCCCTTTCCAGTGTTGTGATCTCAAAGTCTATGAGCGCAACACAACAACGCATGCAGCCACAGTGCTACAAATCCTGCATTCCTGATGACGTGCTGCATAATAATATGACGAAGTGGTGCTACACCGATTACCTTGGTGCAGTTCTAGGCTGCTAAAATTTGATTCTCCTGGTCAGATGAGAGTGGTTTCGGAAGGTTTCTCACATTCATCTACTAGTAACCAGGCCAAAAAATGTAGCGTTCAATACACATTTCGTTCAACTTCAGTTACGACAGACAATACTACAGAATTGAAACCATGAAAGTAATCCATCAACATTAAATGATGTGAAGGTTTATAAGCAAACAAAGTGTTATAGATGGCATAAAAGTTGAATACGCGTTGTTTGAAGTTCAACCACTTCAATGTGTACAGTATTTTTGTTGATATCCAGCTGAATCGTGTGACTCAATTTGTTCTTTTTCCCTGTTGCAGATCTTTAATTTTCAACTTCAAGCTAACATTTTAGCACCATGAATAAATTAGTTGTTTGAATACTTTTCAGCCTTATCTCATAAATCGTTGGAAATCCTGAATTTAATCGTATGAGGAAGTAATTTCAGATCGTTGACTCAAAACAATGGCATCCATATGCACATTAATAACATAAATAGACATATTTTACATATACTATTGAAGCACACTGCACGTTGGATCGACAACTGCGGAGCTTAAAAGTAAATTTAAAAATTTGTGAATGCAGTAAATGTGCAGATATCTGTTGGAGTAATCATCGCTGTACATATTATACATCATAGGAAATGTGCTGTTATGATGTGGGCCACCAAGTTTCGAATAATTTGCAGTGAAGATGGTCACACAGTGACCGAAATCTATCCGTAAGATAAAGGTTTTGAGTATTTACGACTGATGCTGCCGGGCGGTTTTTTAGGTTAGAGGGTCACAGGGAACCACAGAAATGGCGTTCGTCTGAAAGTGGACAGGTAAAACACAGTAAGTTAGCAGTAGAAATTGACGTAGCAGTGTTGGGAAAGAACCAGAGCTCCAAGCCCTAATAGAAAGCACTGAAGCTCAAGTAGTTATAGGTACAGAAAGCTGGCTAAAGCCGGAAATAAGTTCAGCCGAAATTTTTTAAAACGACTAACAGTGTTCAGAAAGTATAGACTGAATACAGTTGGCGGTGAAGTATTTATTGGTGTCAGATGTAGTTTGCCTTTTAGTGAAATTTAAGTAGATAGTTCCTGCGAAATCGGACGTAACTATTAATTGGATCGTTATACCGAACGCCCCCCCCCCTCCTCACCCGACTCGGAAGATATAGTTGCTGAAAGGTTTAATGAAAACTTGAGTCTCATTTCATATAAGTATCTCACTCAGAGCTATAGTCGGTGATGACTTCCATCTACCCACAATACGCTGGAAAACTTATTCGTTTAAAGCCGCGGTAGGTATAAAACATCATCCGAAATGGTACTCAGTGATTTCTCAGAAAATTATTTTGAACAATTAGTTCATGAGCCCACTCGAAGCGTAAATGGTTGGAGAAGGATACTTGACCTCTTAGCAAACAAATAATCCTGGACAATTAGTGAGTATTGTGACGAATACAAGGATTAGCGATCACAAGGCAATTGCTGCTAGGCTGAATGCCATAACACCTACAACCATCACAAAGAAACGCAAAGTATATCTACTTAAAAAAGTTGATAAAAATGCTCTTAACGCCGTTTTAAGAGACAGTCTTCACTCCTTCCGATCTGGTCATGTAACCGTAGAAAATTTGTGGCATGATTTCAAGGAGATAGTATCGAGAGCAATTGAGAGATATATACCACATAAATTAATAAGTGATGGTACTGATCCACCATGGTACACAAAACGGGTCATATCGCTTTTGCAGAAGCAGCGAAAAAAGCATGCCAAATTTAAAAGAACGCAAAATACCCAAGACTGGCAAAGTTTTACGGAAGTTCGAAACATAGCGCGTACTTCAGTGCGAGATGCTTTTAATAATTTCCACAACGAAACTCTGTATCGAAATCTGGTAGAAAACCCTAAGAGATTCTGGTCATATATACGAGTAGAGCACACCAGTGGCAAGGCGCAATCAATGCCTTCACTGCGCGATAACAACGGTGAAGTCACTGATGACAGTGCCACTAAAGCAGAGTTATTCACCAAAGAAGATGAAGTAAATATTCCTGAATTCCAATCAAGAACAACCGCCAAGATGAGAAATATAGAAGTAGATATCCTCGGTGTCCCAAAGCAGCTTAAATCAAGGCAAGCCTTCCGGTCCAGATTTTATAGCAGTCAGATTCCTCACAGAGTATGCTGATACAATAGCTCCATATTCAGCAATTATATACAACCGCTCGCTCACAGAAAGATCCGTACCTAAAGACTGGAAAATTGCTCAAGTCACACTATTACCCAAAAAGGGATGTAGGAGTAATCCGCTGAATTACAGGCCCATATCACTAACGTCGATTTGCAGTAGGGTTTTGGAACATATACTGTATTCGAACATTATAAAGTACCTCGAAAAAACTATTTATTGACACATAGTCAGCACGGATTCAGAAAATATCATTCTTGCGAAACACAACTAGCTCTTTATACTCATGAAGTAATGAGTGCTATCGACAGCGGATGTCAAATTGATTCCATATTTTTAGATTTCCAGAAGGCTTTCGACACCGTTCCTCACAAGCCTCTTCTAAGCAAACTGCGTGCCTATGGAATATCGCCTCAGTTGTGCGACTGGATTCGTGATTTTCTGTCATGAAGGTCACAGTTCGTAGTACTAGACGGAAAGCCATCGAGTAAAACAGTAGTAATATCCGGCGTTCCTCAAGGAAGTGTTATAGGCCCTCTATTGCTCCTGATCTATATTAACGACAGAGGAGACAATCGGTAGTAGCCGTCTTAGGTTGTTTCCAGGTGATGCTGTCATTAACATCTTGTTAAGTCATCAGATGACAAAAACTAATTGCAAAATGATTTATATAAGGTATCTGTATAGTGCGAAATGTGGCAATTGACCCTGAATAAAGAAAAGTGTGAAGTTATTCACGTGAGTACTAAAAGAAATCCGCTAAATTTCGATCACGCGATGAGTCTCACAAATCTGAAGGCTGTAAATTCAACTAAATACTTAGGGATTACAATTAAAAATAACCTAAATTGGAACGATCACATAGATAATGTTGTGGATAGAGCAAATCAGAGACTGCGATTCATTAGCAGAATACTAAAGAAAAAAAATGGTTGAAATGGCTCTGAGCACTATGGGACTCAACTGCTGAGGTCATTAGTCCCCTAGAACTTAGAACTAGTTAAACCTAACTAACCTAAGGACATCACAAACATCCATGCCCGAGGCAGGATTCGAACCTGCGACCGTAGCGGTCCTGCGGTTCCAGACTGCAGCGCCTTTAACCGCACGGCCACTTCGGCCGGCTACTAAAGAAACTGATTACACCATGCTTGTCCGCCCTGTTCTGGAATATTGCAGTCTGGTGTGGGATCCGCATCAGGTGGGACTGACGGATGACATCGAAAAAGTACAAAGAAGGGCGGTTCGTTTTGTATTATCTTGAAATAGGGGAGATAGTGCAACAGACATGATACGTGAATTGGAGTGGCAATCAAGGCGTTTTTCGTTGCGACGGGATCATCTCATGAAATTTAAATCACCAGTTTTTTCCTCCGATTGCGAAAACGTTCTTTTGGCATCCACCTAGATAGGGAGAAATGATCATCACTATAAAATAAGAGCAATCAGGGCTCGCACAGAAAAATTTAAGTGCTCGTTTTTCCTGTCAGACGTTCAAGAGTGGAACGGTAGAGAGACAGCATGAAAGTGTTTCATTGAACTCTCTGCCAGGCACTTTATTATGAATAGCAGAGTAATCATGTAGATGTACATCGAGAAGGAATTACCCGAAGAGCGCCACGCTTGGTGGAAATGGCGACGGGTGTGCAAGCAATACGTGGTACAGTTTGCAGTGAGATGGGGTACACGTAGTCCGAGCAGAGCCCTCTCGTGTCGGTCCGACAGGGTCGGTGTTGCGCTAGCGTAGTCGATGCAGCGCTGTTACACAAGGTGTAAACAATACAGTGAGTGCCAGTATGTCCCGTCGACGTCAGATCGGCATGTGAACGAATTCGAACGGGGCAGAATGATCGGTCTCCGAGGAACTGGATTGTCATACCCTGACATTTCGGCTGGCACAGGACGTGCTGCTACGGCAGTGAATGCGCGTGTGAGCAATGGATAGAGAAATGTCGTACGCAGCGACGAGTGGGAACTGGACCACGGAACACAACCACAGCTCGGTATGCCACTACGGACCGTACAGCGTCATCCACAGTGTTGGCTCGTCGCTGGAGGACTGCAACAGGTGTGAATATGTCTGCATCGACGGTTCGCCGCCGTCTGCTGCAGGTTGTACAGGTTGCACGCATGTCATTGCGTCGGCTTCCATTGTCCAGAAACTAGAAGCTCCTCTGACTGGACTGGGCATGTGAACACCGTTGCTAGGGTGCTGAGTGGCAACATGAGTCCCGCTTCAGCGTGCCCTACAGTGATGACATCATACATCTACATCGATACTCTACAAATCACATTTTAGTGCCTGGCAGACGGTTCATCGAACCACCTTCACAGTTCTCTATTATTCCAATCTCGAAATAATGAACACTTATATCTTTCCGTACGAGCTCTGATTTCCCTTATTTTATCGTGGTGATCGTTCCTCCCTATGTGGATCGGTGGCAACAAGATGTTTTCGCATACGTGTCCGGCGGTACCGTGGTGAACGCAACATGGAGGGCTACATTGTGGAATGGCGTAGCGGACAAACACCAGGTGTGATGGTTTGGGCGCCATTGGTTGCAACAACCGATCTCGCCTCGTACGTATTGCGGGCACTTTGACCAGCAACCGGCACCTAACGGAGGTTATGGAGCCTGAGTTACTCCCCCTGCTTCAGGTATCTCCACATGCCACATTTCAACAGGACAATTCCCGGCCACATATTGCGAGGAATGTACAGGCCTTCTTCGAAGAGCGACCGGTACCATTGCTTCCCTGTCCTGCACGTTCAGCAGACATGTCACGCACCGAACACGTCTGGGACATGGTTGGTCAGCATCTGGGGCGTCACGGTCCTCCAGTAACTGGTGGTGCAAATGGCTCTGAGCACTATGGGACTTAACATCTGAGGTCATCAGTCCCCTAGAACTTAGAACTACTTAAACCTAACTAACCTAAGGACATCATACACATCCATGCCCGAGGCAGAATTCGAACCTGCGACCGTAGCAGTCGCGCGGTTCCCGACTGAAGCGCCTAGAACCGCTTGGCCACCGCGGCCGGCCAGTAACTAGTGTCATGGATTTGTGGGCTTGGATACAAACTGCGTGGAGGGATATCCCTCAGGAACGTATTCATAACCTTATTGATTTAATAACAAGGCGTATAGCAGCTCCAATTGCAGCGCATGGTGGCCACACAACACACTGAATAGCAGGGCTCAGAGGACATGTACAGATTTGGAAAGGTAATCGTTTGTTACTTGTCATGTACCTAACCAGTGGTATTAAATAAATTGAATTCATGCGTTTCGTTCTTGATGTTGCAATTTTCACAAACGGTAGTGTATATTGCTTACCAATTAAGTACCTAAGTAAAAACACTTAGTGGGTAACTATCAGTATCCTGAGATACAAAAACTTTTTTGTACTTCTTGTCGAATTCAGTACCCTGGGCACAACACATTTTCTAGCTCACCAAATCAGTTACCGGTATATCAAAACTGACAAGCTTCGAATACTGGTCCCTCTTGAAAAGATATACGTGGGCTCCCAAGATAAGAAAACCTGAAGTGACAGCACAACATGAAGAACAATCATAGTTTGACTCCCACCCTCTTCTCCTTGCATAAGAAATACAACCACGTCAGTTTATATAAGTAGGTTATCAGCGCCACTTCGGGTGCAGATACCGATCTTATCACATTTGACGTCAGGTTGCACATCCAGTGTCACGTTAGACACTTGGGCTTCTTATTTTCAATACCACTCACTCCACTACCCTGATTCTCTCCCTACACTTCGCAGCTCCAGGGTGAAGCCACCCACTCAACTGCCGTTGTTATAAAAGATGAAGATGGGGAGGAGGTGCTCGAATCTCACTGGTCCGATGGGGTAGTGAAGGAGGGAAGTAAAGAGCCCATGTGTGTAAACTAATACCGCATGTGATAAGATCGTTATCGTTGCCTGATCTTGTACTGACAGGTTATATACAAAGTTTCAACGGCCAATTTTAGAGAAGAATTTAGAAATAGTTCTCATCCATTTACGTATCACTTCCGTAAAGATGGTTAAGACAACGCCAGATTAATTACAGCACTGTCTAATTATAGCACTTAATTCCTCCAACGCTGATAATGTGAATGGAACTGGAGGAGAGGTCTTACACTACCTTTTCCAAAAGGCGAGCCTAATCTCCATACTATTCACAACAATATTTCGTGCCTGCACTTCAACATATGTGCTCATAAGCAGCGCCCAGCGGCTGGTGCTTTTAACCTGCGTGCAGAAGCACATGGGCAGTCGATGGCAGGTGAGGTCATCCCCTGATCGAGGCGCCAGAGCGCGGTTCTCTTGTTTAGACGGAAGCAACTTCTGAAGCCACGGCCGACGCAAATTCTATTACTGCCCCACAACTGCCGGTAAACAAGTGGATTGACTCTGCGGGGAACTCAATTCCGTCCCACGCTGATGCGTACAGACACTGCTCCCTTCTGCCGGCACACTCAAACACCGGGCCACAATCGCGGTCCTAGTTGCTTTACGCTCCCCTAAAAGCTTTACAGGATTTCTCCGAAAAAAAAGTTATCTATAATTTAAATCAGAGTCGCCAAAAGACGATAAAAGGTACAACGATAAAAGCCACCTGTGCTTATTTAAATTAACGTTCAGCCCGCATTTTGTTGGTTGCTACAAGCAGCGTGTGATGTAACAAGGCAATATTTTTTATGTAACTTCACATTTTTGTCAGTTTACCACCATATCAATTACATCTTATGTAAAGGCTCTCTGTGCAATAACTTTTTGATTGAGGTTGTGAATGTGATGCACGTATCATACCTGTTTTGTCAAGATAGTGTGTTTATTATTATTGTGAAGAAAAGACACGTTATTTTTCTCACACCTTGAAAATGTAAATGTGTATAACTGATGTTAATCTGAGTGCTCATGATACTATTTCTGAAAGTTGTCTTATACCACGCAAGTAAGGAAAGTACAACGTCATTTCACATTGACACATTTTATTCGCTTGGCGCGGAGGCGGTGCCTCTGTGCAAGTCGTCGGCAGACGTTACTGAAAGGAAGATATCCACTGCGAAGACCGGCGGTTTCCAGGGAACGGCGCAGCACAGTATTGAAGGAAAAGTTCAGAAGTCTGTAATTCCAGTGGTAAGTCGTCTCATTTATATTGCTTCTTCGGATGTACAATTTTTGAGGTAATGAAAAGTTGATGTTCCTTGTTCCACATGTTTAGCAAACGTGATGGCTATGGAGAAGCGTGGCCGAGCGGTTCTAGGCACTTCTGTCTGTAACCGCGCGACCGCTACGGTCGCAGGTTCGAATCCTGCCTCTGGCGTGGATGTGTGTGATGCCCTTAGGTTAGTTAGGTTTAAGTAGTTCTAAGTTCTAGGGGACTGATGACCTAAGAAGTTAAGTCCCATAGTTCTCAGTGCCATTTGAAGCTATGGAGAAGCAATATGGTGAGATAAAGCCGTATCGGTTATAAGAGACGTAAAGATACTGCAGTGTGTTGGCTGACTGCTGTTAATTCACCTGTGCATCATAAAAAATGCAACAACGTTTTCATTCCTGTAAACTGCGCAGTAAGATCAGTATTAGTTGAAGTTTCCAACTATGTTTGAACGATACAATAGTTCTATAAAAGTATCCGAGTGACAGTGAAAACTGATAGGAACTAAAGATTTCCATGTTGGTTGGAAAGTAATTTTATGTACAGATTAATATTTGAACAATAAAATAAGTGTTGTTTAACATAAATGTAAATTGAGTGCTTTGTTGCTTTTTCTACACATTTTTTCACTTCTACTCTTGAACTTCTTGTCCCTATGACGTCTACTATAGAAATGATTATTAAACGTAACTGTTCCTGCATGTATTTCCCTTACCCTTAAATAAACAACGATGTTATCCTGTTGTGTAGTCTCTTGTCCTTTACCTCATTTCACTACATCCCATGAGGACTTGAGTCAGTATTTTTTACATAATTGTTCAATGTCCTTTCTCATTGGCTTATGAGGGAAACTCTTTTCAAATAATGATATGGATCTATCCGGGAGCAGATAAAACTTAATGTCAGCATTTGGTTCAACATAAATTTCGTCTCAGGTAAACTCTTGCATCTATTCTTAAAAGTTTTTGTCCTGGTGTCATTAATTAATCTGATTTGCACTGAGGAATGTTTATACTGCAATACAGTATCTAATTCATCCTAACTACGAATCATTATCAAAGAAAGTATTTGTTTTTGGGTACACAGTTATTTTCTGGCTTTGAGCTTTATCGAAGAAAACGTCAATTGGAATGCTATTGTGTTTATCCACCTGTGATGAAAAATTAATTACTAAGATTTAATTGTAGGATCCAAATAATGCTTCCAGATCATTTTTCCTACCAGGAACCTTTAGAAAATCTACACTGAATTTACTGCAGAGTATTACCTGTTTGTTCCTGCCTGCTAGATAGCACAGCAAGGAATCAATAGTTCAAAAGTTCCCTACAAGAATCTATTAACAGTTACAATTAGAAGTGAACTACTGTTCACTATTAATTCTCAAGCACACACACATGTGTGATGATCACTACAAGATCAGTGTTGTGTCTTAACATACTTAACAAATCCTTTTCTCATATTGGTTTGCAATGAGTAATAAGTTAGAGTATAATCTTTTAAATTTAACTTCTCTAACTCTATGATTATGCAGTGCTCAGATAGGCACAGTAAAAAGTAAAGAATTTTTGCTTCAACTAAGAACACCTAACTAAGATATTCAGGTCTAGGATCATGAAAATAAGTCACCTTAACACAGTTCAATAGCCATTGTGTGTAAATGTTCCACAGTTAATTATAAAGTAACAGAATAATCATACTAGACAAATATAAAACATAAGGATAAATTATTAACAAGGGTTGGTTGGAAAATAATAAATAATGAAATCTATGAGACCTACAATATATATGGTGTCGCAGGTGGCTTGGTAAATATTCACAGATATGACAGGAACAATCATTCGAAGAAAAACTGTCTAGAAGACATGGGCTCTAAAATGTATACTATGAGCACTTGTTCAGTAGATGAGATGTGTTTCCCATCAGCGAAGATAAAGTCTTCATAGCTCTTACGGTACTTATGCACTTTAGAGCCCATGTTTTCTGGACATGTTTGCTTCAAATGGTTGTTCTTGTTATATCACTGAATAGTGACCATTCCTCCTGTCACAAAAAATGACAAATCGAGAGTTGATACTTTTGGACACGCTTACAGAATGTGTGGTAACATATTAACCATACAAAATTCTCTGGAAAAAGAAACGGCACAGGTCAAAGGAGCAACGAAACAAGTGAAAATAAATATTATTTCAGTATCAGAGACAAACATCGAAATTTGCTAGAAAATCAGATATTAAATTAGAAGTATTCCAAAGCTGGGGAAACAAGAAAACAAGAGCAGTATGCACAGATAAGGTACAGTGACATCATGCAGAGAGGATAAGAGAATACTGGTGAAATGGAAGCAAATAAGGATGCGGCGGTGATGGAATGTGATTCTAGATGGTCAATAGTAAGTAAATGAAGAGTTTTAACAAGTAACATAATGGCCCAATGGGTGCCCAGCTAATTCGAAACAGAACGGCGCTAGCCACAAGGAACCGTATGGAGTCTGGATCCAGAGACCAAGAATGTTGGAACATGACATTGTCCACAGATTAGGCAGCACGTCACACACACTTGACACTGAGCCAATAGCGCTAATTCCGTCTCCGGCAATGTTGTTGCATTAAAATTGGAGAAGGTGTAAAAATTGGCACAGATGCACAATATTGGCACTTCTCCCCAAAGGGCATGGTAGATGATGCAGACCGGTGGCTCATACTGCTGATGGAAGAGACCAGTGAGCAGTTGGAATTCTTTCAGGTGGGGCTAGTGAGAATTTGTAACGTCACTTATTGTGAAAACTGATGTATATCCTAGACTACAAACCTTTGGCAGGTATGTGAAAACTTTTTATCATGTACTTAGTGTTTAAACTAATTTCACACTGATGTCTGAAGGCACACTCATAAGCTACTTCTACAAAAATGTCTTCAGTCACCCCCATCATTAGGTTTCAAGTGTTAGGGGCCAGCTTGCTTAGGTGTTGTTGGTGTAAATACAGGCCTTCATTTAAATGCCACAATTTTTCATGGTGACTTCAAATGCAGTTCCTCTGTTTGACATACATCCTATCGCCAAAATTAAGAAGAAAACCACCATACGGGGATGCAAAGGTGCAAGCACCAGCCTCAACACTGGAAGTCATAAAAGAATCAGTTGACCAAATCGCTTGACAAAAAAGCTGTGAAGAATGTTTATCCAAGGCTGGAGGTGGTTAGTGGAGAGCAGTGGGAAGACTGAAAGCTTTCGGGAAAAAAATTCCAGGCATGAAACGATCCGATTCTTCGTCAGATTCCTGCGAACCTCTCCTTGTGGACAATCATAATGGATATTGTAGCTCGGGATAAATCAGACTTAAACGCTGCAGCGTGCACTTTGATGGTGAAAAGTTCTGTCAAGACACTTACTGAGAATTGTGGCTTCAATGTGGCATGTCTCAAACCATGACACCCTTAGATTGCGCCAGGGCTGAAGGAGTTATTCAGTTAGCGAAATCCGTAAATAATTTTTGAGTCGATATTCATTTAAAATGTTTAAATAAACAAGCTGCTCTTTGTAGACTGCTTAACTGTTTTGAAATGTTTTATCCACCAGTATTAGGACATTTCAAAAGGTTGTTTTTACTTTTTTGGGTAGTATCTGTATTTGCGCCCCATTTCTTTTAGTCCCTTCGTTTCCTACAACAAATAACTGATATTAAACATCGTTTCGCCTCATGTAATTTAATAAACGTGTTATCGTCGGTAAAGAAGGTAAAAGCATGGAATTTTCACAACAAAATGTACCTTTAAGTAAAAAACAAAGCAGAGTGCCCATATTTACGCCATTCCCTCAGTTAGGTGCTAAAATGCACCATGAAGATCCATTCGACAGAAATGAATGCCCTGGGAGTAATGTTTTTGTCGTTGAAACAATGCGGAAATTGTTGTCATATCAAGAAAACTGTGCCTGTTATAAAACAGTGAGTATCATGGAAGGATACAAGATGCAGTTTTATGTCTTCTTCCATCAACTGAGGCCAATGCTGTTAATCTTTACAACCGCTTGTCTGAAAGCTTTAGCTTCAACAATAGACCACATAAGGGAAACTTAACAGGTTTCGCTGTCGATGAAGCTGCTGTCATAATGGGCAACCACAACCCAGTGGCTGCCTTTTTGGAAAGGGATATCCCTCATTCGTTCCTAACGAAACACAGATGTCATTCTCACAATCAGCGCTGCTCCTATGCTTATGCACAACTGCCAGTGTCCCCTCAAGATCGGGTTTGAGATATATTCGATTATTTTCACATCAGCGCTAACTGCATAGCTACATTACCAGAGTTTCAAGATGATGTGATGGCCAGCGGCATAGATTGCTACACCGAAGCCTAATGATTCTGTTCTCCCTTTGAGTGTTACAACAATATGATGCTCTTATTCTTTTCTTCACATATACTCCTAGAAAAAATTGGTTACTCACATCTGACACCATTCTTCAAAAACTGAAATGAGCTACATTTACAATTCTTGCAATTCGTTCAGCAGTTTTCAGTCAACTGAATAAGCAAATACAGAGCGAAAAGTCTCAGACACACACATTATAATACAGTATTTCTTATTCATTGCTCACCTTAGTTTTCATGTCTGTGTGACCACAAAGGGGGAACAGTTATTGACCTGCCACAGGTAATGATGAATAACAGTGTATTAATTTAGTAGTGTAACATCGAGAAATAGGACAAAATGAAGCGTCAGTGCTTGATGACAAGAACAAAATAAAGAATCTGCTAGACAAAAAGAAATTAGGTTACACTGAATCCACAATTGAGAAGGAGGATTGTCTCAAAGAGGTCATAACTAGCGATTCCCACTAGGTGAGGTCCGTGGTGAGCGATGGTAGCTCCTGGTGACAGGTGAGGAGGTTGAGGCTATAAGGCAGGCGACGTCCAGTGAGGCTGTGGTTGAGAAGTGTGCAGCAGCTGCGTGGTGCTGGCGTAGTGGCTCATGGAACATGAGATGTTGGGCTCACAAGGTTGTGGTTGGTGGCAGGCAGCGATCGCTCAGAGCGACAGCGAGCGGACTTGGGTGAGAGCTACTGGCAATGTCCTTCGTGACTGCGAATGGCAGTGCTCTTCATGTCGATGCTCGCAGCGACAGAACTAATCGAATGACTGGTTGGCCTTTCCATTTTTCTTTACTGTAATTTCATCCCTGGGTGCCCCATGTGGGCATGGAGGGTGGTGGGTTGTCAGTGGTACAGTCAACCTGCTCTTCAACCAATTGACAATAAATATTAAATGAGACAAAAAACAAGGAAGAGAAGGGTGAGATATTACAATGAATTTAAAACTCTTGAAGGTGAAAATAAAAGGAAAGTTTTTAGATATACAAAAGACAGGACTTCTTGCACTTGTAGTTATGAACAGCAATAATAAAAGGTAAAAAGAAACACAATAACAGTACATTTTAAAACTTTGATGCCGAAACACTGATGTGTAAAAGAACCACTAAAAAGTGGAAGAACATGCCCTGGGATGGGGAGTCTGTTGTGGAAGGGGAAAGGATGGCCAGAGAGGAGAGAAGGAATGTGGTGGTGTGAGGATGCAGGACAGGAGCATAGTATCAGTGGGACAGTACTTCTGTTGGGACAGAAGAGGAGGTGAATTAAATGGGGTGCTGGTGAGACTAACAGTTTTTGGGAACAGAGTACGAGGAAAGAATGCAGATGGGGAAAATGGGAGGTAAGGAAATATGGGTAGGGGAGAGAAAGATAGCCTTGACAAGGTGGGATGGGTGGAGTGGATTTACAGCTGGTAGGATGGGTAAACGTCAGGGCAGAGTTCATGGTCTGGAAGGGGGTGATGGCTGAAGTTTCTTTGGCAGAGTATGTGGAGGATTTGTAGGTATCCCGACCTGGTAAATGGGCGGAAGAATACGAGGATTGGAAAGTAGAGGGGAAACTAAGGCATTATTCGAGTCAAGTTGCAGATGATGTAGATTGTTCGAAGATGTTTAGTGTGAATTTGATGGGTTGGTGAAAGATCCTTGTGGGGGAAAGTAAACGGATATGGACAGTGAGGGAGAGTGCACGGCTTTTCAGGATATGGGGAGACTTGTAGAAGTTCGCGGGGTGGAGATCCACATAACATTCTCATAGCGAAGGATGGGACAGATCAAGGTTCTGTACGTGTTGCAATAGGTCCGACTGGGGCCCCATCGCCAGCGTGCCGCGAGAGGCTCAGGATGAGGAAGCCAGACCCCTGGTGCGAGCCGCAGAGGACGCTGCAGTCGTTCTGCAAGGACACAGCGAAAAGCCGGGGAAGACACCCACGCCTCGCTCAAGAAGGGACTCGATGCGAAGGGTCTGTCTGACAACGAGTAGCGTGCCGAGAACAGATGGCCATCTGCAACCATTAGGACGTAGCGGCAAGAATGTATGTGCGAAAGCATCTGAGTTTTTCTGGCCTGGCAGCAGTCATTTTACCTGCCTTAGAAAGCAGGGATGATCTGACAATTCCAGCACCCCACGGGCACAGGGAGGAGCGTGCAAAAAAGGGGGAATTGACGCAGGGAGGCGTGTGAAAGAAGTCAGCCTTCTTAAGATGATGTTTTTCTCGACATTCCTTATAAATCACGAGCGCCGTTAGATTTTGAGATTCTGTCCAGGGCTCACGCAGAGAGAGAGAGCGGTTATAGAGAAATGTCGTGTAGCTGCTCTCCCAACAGCCTCGGAATGCAGGAAAACACCTTAAGAATGTGAAATCGTGAGAAAGATGCCGATTCACGGGCCACACGCCAGCCAACGCCATATATAAAATTTCCACAGCGCACGGAAAGACGTGGCAATGAAACGGCGGTCGGTCATTGGGCTGCATTGAAAATTTTGTCCGCCAATGACAATCCTGCAAGGAAGGATTTTTCGAAGAGGAGCTGAGAGATGGAGGAGAAGCGAGGAGGGGAGTCATGGAGACACCGTCGAAGCAAGAGAACATGGGCGCTCTTCCACCCATCGTCAACATCCGCCTTCCGACACCGTGGCAGCGCAGCCTCGGCCACGCAACCGGCAACGGACAGACAACGCGGAGATCGTGCCTGTGTTCCGCCGCAAAGCCGCGATTGCTGACGAGGCAGCCAACACGTGCAGCACAACTCCGACGCGACGCGCCGCACCGACTCAGCGCCTGCCGCAGACAGCAGTACACATCGAACGATAACAAATATTGGTGAGACGATTCGTCCCCTCCTCCTTCCCCTTAATAACTGAGTCGTGTCCACGTCCAGTCAAATCGGCCCAGAGATTTGTGATTTTGTTTTGTGTAAAGAGCATGAAAATACATAAATTTCTTTCATGGTTTGATCATGTAAGCAATCTTTTACATTCATACATTAACACCTTAGTTTTGTACCCTTTTTGAGTTCATTTAATTTCTGGAGTTTACTACAGTGTGGAGGACAGTGGAGTGGTGCAATCCCCAATTTCGACCAGTTAGCAGTTTCTGTCTATTGGAGTTTATGGAATGGGCTTTGCGGCTGGTTTATGCCTAGCGGAGGCATATACGGACAATTTTCAGGCGGAATATGGTCAGCGTAGGAATTAGGTACGTGATTGTGGCTCAGCTTGGAGTAATACCGATGTCACAGTATTGTGCTCTGCTTCCTGTAAGTCGGCCGTCAAATATATTTATGTTCACCGGCTGCACACGTGGAGCCTCGTATTTGTTTAACGGCAACAGGTGTGGCGAGATCGCCGACGAAAGGCTGTCTGTTGTGTGGTACAGCCGAAATGTGCAGAGGTAGCGTACTGCGATACTGCATTAATTCACTGCTATGCCAAACCTGAACATTTCCAATCCTCAAATCCAGAGAAAATACAATACAGAGATCCTCATATCTTTCTTCTTCTTGAAGATAGTTATTTAGGTGCAAAGGTGCTGATATCTTTGGAAAAAGTTGATGTTTCGTATCAAGACACCATGGCAGTCTACTATGCTTGGAGTTTTATATTGAGGCAGTCAAGCAAATTTTGTCCCATTTATCTTTTGTGAATCTGCAATTAAGGCACTGGAAGTATTGGATCCGAAAAAAAATCGTAGCTTCCAATCAAAGGTCCCAGTTGCGTCATATTTTCCACGTACTGAGGCTAGTATGGAACTTTAGCAATTACGTACTGAGTGCGTCTGCTCCGGAACACTGAAGTTGAATACAACCTTGCTCTTGGGGTACAGGAATTTTGGAAATCTGTGAAGCCTAAGTGTAATCGCCAAATTTGTTCGGTTCTTGCTAAGTGTTCCACACATTAGTGCTTCTATAGAAAGTAGTACTTTCTGCAAGTGGATTCAAGACAACAATAAGCAGAAATAAGTTTTCTATCAAAATGGTATGTGGGTTTTGCACAATCAAAGATTAGTGAAAAACTGCTAGCGATTTTCCTTTGAAACTACCAATTCGATGATAAAGAGACATAACAATGCTATGTATACCTACAATGAAGAACAATAAACGCTTATCAATATTTCGTGGGAAACTACATAATGCATATAAATTGTGAATGATTGTTATCTGTTTTCTTTAGTTAGTCCTGTTTAAGGGTTACGAACTTAACTATTAGTACTTCTGTTAAATTACATGAATAAATAAACTGTGCATGCCAAAACAATTTTGGTAATTTATATCTGAAATGTCTCATAAAGCACAATAGTGAAAATCATGCACAACGCACCTACGCACGTGTAATGCCGAGTCAGTACATCGTAATGCTTTTGTGTGGACTCGTGTTTTATTGCACTACTACTACTACTACTACTACTAATAATAATAATAATGTTGTTGCTGTGGTCTTCAGTCCTGAGACTGGTTTGGTGCAACTCTCCATGCTAATCTATCTTGTGCAAGCTTATTCATCTCCCAGTACCTACTGCAACCTACATCCTTCTGAATCTGCTTAGTGTACTCATCCCTTGGTCTCCCTCTACGATTTTTGCCCTCCACGCTGCCCTCCACTACTAAATTGGTGATCCCTTGATGCCTCAGAACATGTCCTACCAACCGATCCCTTCTTCTAGTCACGTTGTGCCACAAACTCCCCTTCTCCCCAATTCTATTCAATACTTCCTCATTAGTTATGTGATCTACCCGATTAATCTTCAGCATTCTTCTGTAGCACCACATTTAGAAAGCTTCTATTCTCTTCTTGTCCGAACTATATATCGTCCATGTTTCACTTCCATACATGGCTACACTCTATACAAATACTTTCAGAAAGGACTTCCTGGCACTTAAATCTATACTCGAGGTTAACAGATTTCTCTTCTTCAGAAACCCTTTCCTTGCCATTGCCAGTCTACATATTATATCATCTCTACTTCGACCATCATCAGTTATTTTGCTCCCCAAATAGCAAAACTCATCTACTACTTAAGCATCTCATTTCCTAATCTAATTCCCTCGGCATCACCCGGTTTAATTACACAACATTCCATTATCCTCGTTTTACTCTTGTTGGTGTTCATCTTACATCCGCCTTTCAAGACACTGATCACTCCGTTCAATTGATCTTCCAAGTCCTTTGCTGTCTCTGACAGAATTACAATGTCATCGGCAAACCTCAAAGTTTTTGTTTCTTCTCCATGGATTTTAAAACCTACTCCAAATTTTTCTTTCGTTTCCTTCATTGCTTGCTCAATATAAAGATTGAATAACATCGGAGAGAGGCTACAACCCCGTCTCACACCCTTCCCAACCACTGCTTCCCTTTCATGCCCCTCGACTCTTATAACTGCCATCTGGTTTCTGTACAAATTGTAAATAGCCTTTCGCTCCCTGTATTTTACCCCTGCCTTCATAATAATAATAACAGTAATAATAACTATGATGTATGTATGGCTGCTCCTGCGTAGTTGGACCACTACACTTCTATGTTTAGCGCACCAGGTACGGCCCCTACTTCACCGACTAGGTTGTTAGTAATTAGACGAGGCGAAGCACCGTACAGAGTCGAGGCGAAGCACTGTACAGAGTCGAGCCGGCAGCAGCCGTCGCCGTGTCCGGAGACGCCAGCTTCGCCACTAAGCGGCGTGTGAGGAGCATCACGAAGCGCTGCGACCTGTGGGACTAATTTACGTCACGTGCTCATGTGCTACTACGCCGTATCATTCCGCAGGCAGCTGCACAGATACGCGCTCAAGCCAGAGGAAGCCAGAAACATTCCATCCTCTAATGAGGAATGATGAAACGCACTTTTACAACGCCGCCATTGGTCAGTGACCAAATGAACATATGGGTGGTCAGTAGCAAAAGCGTAAGCGCACCGGAAAAGAACTCTGGACCTGTAACTGTTACATTAAGCAGCTGTCACAGTTCCTGATCCCTTTGTGCGGCTACTGTTGTGTCATTTGACGACCTGTACCGCCATATCATGGGTGCGTTATGTTCATCACAAAGAATTCCCCATGAACAAAGGTGTTTACTCGCCTCAGAATAACGTCTATAGGTAAATCGCTACTATCTCCCTTCAGTAAAACACGGAAAGCAGAACGCACCTAAAATTAGAAACCATTCCCGAGAATAATAGCTATGCACACAGAAGAGTCTCAGAATTGCAATACTAGATATTTGGTGATATGGTGAGACGGTCGCAGGTTCGAATCCTGCCTCGGGCATGGATGTGTGTGATGGTTAGGTTTAAATTGTTCTGTTCTAGGAGACTGATGACCTCAGAAGGTCAGTCCCATAGTGCTCAGAGCCATTTGAACCATTTGACATGGTGAGAGGGAAGTAATTACACAATCCATCTCTTAAATCACTCCATGTCGCCTTCAACAGCTGAATTTTATTTTATTTTTGCACTACTGCACAATTTCGCCGACAGCACATTTTGAAGTATCTTCTGTCGGTTGGTGCATAAGTTCGTAGCGTTTTTCCGTAAGTTTAAAAAACACAACAGGTACACGTGACAGAGACTTGAGTCATCAGTAACTTTTTCCTTAAAGTATTACAACGGCCTGTCAACACTGGTGTAATATTTTCTATTTCATGACTGTAGAAATCACTCGGTGCTCAGACGAAGAACTCGTCGAGCCATGTTCGGAAGCTCCTTGAGGTTCGTTCGATGCAGTACGCGAGCCGGCGTTGTCAGGGAGCAGCAACACTTCCTTGTCATTGTTCTTAGAATGCGTCAGCAAGACGTCTCAGTTGTTGACAATAAATGTGAGCAGTGATCGTTATTCCTCAGGGCAGCAATTGTTAATACACCACACTGTCGATGTTCCATCAGATGCATAACATTATCTTTTGTGGTCACGTTCAGTTTTTCATATGGGGAGTTGGTGATTTATTTGGACTCAACCATTTCTTTCTCTTTCTATGTTAGCATAAATACACCATTTCTCGTTAGCAGCAACGATACAAAAAGGGTACAAAATTAAAGTGTTCAAGTACGAATGTAAAAGATTGCTTTTATGATCAGAATTTGAAAGACATGTATTTATTTTCGAGCTCTTTACACAAAACAAAACAAAATTACAAATCTCAGAGCCGATTTGACTGGACGTGGACACGACTCAGTTATTTAGGGGAAGGAGGAGGGAACGAATCGTCTCATCATTCTTCGTTATCGTTCGTCGGGAATGGTGGGTGTTGTTCACGAGCCAACTGACGAGCGAGCGGAGATACACATAAGACCACCTGCTGGATTCTGGCTTAGAGCATGTGGTACCCATACACCTGATTCTTGAACCTTCCCCATTACATACAAATGTAGCTCGGTCGTGGAATGATCACAATTCATCACGTTTGCCAGTTCTTGAGTACACTGACGTGGGTTATTGTGGATTAATTCCTTCCTCAAATTCCGAATGTCTTCCTAAATGTGGAGAGTCACTGCATCTTCATCTACGTCTACGTGGGTACTCTGCAGATCACACTGAATGAGAGCACTTCACGACTTCCAACAAAATTTTCACTTCTTTGCTCCTAACTCTATGAGTAAAACGTTTCGCGGAGAGTTTCTGCGTATACCACTGAATACGCACGCAGGAGATGTTACTTGTGTGACTGATGTGAGGTCTTAATGGTTGGTAGGTAGATTAAATACATAGTTACTACGCTGTGTAGTGCAGAAAAGTGCACTGAAGAGCGGGGGCGGAAGGCAGCAAGCTGGCCGGTCGGCTCAGAATCTTACGTTTATCTACATAAGGGCCGTATACACCCAAAGGCAACATTAGAATTTTTTTGTGAAATGGCATATTTTACAAATGAATATGACGACGACAACCTACGAAGCTGATTTTAATCGGAGTAGGCATTTTCATTTTCACACAGTTTTTATACTCATAACTTTAACCTAAGCTTACCGCCACTTTACGAAACTCTGATGTGAAATTACAATTTTATATTTCTGGCGGGTGTGCACGGTGTTGGCGACCTGTGACATGGAAGCGGCTCCCTTACGGTGCGTCAACACACTCTTCCACACGAAACAACTCTCTTGTGGTGCGTGGGCATGCGCTTTGTGCCGTGTAGTGGTACGTTAACAAAGAACGAATCTAAACAAAAAAGAAAAATGTTACCATCACTTCGTCAGTAGTTGTAATTTCCTACAACACTGTTATTCATCTGTTTTGTTGTTGTTAAGGCTTATAGTGTTTTTCTGTATCGATATGGATGCTAAAGAGCGCAAGGTTGATAGTGAAAATAGGATGTTTTTAACTGAGTGGACTGAAAAATACTGTTTTACGCTGTCTGGCAGGCGTGGAGCCGTTCCAGTTTACCTCATGTGCGCCGGCCGGAGTGGCCGAGCGGTTCTAGGCGCTGCAGTCTGGAACCGCGCGACCGCTACGGTCGCAGGTTCGAATCCTGCCTCGGGCATGGATGTGTGTGATGTCCTTAGGTTAGTTAGGTTTACGTAGTTCTAAGTTCTAGGGGACTGATGACCTCAGAAGCTGGTAGTGAAGCTCGTCAAGAAAAACCCAAGGCATATCTAGCTTCTTGTTTCTGAGTTCGAGTGGCTTGTTGCGTTAGGACAACGCCGGCAGCATTTGGCTGTTGCTGCGGGTAGCACAGTCACTATTGTTTCTGGCGCCTATCTTTCTTTTGTTATTCTGTTGAGAAATTGGCATCAGCGAAAGCCTTAACAGAAGCTGTTTTCATTCGACATCCGTTACGAGACCAGTGAAACATCTAGAGGTGGCAGCAGTATTACAAATTACAAGCACAGAATACATTTTCTTACATCTTATTCCTTTCTCTGTTTTAATACGATAGGCGATAACAAATTTGAAGTAGCATAGCTGACAAACACATGAAAATTGTGTTTTGTTATGGAAAAAAAATCTTTTAAGAACCATCTCATTTGGACAGCTTCATCTGAAGCTCTGTTAAAGTTCCGTCCTGTCTGGTAAATGCCTTATACAGAACGCTCAAGGCCTCTCGTATGTTGCTCTTCGACACTGAGGGATCCTTGTGGGTCAATGCCAGTGTTGTGGAGAACATGTACATTTCACAATATCGTTAGGAAATTCTGGTGAGATTTGTATTTGGTCCCAAAATATGCTCCACGTAGCGCTCATTACTCCTAAACCACATTCAATTAATCGTAGTGGTCTGCAGAAGCGCAAGTCGAAATTTTCTTTCCCTGGATCTAAATCTCATCGACGGCAAGAGTTGATAAAATGCTTTATCAATGGATATGCCTCATCACACATGGACACAGAAGGCAGCACATCTGATTTATTTGGTAGTGGAGAGTCTGGTAATACATTAAGCCGTCGTTCTTGCATCTAGCGAAATAGAGCAGAACAATGAAATCTACCACTATCAGTTGCATTCCCGTTTGATCTAACATCGATCATAATGAATTTTCTATGTCTGCAGCTGCTTGAAAAGTGATTAAATGAAAATGTTTTGCAGTAATAAACACTTTACTTGAATTTTCTGGGTTTTAGATGGATATGTTTTCTATCAATAGCACCGACTACATTTCGAAAGTTCTGTATGTTGTATAAATCAATTACAGTATTTAGAGAATCAACTTCAGAAGGTAGTCGTGTAGTGGCAGGAGGCAGTTACATATGACCTAATGTGCACGAAATGCAAATTCATAGCAACCTGTATGTTTCATTGCAAACTATTCGATTTTCTTGCAGTTGCTAGCTTAATTTTGAAATATTACAACAATTGTGACGATTAATGAAATGATAAGCAGTCCATCATGAATCTGACGAATAAAGCTATAAGATGCGCAAGAATCAATATTTTTCACAGAGTAGTTTCCTTAAAATCGTTTGAAAAAGGCTGTGGATCGGTTCGCTTGTCTGTTTCCTGTTCACACAGTCAAGCGAGCCCGCCTGCTGCTGCATAAGGCTGCTGACAACTTGAAATTCTGTGAATCGCGGGGTCCCGAGTTCGATTACCGGCAGGGTTGGGGATTTTCTCTGCCCGGGGACTGAGTGTTCGTGTTGTCCTCATCATTTCAACATCTTTAGTGACAGTGGCTACATTGGATTGTGATAAAGAGTTGGACTGTGTAAAAATTAGTTGAGCGTCCCACAAATCAATCATCATCACATCATCATCATCATCATCATCATCATCACTATAATTTTCATCGAAAGTCTGCAGAAGACGTCTCGTTGCGCCATAACACTTGATGAGTCATGTGATATCGTTGATGAAGAACAAATGTCTACTTTCGTGGAGTTTCTAGCATTCGAATGCAATATGCTAGCTGTGGTTTTTCTGAAAGACATTCTGAAACATTTAAATGCATTCAATATCGAGCTAGAATGAAATGGAAAATTAATGTGTGTTCTGATACAAAGAGTGTCTTCTTTCCGTCGCTAGCTGGGTATATTTAAAAAAGACATTGTAAGTCAACAAAAAAATGGCTCTGAGCACTATGGGACTTAACATCTGAGGTCATCAGTCCCCTAGAACTTAGAACTACTTAAACCTAACGAACATAAGGACATCACACACATCCATGCCCGAGGCAGGATTCGAACCTGCGACCGTAGCAGCAGCGCGGTTCCAGACTGTAACGTCTAGAACCGCTCGGCCACTCCGGCCGGCTGTAAGTCAAGAATTAATTCACTTTTCAACAAACACTGAATACAAAAATGATTCTGAAATAGGCATTACAGTATTTTCAAATTTCATGGCAGGTCTTACGAAAGAATTTGCAGCAAAATTCCTAAATTTCTCAGAGACAGAGAAGTTCTCGCGATTCTTAACAACGCTTTTGAAGCTTATCCGGCGACAGAATAGTCTGATGTGGCTGTGAGGATTTCCGCCTTTCAAAGCTTTTATTCTAATGGAGATAGTAGTTTTGAAGGAAGACATTTCTTTGCGAACTTATAAAACTACAACCGCCGAAGAATATTCGAGTAAATATATCACAGAAAAATATGAGAAATGCTAAAAATTAGCCTCTTTCCTGGATACTGGGTTGGTTAAACATATGTTTATGAAACTTGATTTTCAATGGGAATCGAGGATATTGACCATTTTTGCTTGTTATTGACAATGACAATGGCAAGATGATATTGCTACCAGGGACTCCACAACTTTCGAGAATGTTTTAATTTTAAGTTTGAAGTCGGATACAAATTACAAAAGAAATTTTTTGTGTGTGATATGATTACAAATTAACATTCGAATTTTTCTCCATACTTGTACTTTGAAACATTTCTTCTTGCCAAATTTCAAGATTTTAGGTCAACGGGAAGTAACCTACAGTTTTTGATGCGCGAATTTGCGAGTATCAACAGACGTGACAAAAATGTCCGTATCTTTTGATTGCGTTGACGTACAAGCTTTCAGTTTTTAAATCACCAAGAGGCCGTAGGCCTTAACATGTGGCATAAATTTCAGCTTGATTCGTCAACCTGTTGCTGAGAAAATGGGTTTTGAACTCTCGGACAGACAGACAGACAGACAGAGAGACAATAAAGTGATCCTAAAACGGTTCCGCTTTTATCTGCTGAGATATGGAACCATGAAAAGATTTTTTGAAGAACCAATAAGGCTCAAGATTAATGGCTGCCAACATTGAAGACACTTTTCGTGCAACCTTCTCCCTGCGTGAACCTAACCTTAAAAACTGGATCAAGATCGAGAATGTAATCTCCCCCACTGATTTGTTAATACAATTATAACTATCTACTGTATTTCATATTAATTTGTGAATGAAAATTAAAATTAAAATTAGTAAGGAATATGAGATTTTCAAAAAACTTTCAGAAGTGTTCGGACGGCAACTCAAATTACTTGCTGGCCCCTGGGCTAGGCAGTAATAGCAGACCAGAATCGCAATACTTGTCCTCATCGGTTTTTGAGGGCCAAATAGCCAACGAATGGTACTTAAAAAATATCCTCGCCCGAAATTTTGCAATAGCCCTTAAATAACTTCAACAGTCGAAGTTGGCATGGAACTGTGGAAGAAATTTATGACAATTGTGGACCTGACTTCTTTACGCATCGAATGAAGAGATGGTGTTTCCGTTCTCGTTGTTAGCTGCAGCCGAACCTCCTCTCATCGTCTTTTGGACAAAGTATACGTATTTCGTTTGGGGAATTTCTGTTGTAACGCCTGGGTAGACCTCTGGCTGCTCCAAGCACCCGCAGCGCACCAATCTCTGGGCGGCGAGACGCGTTTATCAGCAGCGTCATTACGGTAATTACGTCGCACGCTAAACGGGTAATTAACAGGAGAGCGTGTGGCGCGCTGTGAGCCGAGCAACTGGCGCGCCAGCATTCCTTGCGCGGCCGGCGGGCGCTTGGGTGCCACCAACCCCTGCAAGGCCCACATGGGCTCGACACTAACACCGGAGGAACCGAGGAGAAACCTTTACGGAAACACGACGGGTAGTCATCACCACCTCAATAAAAGAAAGTTGTCTATTTATCTACCAGCTGAAAAATATTGATATTGTTCTGTTTCAAAAGACTGACCTGAAAACAGTCTACCGGCTGCCTCATTCTACGTTTCTCTGCACCTTTAAAAAATTCCCAAAAAATTTTGGCATGCTAACACCTTTGTGCTCTAGCTTTCAACTCCCCTCTCAGTTCCACAAGCTAACGGTTAAGTCGCCCACAGCTAGTAGTCCATCGCTGTAAGTCGCTCATACCCATCCACTTCCGCATTCTCACTCACTCATTCAGCCCAATTCACTGTCATTATCTCTTTGTCTCGCTCTAATTGTCATTGACTCCCGTCTCACAGCCACAGTCTCCTCCTCTCTATTCTCTCACTGACTGTTACTGTCTTCCTCTTGCTCTCGAATACATCTACTGTCTCATTTATTCCTTCCCGCTACTGCTGTCTCTTCTCACTCTCATTGCCTCTCTGTTTCTCATGGTCATTGTCATAGACTCTATCATTGTCACTGGCTCTCAATCACCACTCTGCCCTTCTCTTTATTACTCCACCATTCGCACTGCCTCCTCCAGTCTTTCCCTAGTACTGTTCTGTGACTGTCTCACATGTTCCGCTGCCACTGTGTCCCTTTCTCTTTCTCACATTGCCAATGACTCCTTCGCTCTTTGTACACCACAACCACTGTAAACTGTCTTCCTGTATTTATCACTTTTATGTCTCTTCCCCTCTGCCAATGTCTCCTTCTATCTCAGCAAAAATCGCGTATATGTTTGCACGCTAAAATTTTTATATGTGCTGAAGAATTGAGAATGACGCAGCTGGAACCCCACTTTTCAGTAAGAGTCTTTTAAAAGAGTTGCATATTAGCATTGTATACGAGGGTTGTCCAGAAAGTAAGTTCCGATCGGTCGCGTAATGAGAATCGCTCGGAAAATCCGGTAAAGCTTTGCACAGATATGTTGGGCAGTGTCTCTAGTATGCCCGTCGATCGTGTCGCATTGCTCTTTTCAGTTGAGTGAACAGTGAGCACGTAAAGATGCGTAGGGAATACAGTCTCCCACCAAGTATGAGGGCCTGGTTAGAGATTTCGCCTGTGTCATGCAGCCCACATAACACAACTGTCGAGCAGTTCCTTCTTCATGCCAATTCTACGACCATAATCAGTTACTTTCATTCCGAAATAGTAAAACTCATCTACTACTTTAAGTGTCTCATTTGCTAATCTAATTCCCTCAACATCACCTGATTTAAATAGACTACACTCCATTATCATCGTTTTGTTTTTGTTGATGTTCATCTTACATCCTTCTTTCAAGACAGCGTCTACTATGCACAACTGTTCTTTCAAGTTCTTTGCTGTCTCTGACACAATGATTATGTCATCGGCAAATCTGAAATTTTTATTTCTTCTGTTTGGACTTTAATTCCTACTCCGAATTTTTCTTTTGTTTGCTCTACTGCTTGCTTAATATACAGATTGAATAACATCTGGTTGCCAAATGTACAGATTGAATAGCATCGGGGATAGCTTACAACACTGTCTCAGTCCTTTCTCAATGACTGTTCCCTTTTGTGCCCCTCGATTCTTAGAACTGCCATCTGGTTTCTGTACAAATTGTAGATAGCCTTGAGCCCCCAATATTTTACCCCTGCCACTTTTAGAATTTGAAAGACAGTATTCCAGTCAAATTGTCAAAAGCTTTCCCTATATCTACAATATCTATCTGCTATAAACATAGGTTTATCTTTTCTTAACATGTTTTCTATTATATGTTGAACGATCAGTATTTCCTCGCGTGTTTCTACATTTCTCCGGAATCCAAACTGATCTTCCCCGAGGTCGGCTTCTATCGGTATTCCATTCTTCTGTAAAGGATTCGTGTTAGTATTTTGCAACCGTGACTTAAGTCACTGATAGTCTGGTAGTTTTCACACCTGTTAACACACGCTTTCTTTGGAATTACTAGATTTTTCTTGAAGTCTGCGGGTATTCCACCTGTCCCTTACATCTTGTTTTGTCATGGCTGGCTCTCCAAAGGCTATCAGTAGCTCTAACGGAATGTTGTCTGCTCCCGGGGCATTGTTCAGACTTAAGTCTTTCAGTGCTTTGACAAATTTTGGACGCAGCGTCATATTTCCCTTCTCATCGTCATCTACGTCCTTTTCCATTTCCATGATATTACTCTCAGGTACATCGCCCTTGTATAGACACACTATATACTCCTTCCACCTTTCTGCTTTCCCTTCTTTGCTTAGAACTGATTTTCAATCTGAGCTGTTGTGCAGGTGGTTCTCTTTTCTCCAAAGGTCTCTTTAATTTTCCTGTAGACAGTATCTTACCCCTAGTGAGATATGCTTCTATATCCTTACATTTGTCCTCCACCCTCTCCTGCTTAGCCATTTTGCACTTCCTGCCGATCTCAGTTTTAGACATTTGTATTCTCTTTCACCTTTCTCATTTATTGAATTTTTAAATTTTCACCTTTCATCGATTAAATTTAATATGTCTTGTTTTACCTGAGGATTTCTACTAGCCCTTGTCTTTTTACCTACTTGGTCCTCTGCTGCCTTCACTAGTTCATCTCTCAAAGCTACCCTTTCTTCTTCTACTGTATTTCTTCCCGTCTACTTCTCAGTAGTTCCCTAATGCTCCGTCTGAAACTCTCTGCAACATCTAGTTCTTTCAGTTTATCCAGGTCCCATCTCCTTCAATTTCCGCCTTTTTCCATTTTCTTCAATTTTAATCTACAGTTCACAACCAATAAATTGTGGTCAGTCTCCACATCTGCCCCTGGAAATGTCTTAAAATTTAAAACCTGGCTCCTAAATCTCTGTCTTACCATTATATAATCTATCTGAAACCTCCCAGCGTCTCCAGGCCTCTTCTACATATACAAATTTGTTTCATGATTCTTCAACCAAGTGTTAGCTATGATTAGGTTATGCTCAGTGCAAAATTCTACCAGACGACTTCCTCTTTCATTCCTTACCCGCAGTCCATATTCACCTAATACTTTTCCGTCTCTTCCTTTTCTTACTATCGAATTACAGTCCATCATGACTATTAAATTTTCATCTCCCTTAATTATTTGGATAATTTCTTTCATCTCGTCATACATTTCCTGAATCTCCTCCTCATCTGCGGAACTAGTTGGCACATAAACTTGTGCTACTGTGGTGGGTATGGCCTTCGTGTCTATCTTGGCTACAACAATGCGTTCACTACGCTGTTCCTAGTAGCTTACGCGTGTTCCTATTTTGTTATTCATTATTAAACTTACTCCTGCATATCGCTATTTGGTTTTGTATTTATAAACCTGTATTCACCCGACCAGAAGTCGTATTCCTCCTCTCACCACACTTCACTCATTCCTTCTATATTTAGCTTTAATCTATACATTTCCCTTTTTTAATTTTCTAACCGACCTGCCCGATTAAGGAATCTGACGTTCCACGCTCCGATCCGTGGAACGCCAGTTTTGTTTCTCCTGATAACGACATCCTCCTGAGTAGTCCCCCCTCGGAGATCCAAATGAGGACTATTTTACCTCCGGAATATTTTACCCAAGAGGACGCCATCATCTTTTAACCATAGAGTAGAGCTGCATGCCCTCGTGAAAAATTATAGCTGTAGTTTCCCCTTAGTTTCAGCCATTCAAAGTACCAGCACAGCAAGAACGTTTTGGTTGATGCTACAGGGCCAGATCAGTCAATCATCCAGACTGTTGCCCCTGTAACTACTGAAAAGGCTGCTGCCCCTCTTCAGGAACCATACGTTTGTCTGGCCTCTCAACAGATACCCCTCTGTTGTGGTTGCACCTACGGTATGGCTATCAGTATCGCTGAGGCAACCAAGCCTCCCCAACAACGTCAACGTCCATGGCTCATGGGGGGAGGGGGGATGTGACCAGTATTTTCTGAAAAATTTCTACTCTTTGTTCATAAATATATACAGTTAATTGCCAGTCTTAAAAGTGTAGAATAGTCTTCAGACACTTGCCACACACTTATGTAATGCAGCCGACAGTACACGAAACAGAATAGCGAAAACGAAACACGGACTGTCCAGTTAAATGATTAAACCAAGGAATTTCAATTTTACACTGTTTCACAAAAACGCGATGTTTCATTCCATCGAAAAAAAAATTATGTCATCCGATGTTTAAGCGGACACTGACGCGTGCAGAATCTTGGCACATTCTGTAGCGGAGCGTAAGACACTCCTTACAACTGACGGCGATCGAATACCTTATGTGCAGACGTTTTGATCTGTACCGGGTGATCATTAACAAAGCTGACAGCTGTAGGGACGGATTCGTGACCGGAAATGAATTAAAGAAGGTCCTATGAACATGTGTCCGGAAATACATCGTTGTCACGGTAGATGTTGCTGAGGAATGAAGGTTCCTCTGACAACATGCCATGTGTTTCTTGTGTATTTCAGACTGTGTGACAGATGTAGCGTACTGTAAGCAGCAGAATGGCCCGGTATTCATGTCTGGAACAAGCCGAGGTGGTATCTGTGTACGGCAAAGCAGATGGAAAAGGTCGAGAGGCAGCACTCTACACCAAAACAAGCACCCTCACAGGCACCAACCACGTCACACAACATTTGGAGCCTTTTTTGGGTGTTTGTGTGATCATGGGTCCTTTCTGACAGACGAATGTGCGGGGAGGTGACGAACTGTTCGTACACCGGATTTGGGGGAATGAGTTCTACAGGTTATCGAGACGAACCGTTGTATAAGCTCCAGGCAAGTGGTCCGCCAACATGGTGTAAGCCAAAGTACGATAAAGTGTGTCCTGCATGGCAGGGCAATTTGTTGTCGTTGCACTCACACCGTTGATTTCCGGACACATGCCAATAGGAGCTTCTCCCCTCTGTTTCCAGCCAGGAATTCGTACCTGCAGTTGTCGGTTTTATTAACACATTCATGCCGTAGATTCGCGGTGTGAACATTGATGGAACTAAACTTGCTTCCGACGTCGGCAGGAGTACTTACCCTGCACGCTTTTCTACTGCAAAATTATGTGTTTCTTCTTAGTTGAAGACCTACAACAATACCAATTTCTGTCTAGGTAAATCTATATTCTGCTTATACTGTATAAAATACCCAACCCAATAATTCTTAAACTTCGGCCTCTCGATTTTTTCAGACGCAACTGAGAGTAGATTCTGATCTTGAAATGTCTCTTTCTAATTTTTGTACCTTTGTTGGATTACAGTGTTGTAGAGAAACTTGGTACAGTCTCGTTATTACTTATATTAAATACAGTGCTACAATTTTAGTTCTTATAAAACAATATTAGTTAATCTATAGCGTTTTTCCAGTTTTTGACACAAAACACCGGGTTTTACTAATAAATCAAAACGTGTAGGAGGAGGCATCATGAAAACTTCTACCATATGTTTTATGATAAACCGAAACTAAATAAAAACTTAGGGCTAACTGTAGTATTATACATTTATAAGTTTTCGAAAAATGTGGAATAATTCAAAAAGTTAAAAAGTAGGCTTCATGAACACTACTACGGAATGCTTTCATAACAAACTTAACCTAATTGCAAAATCACAACTTTCTAAGTTTAATATTACACAGTTTTAAAATTTCGTAAATTTGCAATTTTGAAGGAAATAATTATCAGATCGTGCTGACTTTCGAAACCTCCGACATTAGCTCAGTTTTACAGAATATAGGCAAGTTTTGTAACAATATGTACACAATTAATTTTACACACAATTTCTTTATTCCCTCGGTTCATGGCATGCATTAATGGGGGAAACCACACTAAGAGGCTGTTTGACACAGACTTTTTGGGAATTTTTTTGGGGAGACTGGGAAGAATTAATTAGAATTTAATCAAATTTTGACATAATTTCATTCACATTTAAAACAGTTTCTGCCAGTCGCACCAGCTGTCTTCTCCCTCTGGGCAATACTCGTGTCAAGGATTTTCATCCGTGGAAATCATAAGATAGTATGTCACCATAATTGCTTTTTTCATGTCTCGCATTCGTTTCTATGCTCATAAAATATAAACGAATGCGAATTACGCTTTGAAATTTTAACAACGTATTCTCAGATAGTTAAGCTAACGATTTATGCAATAAAAAACGGATTTTTTTAACCTCTTTTTAAGTGGTTTCCCCCTTAAGCACTGCCAGCCTGACTTTTGCCGGGCGAAGAAGAAACTGCAATATCTTTCTCATTACACTAGACGTAGTGATAGGCGCTTGCTTCCCCACATCACGGTGCAATAAACGCCCCCAAAAGATGGCACACCACGTTTGAATTAAAGTATGCTCTTCACACTTACACGTCTCATTGGGCACTAGGCAAACTTGTATAATTTCAAAAGGGGCAAATTGTCGACTCGTCAGGGCACACTACATAACTCCTATCAGCTATCATCCAATTTCTGTGAGGTTTGGCCCACTGTAGACGCTTAGCATTATGTACCAATGTGGGCAATGGCCGTTAGCTAGGCACTCGATCCCAAATGTGCGTTGGATTGAGTTCGCTTCCCAATTATCAATTGGAAACTAGTGGACATCCACCTGCATTCACAGGCTGTAGCAGTTGCTGGTACATTTGAAACTTATTATCAGTGCCAAGGCGTGACACTTGTTTTCTGACTTCCGTCAGCAATTCGGTCTTTCTAAGACCACTGTCATTGCGCCATTCTAGATGGTTGTGACTGGTACACAATGCCTCGTAGATATGTTGCATAGCGCTTATACAAACAATAAAACAACCGTCTTTATTCACAATGTGATTATTGGCATGCCTAAACAAGGAAACTCCTGTTTCTTGAAATTTTCCCGGCATGTCAAATATTGCATCATTTTGAGCATGCAGTTGGGACACTTTATGCTTTTTGCTATATTTCGTCTGCCAAACACTCAACCATTCTCACAGTGAGTCGTTTGCAAAATTTCTAAATCACTTTAGACAATACTGAGGAGTAAATTCTCGTGAATCAGAGACAACACTTTTAGCATCAAGAATGTGAGTCAGAGATAAAAACATTCTGCGTCTACGACTAAAACAAACCAAATGCAAGTCAGTGAATTCACAGTGCTTACGAAGCATGGAGGTATAGTAAGGGGAAGTGGCGCTACAGACTTACCCTGCACATTTCTTTGAAGCCGGCGCCGACATTTAAATTTTTATTTGTCGCTTCAGTCTACATATATACATCTTTAGTCTACATATACATCATTTACGTCTATTTCGATACTGATTGCAGGATGAAGAAATTCTTATGGTAGCTATGCTGTCTGACGTACCGGCAGACCGGAGCGCTGCCAGCAGAGCTGGTGTCCTTGTGTAGTAGGCTCTAACAGATGCACCAAATTGACAAACTTTCGAATGAATAAAGGAAGATGCCAGTCAAGCTAATGGATTTGGTATTATTTTGAAACAGAAAACAGAAATTTGAACCACCAGATTGGTACTCATAACATCAATTCTCGGAATGAAATTTTAACACTGTTTAAAGAAACGTGGAGTTATCGTAATAAGGAATACCTAACTGCTGCAAATGACCGTTATGGGCTGTCGGACTCGTTTAACTTCAGCGGACAATCGAATGGAGCAGAAACTCTGCAACTCCACCGCTTATCGCTCTTTAGTATACAGAGCAGGTATACAACCACACGAAAGGAATTTTAACTAAACGAAATAATTCTGTTGTTTAACGCAAATGCAGAGGATTAGTAGAATGTAGTTTTTTCTGTGTACAGAAAATGTTCGACTGCTGCCATAGCCAGCACATTCTCCAGATCTCTCACCAATTGAAAACGTCTGGTCAATGGTGTCCGAGCAACTGGCTCGTCACAATGCGCCAGTCACTACTCTTGATGAAGTGTGGTATCGTGTTGAAGCTGCATGGGCAGCTGTACTTGTACACGCCATCCAAGCTCTGTTTGACTCAATGCCCAGGCGTATCAAGGCCGTTATTACGGCCAGAGGTGGTTGTTCTGGGTACTGAATCCTCAAGATATATCCACCCAAATTGCGTGAAGATGTAATCACATGTCAGTTCTAGTATAATATATTTGTCCAATGAATACCCATTTATCATCTGCATTTCATCTTGATGTAGCAATTTTAATGGCCAGTACTGTATTTGAAATGATACTGAAGTTTTCTTTGATTTGATCAGAAACTATATTTTCTTATCGTTGTCCATTTTTTGTTGTCCATTTATAATTTACTAGAATTTACTTTTGTTAACTTATACAATTTACTTACATAAACAATACAATTTACCTAACTAATTCATTTTTATTTTCTTATTGTTGTCCATTTTCTGTTGTCCATTTATAATTTACTAAAATTTACTTTTGTTAACTAATACATTTTAATTAATTGTTACTTGTAAATGTGGTAAAACTATAAATAAATCTTCCTTCAAAAAACATTTTCAAACAACTCATAATAATCGTATGGCTGCTAAAGCAGAAAGTAAATAATTTTATATATTTATTTTTATTATATATTTATTACATTCACCTATGGGAAATAAATGTACAATAAATGATTTTTTATTACAGCTGTTATTGTATTATTATATTATATTATAAGGTAAAAGATATAGTAGGATGAAATTGTATGTTCTGGATCATTAGGTAAATCTTATGGAAAATAAAAAACTGCGAGTGTTAGCGAGTAATTTTTTATTTTTTAAAAGATTGGTCTAGTGGTCCAGAACATACAAAACATAACTACTAATAAACGTGGCAATTTTTACAAGCCACTGCTAAATTACAATTCTGCCGTCTAAAAATATTATGAGGATGGCTATTTACTAACATTCGAACTGATAATGACTGAATTTTAAAACTGCATTTTGACTATTGATTTTTTCAATTCTGAGTTTTTCACATAATCTTGAGTTCATTTCCTGCGTAGTGAAATGTGATGTGGTGACGGGAATAGCACCTAAATTGGCAAAATTAACACGAAATTTGGCAACAAAACTACCGCAACATTATCAAATTTTGCGAAAAACACCGAATCTGGAAAAAAACACTAAAGGGGACAAAAAGACACCAAATTGGACAAAAATACACCAAATCGGACAAAAAGACACCAAATCGGACAAAAAGACACCGAATCGGACAAAAAGACACCAAATCGGACAAAAAGACACCAGACTTGACAGCCGGCCGGGGTGGGGGAGCGGTTCGAATCCTGCCTCGGGCATGGATGTGTGTGATGTCCTTAGGTTAGTTAGGTTTAAGTAGTATGACCTCAGATGTTATGTCCCACAGTGCTCGGTGCCATTTGAAGCCAGACTAGACAAAAAGACACCAGACTAGACAAAAAGACACCAGACTAGACAAAAAGACACCAGACTAGACAAAAAACCACCAGACTAGACAAAAAGCCACCAGACTTGACAAAAAGCCACCAGACTTGACAAAAAGACACCAGACTTGACAAAAAGACACCAGACTTGACAAAAAGACACCAGACTTGACAAAAAGACACCAGACTTGACAAAAAGACACCAGACTTGACAAAAAGACACCAGACTTGACAAAAAGACACCAGACTTGACAAAAAGACACCAGACTTGACAAAAAGACACCAGACTTGACAAAAAGACACCAGACTTGACAAAAAGACACCAGACTTGACAAAAAGACACCAGACTTGACAAAAAGACACCAGACTTGACAAAAAGACACCAGACTTGACAAAAAGACACCAAACTTGACAAAAAGACACCAAACTTGACAAAAAGACACCAAACTTGACAAAATAATAATCACCAAATTTGGTAGAATAACAAACACCGAATTAGGAAAAATAGAAAACACCGAACTGGGCAAAATAAAAAAACATCGAATAAGACACAATAATAAACACCAAATTTGGCAGAATAACAAACACCGAATTGGGAAAAATAGAAAACACCGAACTGGGCAAAATAAAAAAACATCGAATTAGACAAAATAAAAAACAGCAGATTTGGCAAAACAAAGAACACCAAATTTCTCAAATAAGGAACACCAAACTTTTCAAAATAAACACCAACATAGTTGTCAAAATAAGAAACACCAAATATGGCAAAAAGCCTAAACGAATTTGGCGTAAAATTTGGAAAAAGTAACACTGAAGTTGGCAAAAAAATAGCACCTAATTTGGAAAAAATAAGCATCGAGTTCGGCAAAAAAATAACACCATGTTTGGAAAAAAAATCAACGAATTAAGCAAAAAGAATACCGAATTTGGCAAAAAACTATACCAAAATGTAACACCAAATTTGGCAAAAAACAACACACAATTTGGAAAAAATAATGCCTTCGCCAAAAATATTAACTAACTTGCGAAAATAACAATTAATCTATAAAAATAACAGTTTTTTTAAAAAATATAGCACTGAGCGTAGAAAAAATTATACCGAATTTGGACATAAAATAAAACGGATCTGTCTTGTCCCTAGTGATGCAACATCAAAACGGACCATAATGTCACTTCCACTCTGAGTGAAGAATTTTAATTTTTTGATAAAATGACCAGAATCTTTAATACATCAGGTGTTCCTATACTCCTATAACTAGTTATAGGGATGAGGTTAAGTGTACAGAGTTTCAGGGAGAGCATAAGGGAACAATTGACAGGAATGGCGGAAAGAAATACAGTAGAAGAAGAATGGGTCGCTTTGAGGGATGAAATAGTGAAGGCAGCAGAGGATCAAATAGGTAAAAAGACGAGGGCTAGTAGAAACCCATGGGTAACAGAAGAAATATGAATTTAATTGATGAAAGGAGAAACTATAAAAATGCAGTAAATGAAGCAGGCAAAAAGGAATACAAACGTCTCAAAAATGAGATCGACAGGAAGGGCAAAATGGCTAAGCAGGGATGGCTGGAGGACAAATGTAAGGATGTAGAGGCTTATCTCACTAGGGCTAAGATAGATACTGCCTACAGGAAAATTAAAGAGACCTTTGGAGAAAGGAGAACCAGTTGCATGAATATCAAGAGCTTTGATGGAAACCCAGTTCTAAGCAAAGAAGGGAAAGCAGAAAGGTGGAAGGAGTATATAGAGGGCCTATACAAGGGCGATGTACTTGAGGACAAATTTATGGAAATGGAAGAGGATGTAGATGAAGATGAAATGGGAGATATGATATTGCTTGAAGAGTTTGACAGAGCACTGAAAGACCTGAGTCGAAACAAGGCCCCGGGAGTAGACAACATTCCATTAGAACTACTGACAACCTTGGGAGAGCCAGTGCTGACAAAACTCTACCATCTGGTGAGCAAGATGTATGAGACAGGCGAAATACCCTCAGACTTCAAGTATAATAATCCCAATCCCAAAGAAAGCAGGTGTTGACAGATGTGAAAATTACCGAACTATCAGTTTAATAAGTCACAGCTGCAAAATACTAACGCGAATTCTTTACAGTCGAATGGAAAAACTGATAGAAGCCGACCTCGGGGAATATCAGTTTGGATTCCGTAGAAATGTTGGAACACGTGAGGCAAAATTGACCCTACAGCTTATCTTAGAAGAAAGATTAAGGAAAGGCAAACCTACGTTTCTAGCATTTGTAGACTTAGAGAAAGCTTTTGACAATGTTGATTGGGATACTCTCTTTCAAATTCTGATGGTGGTAGGGGTAAAATACAGAGACCGAAAGGCTATTTACAATTTGTACAGAAAGCAGATGGCAGTTATAAGAGTCGAGGGGTATGAAAGGGAAGCAGTGATTGGGAAGGGAGTGAGACAGGGTTGTAGCCTATCCCCGATGTTATTCAATCTGTATATTGAGCAAGCAGTAAAGGAAACAAAAGCAAAATTCGGAGTAGGTATTAAAATTCATGGAGAAGAAGTAAAAACTTTGAGGTTCGCCGATGACATTGTAATTCTGTCAGAGACAGCAAAGGACTTGGAAGAGCAGTTGAACGGAATGGACAGTGTCTTGAAAGGAGGGTATAAGATGAACATCAACAAAAGCAAAACGAGGATAACGGAATGTAGTCGAATTAAGTCGGGTGATGCTGATGGGATTAGATTAGGAAATGAGACACTTAAAGTAGTAAAGGAGTTTTGCTATTTAGGGAGTAAAATAACTGATGATGGTCGAAGTAGAGAGGATATAAAATGTAGACTGGCAATGGCAAGGAAAGTGTTTCTTAAGAAGAGAAATTTGTTAACATCGAGTATTGATTTAAGTGTCAGGAAGTCGTTTCTCAAAGAATTTGTATGGAGTGTAGCCATGTATGGAAGTGAAACGTGGACGATAAATAGCTTAGACAAGAAGAGAATAGAAGCTTTCGAAATGTGGTGCTACAGAAGAATGCTGAGGATTAGTTGGGTTGATCACATAACTAATGAGGAGGTATTGAATAGAATTGGGGAGAAGAGGACCTTGTGGCACAACTTGACTAGAAGAAGGGATCGGTTGGTAGGACATGTTCTGAGGCATCAAGGGATCACCAATTTAGTATTGGAGGGCAGCGTGCAGGGTAAAAATCGTTTAGGGAGACCAAGAGATGAATACACTAAACAGATTCAGAAGGATGTAGGTTGCAGTAGGTACTGGGAGATGAAGAAGCTTGCACAGGATAGAGTAGCATGGAGAGCTGCATCAAACCAGTCGCAGGACTGAAGACCACAACAACAACAACAATGACAGCGCTGACGGTGGGTCTCAATGGAAAGCCGCGCAGTGAATCTTTAATAAATCATGCAATCTTGGTGCCAATGCTTCTTATCTATTGACACCTTTCTTGTTAATGGGAGAGTTCGAAGACACCCTTATTAGCCTATTCTTTATTCTGAGAACAGAATTTGTGGGACCCGCCTTAAGTTCTCTGTATCTCCCTGTTTCTAATAAATCCATAATTTTACTGCGGCAATCTTTGTTCATTATCACTGCAGCGCAGTCTTTATCTGGTGGAAGAATTAGAATGTCTTTATCAGAATTTAAATCTCGGAGAGCTTTCATTTCAACTTTCGTTAATTTACTGCTAGGTGGTTTGCCCCTGAGTAATATCCTGGTTTGCTGCGTATTTCTTCTGAGCTGATTTTGGTAATGAACGGATTCCAGCTTCGATGTTAGCAACAGCGTCTTCCACTGATGTTCTAGAAGACGTAACTGTACAGCTTCGCCGGCCGGAGCGGCCGTGCGGTTCTAGGCGCTACAGTCTGGAGCCGAGCGACCGCTACGGTCGCAGGTTCGAATCCTGCCTCGGGCATGGATGTGTGTGATGTCCTTAGGTTAGTTAGGTTTAATTAGTTCTAAGTTCTAGGCGACTAGTGACCTCAGAAGTTAAGTCGCATATTGCTCAGAGCCATTTGAACCATTTTTTTTTTTGTACAGCTTCCTCCTTTGGAAAGCAGATTTGTTTCGTTCTTAGACAAAACCCTGTCAGACTTTTATTAATAATAGTGAGACTCATATGCGAAGATACGAAAGTTACTCTTTTCGTTTGCAATCTATACGTATTTCTCCTCCTGTCTGTTAACTGATAGTGCAGAATATTCTTCCATGGTTCGGAACATTCAACTATCGATCTTGTCCTAAACATCGCAACAAAACTTATTACTTGGGAAAATGCGTAGCTCCATTAACTTACAGTTACTGGTAACTTAAAACGGCCAGGTCACGTCGCGTGTGATGGATGCGCTCTCGGAGCAGAGCCGACTCTGTGCGATCGCTGCTTCGATGCACATAAACAGTTCGGCTTGCTGAGAGTATTGTGAGTCTGTAACAGCTTTCTGAGTCGTTAAAGCCTCTGATGAAGACGAAGGTGAAACGTTAGGCAGAGAACTATGCCTTGGACCGCGGCCTTATTTCTGTAAAGGAAACATCAACAATAATGTTGTTTGTGTTGACGCTGAAGGGGCATTAACATTTCCAGGTTTATGTTTGTTTTTACAATTAACATAAATTGATTTCATTTCTTACCGTGAAATAAGCATACTGGTGTGAATGGTTTGTTGTTATTCTGAGGTGCATTTCCCTTCCTATACAAAAAGCGAACCAAGTAAATAGACGACAGAAGTAAATGTTTTATTTGTGGAGTCCAAGATATATACCGATTTTACAGTAATTACATTAGTGATTATATTTCTTGTATAAGGGCGATCAAACAGTTACCGTTAGATGGTGTTGCTACAGTGTAGACGCAACGTAGTACGACTCCGATTTGGATATACAGGGTGTTACAAACAGGTACGGCCAAACTTTCAGGAAACATTCCTCACACACAAATAAAGAAAAGATGTTATGTGAACATGTGTCCGGAATCGCTTAATTTCCATGTTAGAGCTCATTTTAGTTTCGTCCTCCTACGCTCAATGGAGCACGTTATCATGATTTCACACGGGATACTCTACCTGTGCTGCTAGAACATGTGCCTTTACAAGTACGACACAACATGTGGTTCATGCACGATGGAGCTCCTGCACATTTCAGTCGAAGTGTTCGTACGCTTCTCAACAACAGATTCGGTGACCGATGGATTGGTAGAGGCGGACCAATTCCATGGCCTCCACGCTCTCCTGACCTCAACCCTCTTGACTTTCATTTATGGGGGCATTTGAAAGCTCTTGTATACGCAATCCCGGTACCAAATGTAGAGACTCTTCGTGCTCGTATTGTGGACGGCTGTGATACAATACGCCATTCTCCAGGGCTGCATCAGCGCATCAGGGATTCCATGCGACGGAGGGTGGATGCATGTATCCTCGCTAACGGAGGACATTTTGAACATTTTCTGTAACAAAGTGTTTGAAGTCACGCTGGTACGTTCTGTTGCTGTGTGTTTCCATTCCATGATTAACGTGATTTGAAGAGAAGTAATAAAATAAGCTCTAACATGGAAAGTAAGCGTTTCCGGACACATGTCCACATAACATATTTTCTTTCTTTGTGTGTGAGGAATGTTTCCTGAAAGTTTGGCCGTACCTTTCTGTAACACCCTGTATATGCACCGACATGCATGCAAGGAGTTAGGGTGGCATTCGTGTCTTTCTGACGTGCTTGTTCTAAAGGTGGAAAAGTAAACTATGGCGACGTTTTTACCAAATGCGTCGAAAGAAGAACAACGTGCTGTTATAAATTTTTTGGCTGCAGAACGACAAACACCGGCAGACATCGGTCGATGAATGAAAAATGTGTAAAGGGCAGCATATCTGTCATCATCGTTGCGGAATGGTGCGCGCAGTGTCGTGCCGGTCGCGATTCGACACAAGACGCCGGTCGATCTGGGAGAAAGACGCTCGAAGATGCGCCCTATAAACCTGATCACGCCTTCGGTCCCTTAAAACGGCCTTGAAGGGTCGACGATTCGTATGAACGAAGATGTATAGCAGGCAGTTATGGACTGCGTGACGCAGGAGGAGACAGTGTTTTACCAAAGAGGTAGCTTCAACCTGGTGCATCAGTCGGCTGATCACCCAATGCTTAAGCAGGTTTTCCCCGATGAGTATGTCGATTCTGGAGTGTCCGGCCTTCGAACGGAAACTTTTTAATCGCCATTTTTTATGTCGTTGTTGTGGTATTCACTTCCCAAGACTGGTTTGATGCAGCTCTCCGTGCTACTCTGTCCTGTGGAAACTTCTTCATTTCCAAACAACTACGGCAACTTACATCCTTTTGAATCTGCTTACTGTATTCATCTCTTGCTCTCCATCTACGATTTTTACCTCCCTCCTTTCCCACCAGTACTAAATATGTGATCCATTGGTATCTCAGATCAACCGATCGCTTCTTCTAATCAAGTTGTGCCACCAATTCCTGTTCTTCCCAATTCTGTTCAGCACTTTCTCATTAGTTATGTGATATATTCATGTAATATTCAAGGTTCTTCTGTATCACCACATTTCAAAAGCTTCTATTCTCTTCTTGTGTAAACTATCGCCCATATTTCACATCCACACATGGCTACACCCAGTACAAGTGCTTTCAGAAAAGACTTCCTAACACTTACATCTGTATTTTATGTCAACGAGTTTCTCTCTTTCAGAAACTCTTTCCTTGCCATTGCCTGTCCACATTTTACAATGATCAGCTAGAACATTCTGACAACCTACCTAATAGCTTGTATGCTCATCTTTGGCACGGATAACAGCGGCGAGGCAACTTGTTGTCATAGAAACAACGAGGCCTTGGTATCTCGCATGAGGGAGTCGGCATCACATCTATATACACAAGTCATCTAATTTCCGTAACTCCTACTGAGGGGCGGGAGGGGGGGGGGGCAATGAGATCTGACGCCAGATTCAGTCACATGGCAGATGTGTTCGATCGGGTTCAGACCTGGCGACTTGGGGTGGGGGGGGGGGCGGGGAAGGGGGCAGCACATCAATTGTGACTCGCCACTGTGTTCCACGAACCGCTCAATCACACTCCTGGCCTTGAGACATGGTGCATCATCTTGCTGAAAAATGTAACTGCCGTCAGGGATACATGATCGTCACGAAAAGTTGTACGCGGTCTGCAACCAGTGTACGATACTCCTTGGCCGTCATGGTGCCTCGCACGAAATTCACTGGAGCCACGCATGTTAATGTGAGTGTTCCACAGAGCGTAATGGAGCCGCCGCCGCCAGCTTGTTTCCGTCCCACACTACAGGTGTCAAGCAGCTGTTCCTCTGGAAGACGACGGATTCGCGCCCTCCCAACGGCATGATGAAGAAGGTACCGGGATTCATCAGACCATGCAACGCTCTGCCACTGTGCCAACGTCCAGTGCCGACGATCACGTGCCTATTTCAGTCGCAGTTGCCGATGTCGTGCTGCTAACATTGGCGCATGCATGGGTCGTCTGCTGCGGAGCCTCATCGTTGGGAGTTTTCGGTGCACTTTGTGTCCAGACACACCTGTACTCTTCCTGGCATTAAAGTCTGATGTTAGTTCCGCCACAGTTCGCTGCCTGTCTACACAGCCTACGACGTCCGACATCTGTGATGAGGGGTGGCTGCCCAACCCCACGACTAGTCGTGGGGTTTCAACTCGGTCTCGCCAAGTGTTGAAGACACTCACCACAGCACTCCTCGAGCACCTGACAAATCGTGCAGTTCCCGAAATGCTCGTACCGAGCCTCCGGACCATCACAATCTGCCCTTGGTAAAACTCAACTAGATCGCGCGCCTTCCCCATTCTACACACGGATAGCACGCTCACTGATATTACACGCACCGTGCGTGTGTCTAACCAGCAGTCGTTTCTCGCTAGATGACGCTGCTGTCGCCTGGACGGTTTGTATCGACAGTAGGTTGGTGGTCATAATGTTCTGGCTAATCAGTATATATCCTTTCTACTTCATCCATCATCAGTTATTTCGCTGCGCAAATAAGGAAACTCATCTATTACTTTAAGTGTCTCACTTCGTACTGTAATTCCCTCTGAATAATCTGATTTAATTTTACTACGTTCTACTACCCTTGTTTGGCTTCTGTTTATGTTTATGTCGCACTCTCCTTTCAAGACACTGTCCATTCCGTTCAATTGCTCTTTCAAGTTCTTTCTGCTCTGATAGAATTGCACTGTGATCGGAAAACCTCAATGTTTTTATTTCTTCTCCCTGGCCTTAAATTCCTAATCGAATTTCTTCTTTTGTTTCCTTTACTGGTTGCCAAATGTACAGATTGAATAGCATAGGGGATAGCTTACAACCCTGTCTCACTCCCTCCGCAACCACTGCTTCCCTTTCGTACCCCTCGACTGCCGTCTGGTTTCAGTACAAGTTGCAAACGGCCGTTCGCTTTCTGTATTTTATCCCTGCTACCTTCAGAATTTCGAGGAGAGTACTCTAGTCAACATTGTCAAAAGCTTTAGCTTAGTCTACAAATGCTATAAATGTAGATTCACCTTACCTATCTTTAAGATAAGTCGTACGGTCAGTACTGCCCTCACGTGTTCCTTGTTATATCTAATCTTAATCTTATAGGGCAACAAAAAAAGTATGAAAACTAAAAACGTCGAAAGTCGAAAGGGCGAGCCGTCTCGCCATTATACTGCACTCTGGCGAAGAACTCTAGCAGAGGTCTTTGTCCTGCAATGGATGTGAAGAGACTAATTATGATGAACGTGGCATAACGGTGAGTCACCAGAAGGTAACATCTCACTGTCTCGAAGTTCTGTAGCAACTTGTCCCAATGGGAAGGTGACGTTAAAAGCGACATTCTACTCGAGTTCTCCTGAAACGACAGGCGAGAAAGCAGAGGGAAGTTCTAGACAGGAGGGCAGAAGCTGTGCAGCAGAAAGTCGCTCGTCCCACGTGGCCGCCCGCTACTCGGCGCGACTGCGGTCGGCGTCCCCGCTCGATACGCCACGCACCGCCCTTCTGCCGCCGAGTCTGCGAGCCGTGGAGGACGTCGGCCTCTTCCTCCGCTCTGTCTCCTTCTCGCTCCACCTCGTCACATTGTCGGGCTTACGCCACGTTGCGGGGTATGATTTATCGTATCGTGTCGTAGCGATGCAAGCTGATAGAAAAGATAGGTTACCAGACCCACGAGTGACAGATGGTCGTGCCATTTGGACCGGGAGTGTGGGAAAGCGCTCCCATTGGACTCAACTTGACAGACGGCAGGAAATCTCGCATCAGATACGGCGCCAAGATGTGTAACGTTCAGAATTAATGTTTACTCATTAACTGATTACAAACCCATCTGACAATGCCGAAGTTTTCACCCAGACTGATGTCGATAAGATAACTATTTCAAATATTAAGTAACTGACCCGGATAAGTTAACAGCAAAATTAATTTAACATTACGAAAGATGGTGGACATCTCCGACCGAAGACCAAAGTGCACCCTGCTCAAGCAGGTGGAAAACAGTAACACGCTGTCTTACTCTCCTCCTAGACGGTCAGTAACATCCACCGTGATCATTATGATTGTTCTGCCCTAGGGCAGATATTCACATGTAGCTCTCCATGTAGTCCTGTCATTTACTACCCTCTTCGTTTACTCATAATTGTTTCCTATCCTGATACTATCCACCATCTGACATCTTCTACGTCCTTTTCTTCTTCTTCTTCTTCTTCTTCTTCTTCTTCTTCTTCTTCTTCTTCTTCTTCTTCCATTCACTATTCCTTCCACAGCACCCTTGAGTGAACAATCTCTTCACATCCAGTGTCCAAGCCCATTGTGTTTCCTCTTCCAGATTACCCCTCTACTTTTTCTCTCGTCCCCCACTCTACACATCACCTTCCCGTTTCTCACTTTGTCTACCCATTTTATCCCTCCCATTCTCCTCCAAATCCACATCTCGAATCCTTCTATTCTTCTTCTTTTTCTTTCCTAATTATCCATATCTCAGCTCTGTGTAACTCCATGCTCCATCTGAAGCACTTTCTACGGTCTGTTCCTCAGATCCCTGTCCATGCTCTCACATAGAAGCCTCCACTTATTAAATCCTCCTTGGCAATTTTTATACACGTTTTCGCCTCACCATGTCGTCCATAATAATGCTTTCCAGATATTTGGAAATACTAACTCGTTCTATATCTTCCTGTCTTAACTTTATAGTTGTTCTTATTTTTATTGAACTTATCACCATGCACCCTGTTTTTTTTTCCTTATTACTTCTCATTCCGAATTCCCCACAGGTCTTATTTAATTCTTTTATCATTCCAGTCATACTTTCTTTCGCTCTCTGCCAATAACATTATATCATCCTCAAACCGAATACAGTCTATCCTCCTATCACCAACCCGCACTCCTCTATTTTGTTTCAAACATTTGTGAATAATATGCTCCGCCCGCATCTCGAGGTCGTGCGGTAGCGTTCTCGCTTCCCACGCCCGGGTTCCCGGGTTCGATTCCCGGCGGGGTCAGGGATTTTCTCTGCCTCGTGATGGCTGGGTGTTGTGTGCTGTCCTTAGGTTAGTTAGGTTTAAGTAGTTCTAAGTTCTAGGGGACTTATGACCACAGCAGTTGAGTCCCATAGTGCTCAGAGCCATTGAATAATATGCTCCAAATATATGTTAAACAGTATTAGGGAGAGACAGCAGCCTTGCCTCACACCCCTTCCAATTCTACGTTCTTCTGTCATCTCATTCCCAGTCAGTGCTCGTATTTTCTGCTGTTGGTATAGGTTTCTTACCAGCCTTCTATCCCTTGTTCTCCATCAAAGGCTTTATCAAGGCAACGGAAGCAGTGTAAACTTCTCTTCCTCTTTGTACGTAACTCTCACCTACAATTCTCAGCTGTCCAGTCATGCCATAATATTCTGCAATGTTATTTAAGTTCTGTATAAACTGCTCAGTAATGCTGTGCGGTAGTATCGTGATTCTGAATGTTGGTTCTACTATGTTGCGAGGACAAAAGAAGGGTGATTATAAACTGGTTCCAGGAGTGTGGAAGATCACTCATGCAATTTTGATGGTAGAAATGAAGATGGGGAAAGAAGATTATCGTAACCTTTTACGTGCTGGCGGTCCAACATTTGATACATTACTGGAAATGATTGTCCCCATATATAGAGCAGTACAATATGTTTATTCATAAAGCTTTCGTTAATTTCTATGAGTGATTTACTGTTTCCGCTAAAGCTCTCGTTCAGCAAAATGCGGCACTACGCACTGCACTGATCAGTGGGAGATAATACTATGGCTTTATCGGTTATTGTATTGTTTGACGGTTTTAAGTATCAAAGTAATCTACCTATAACAAATACTGAGCGGATAAATATCAGTTCTCTGGGATATGTTATTTTGTGTTATGTTATGTTAACCGAGGACCTAGAAACGACGGAGAGGCTCCGCCCCCGCCGCAGCCGCAGTGGTCCGCAACCCCACGACGACCACCGCAGTCCACTTCCCCCTCCGCCGCCCCACACCGAACCCAGGGTTATTGTGCGGTTCGGCCCCCGGTGGACCCCCACAGGGAACGTCTCACACCAGACGAGTGTAACCCCTATGTTTGCGTGGTTGAGTCATGGTCGGCCGGCCTGAGTGGCCGAGCGGTTCTAGACGCTTCAGTCTGGAACCGCGTAACTGCTGCGGTCGCAGGTTCGAATCCTGCCTCGGGCATGGATGTGTGTGATGTCCTTAGGTTAGTTAGGTTTAAGTAGTTCTAAGTTCTAGGGGACTCATGACCGCAGATATTAAGTCCCATAGTGCTCAGAGCCATTTGAACCATTTTTGAGAGTAATGGTCGTGTACGCGTACGTGGAGAACTTGTTTGCGCAGCAATCGCCGACAAAGTGTAGCTGAGGCGGAATAAGGGAAGTCAGCCTGCATTTGCCGAGGCAGATGGAAGCAGCCTAAAAACCATCCACAGACTGGCCGGCTCACCGGACCTCGACACAAATCCGCCGGGAGGATTCGTGCCGGGGGCCGGCGCACGGCCAACCGGGCGGGCGGGAAGTTTTTTGTCACCTATATAATTTAGTTCCTGTGACATGAGTCGTCTCGGAACTAACCCTCTCATTTATATCAAATGTGTCAATTTTAAACTCGTTCCCCTCATCCCATCCCCGGAGGAATTTCTGTGGATACCCATAAAATACTGCACTGAGAGACACAATTCCACCAAGTCAGATATTATCTATAACCTTACCTTCCTTCTAAAAATTAATTCGGAGGCTTGAAATTTACAGCTGCATTTTCACCTTAAAGAATTTGAGACATACTCACAGAAACGTACCATGCGGTAATACGTGTGCTAAAGGTTTATGTTCGTCTACACACTGCAACGTCTCTGTTAGATTCGTTCATATTATTTAACTTGTATTTTGTCTTGACACGGACAGTCACTAATAATTTGGTTTTGTACTTCATGTTTGTCCCCATTCAGTGGTACAGAAATACATACATTTTTTCAGTATGCACTTAATGCTATGTATATTACCTACATTTTGTGCTTCCATATTTCCTTTCACTCTTTGTATGAATGAGTGTGTATGTTGCATTTATCTATTATGCGGTAACCGTACAGCGTCTGGCTGACTGATGTGATGGTAACTGTGTAGCCAACGTAGATTTCTCAGTCTAGGCAAAGAGCTTTGTGTCTTTCCCGTAGACATTAGACAGTAGTTAAGCTGATGGCGGAAAGCAGCCCTCTGGTCTCTTCGGGCTACCTGGGGGAAGTTCGCTACAGGGAGAGCGTGCTCTCGTTACTCGGGACTGAACCTTTGGTGAGTGAAGAGCGAGTTAGCGCTGGTGTGTGTGTTAAGGTGTGAAGGCATACAGCTATTCTGACTGATGTACGCGTTTGATTTTCTAGCTAGTAGAATTCTTATATATTTCAGATTTAGCCACGATTATTTATTCTGTACCAGTCCTTCCTTTGCGTAACCAGAACATGTGATGCAGGACGATCGTTACCTCAGCACAGGTTTAAAATTGAATTCCATGAACTCTCTTTCAATTGGCTCGCGTGTATGTGTTTCATTTCTTCTGCTTTTCGTTTCGTTTAGCTTTTAAGATTGTATTGTTAAGTTCATACTACGTGGTGGCAATTCCACTGCGTATAATTTCAGTGCCATCTTAAACAAATTTTATACTTAATTCCACGTGACACTTTATTGCTCTGTGTCTATATGGTTTACATCAGTGTTATTAAGTTTTCACTAGGATTAGTAATTTGGCTTTGTTGTTGAATATTCATGGCATTTGTGAGTGTTTAACGCCAAGGTACTTTAGTTTCCTGTGGAAGTTGATGCAGATGAATATCTTTGTCGGAAAGTGTTCCATATTGTTCATATCTACAATAATTCAACCGCAGCTAGGGGTATGAACCTCTGAGCCTTTGAGTTACAGTGATGGGCAAAATTGTTTTTATCTCTATTCTTGTGCTTGTGAATCCTTGAATGTTTGTGTGAACCTTACCCGCGAGCGCGTAAGATTTCCTTTTTTATTTATCATCGTAATATAGCGCAGCACTCAGTGTAATAATGGTATCAGTGAGTTGAATAATTAAATATCAGGCAATTAATTTGTAAATTTTTAATGCGATTTTTTATTTCAACAACCTTGTTAAGCTGTGATAACTGTTTCTCCAACAAACACCTCCCCTGCTGTAAGATTATTTTAATACATCCAACCTGCCGTTTCAGGAATTCAAGAGGTAGGCCTTACATTTTTAGGTTTTTGCCGGATTATCTTATTTTTTCTCGAGGCTTAAGCTCCTCCTTGCTCTAAACTAATTCATTTGTTAAGTGTACTTGAACTGTTCTTAAATGCCCATTCAATCTACTCACTTGGATCTTTCTACTAACGTTAACACGTTAGTAATGGTTACCAATTTAGTGATTGATTCAGTTCTTATATTAAAATTTCCCAATTTCAATTAAATTGGGTAATGGCCCAACAAAATTTTGTGGCACACGGAACTTACAGTAGGCGGCAGAGGTTCACACTGGCTAACTTACACCAGTTTCTGTTCACAAAACACTTTCCAGTAAACCGTTCACCCATTAATAACCATCTAACACACGCAAATATCTATCCTGTTATTCATAACATTGCTTAGCAAAGATTTTTAAAATAACCATTTAACACATGTAAATATCTGTCCTGTTATTCATAACTTTGCCTTAACAAAAACTTTTTAAATATCATTCATCGTGGTTTAGGTTAGACGGCCTCGGCCAAGTACTGAAAGGGCAACAGCCTCAAAGGGTGCGGGGCAAAGTCAGGACATGGGGGACCAAGCAGCAATCGGTATTGTAATTGTAAACTGTCGGAGCTGCATTGGTAAACTACCGGAACTTCAAGCGCTGATAGAAAGCACCGAAGCTGAAATCGTTATAGGTACAGAAAGCTGGCTGAAGCCAGAGATAAATTCTGCCGAAATTTTTACAAAGGCACAGACGGTGTTTAGAAAGGATAGATTGCATGCAACCGGTGGTGGAGTGTTCGTCGCTGTTAGTAGTAGTTTATCCTGTAGTGAAGTAGAAGTGGATAGTTCCTGTGAATTATTATGGGTGGAGGTTACACTCAACAACCGAGCTAGGTTCATAATTGGCTCCTTTTACCGACCTCCCGACTCAGCAGCATTAGTGGCAGAACAACTGAGAGAAAATTTGGATTACATTTCACATAAATTTTCTCAGCATGTTATAGTCTTAGGTGGAGATTTCAATTTACCAGATATAGACTGGGACACTCAGATGTTTAGGACGGGTGGTAGGGACAGAGCATCCAGTGACATTATACTGAGTGCACTATCCGAAAATTACCTTGAGCAATTAAACAGAGAACCGACTCGTGGAGATAACATCTTGGACCTACTGATAACAAACAGACCCGAACTTTTCGACTCTGTAAGTGCAGAACAGGGAATCAATGATCGTAAGGCCGTTGCAGCATCCCTGAATATGGAAGTTAATAGGAATATAAAAAAGGGAGGAAGGTTTATGTGTTTAGCAAGAGTAATAGAAGACAGATTTCAGACTACCTAACAGATCAAAACGAAAATTTCTGTTCCGGCACTGACAATGTTGAGTGTTTATGGAAAAAGTTCAACGCAATCGTAAAATGCGTTTTAGACAGGTACGTGCCGAGTAAAACTGTGAGGGACGGGAAAAACCCACCGTGGTTCAACAACAAAGCTAGGAAACTACTGCGAAAGCAAAGAGAGCTTCACTCAAAGTTTAAACGCAGCCAAAACCTCTCAGACAAACAGAAGCTAAACGATGTCAAAGTTAGCGTAAGGAGGGCTATGCGTGAAGCGTTCAGTGAATTCGAAAGTAAAATTCTATGTATCGACTTGACAGAATATCCTAGGAAATTCTGGTCTTACGTTAAATCAGTAAGTGGCTCGAAACAACACACTCCGGGATGATGATGGCATTGAAACAGAGGATGACACTCGTAAAGCTGAAATACTAAACACCTTTTTCCAAAGCTGTTTCACAGAGGAAGACCGCACTGCAGTCCCTTCTCTAAATCCTCGTACGAACGAAAAAATGGCTGATATCGAAATAAGTGTCTAAGGAATAGAAAAGCGACAGGAATCACTCAACAGAGGAAAGTCCACTGGACCTGACGGGATACCAATTCGATTCTACACATACGCGAAATAACTTGCCCCCCCTTCTAACAGCCGTGTACCGCACGTCTCTAGAGGAACGGAAGGTTCCAAATGATTGGAAAAGAGCACAGGTAGTCCCAGTCTTCAAGAAGGGTCGTCGAGCAGAGGCGCAAAACTATAGACCTATATCTCTGACGTCGATCTGTTGCAGAATTTTAGAACATGTTTTTTGCTCGATTATCATGTCGTTTTTGGAAACCCAGAATCAACATGGATTCCGGAAACAGCGATCGTGTGAGACCCAACTCGCTTTATCTGTTCATCAGACCCAGAAAATATTAGATACAGGCTCCCAGGTAGATGCTATTTTCCTTGACTTCCGGAAGGCGTTCGATACAGTTCCGCACTGTCGCCTGATAAACAAAGTAAGAGCCTACGGAATATCAGACCAGCTGTGTGGCTGGATTGAAGAGTTTTTAGCAAACAGAACACAGCATGTTGTTATCAATGGAGAGACGTCTACAGACGTTAAAGTAACCTCTGGCGTGCCACAGGGGAGTGTTCTGGGACCATTGCTTTTCACAATATATATAAATGACCTAGTAGATAGTGTCGGTAGTTCCATGCGGCTTTTCGCGGATGATGCTGTAGTATACAAAGAAGTTGCAGCATTAGAAAATTGTAGCGAAATGCAGGAAGATCTGCAGCGGATAGGCACTTGGTGCAGAGAGTGGCAACTGACCCTTAACATAGACAAATGTAATGTATTGCGAATACATAGAAAGAAGGATCCTTTATTGTATGATTATATGATAGCGGAACAAACACTGGTAGCAGTTACTTCTGTAAAATATCTGGGAATTATGACTAAAAACGTAACCATGTTATAGAATATAGACCATTCTTTGATTTAAATTCTGAGGAAGACACTCGTAGAAGTGTTGAGACCAGGTTAATTTGTTAAAAATAGTGACTGAGGGCTGTTTTTCTTTCAATTGTAACTATTCACGGTCTCTGAACGTGCAGGCATGTGCAAAATTTTGAGACAATACATTCTTAAGATTTTGTTTTGTGCTCATCTGCTCTAACATCCCATAATACCAGCACTGATTTATGTATTTCGACGCTCTCTAATCAGAACGTCTTGAATCGAAATCATTTTCATCATAACAACAACAGCAGGAGCAACAACAACGAACACAGAGATAACCAGCGACTGTAACAAGCGAGATACTGACAGGGGTATTGTTAATACTGTCCACAGGCGGCACAATATATTCCGGAGGAGCAATGTTTCAGAACTGTTCTCATTGTTGTAGCGCAACCCCTCAACGTCATCTCTATTCGATCAATATTATTGCGCATCTGTAGTATCTTATTCGAAAATATATTACTTTTTTGTTAGTTAGTTAGTTAGCGTCTTTTCGAAACATACATTATTATTGTTACGGACACAAAATGTTTTTTCAAGTGTTGTACGTTATAAATGTTTAAAGCTTGTACAGTCGTTAAGACCAGAAAGTTTAATACTTCACCTATAAACGTGAAAGTAATTGCGTGTGTTCCTGTAGTACACTTTTGCATTCCACGTCGGCCACAGAAATAATATCTATCCACTTTCGTACTCAGTACTTTATCTGTTGAAAGTAATTAGAACTTGAGTCTTTAAAAGTACTCTGTTAAAAGTGAAAATATTTGAGTCTATCTATGCAAGAGAAACCATCTCGCAATGTTAAGCGTCTGTACCTAAGTGCGTATAAAATATAAATTAGACGCAAGAACAACACAGTTTCAATACTGAAAAATATCCCCATAACTCAATAACGTTGTTCAATATCTTTCCTTTTACTCCAACATAAACTGAGAATTAATCATTTTACCTTAAGCCTTGAGCCAAGCCGTTACGGTACCGATTCTGGACTTTTTGCTTATATCACTTCTGTACCTTTTATAGAAAAAGTATTTGCGATAGTCAGATCTCTGAACTCCTGCGGAGTGATAATATATCGGTGTGGGGCTTTAGGTTGGACTCTTTAGTAAATGGTTACTAAAAATTAAAATTTCCGTGTAATGGCGGATAACAATGAGACCAGCGATGTTACGTTCGTCTCCGCACAAGCTTGTGCTTAAAACGCTGAAAACTCAAGAATGTGGCAAATGGGAATTAGAATTCTATAAATGAGAACATGAAACCACATTTACTACCAAGTCTCTTTTCAGAATAGTTAAAATTTAACAGAATAACAAACCTTAGTACTGCAATTCGCTGTTACATCGAATCCATCAGATCAATAGCAAGTGAACAAAACGACAAGACAATAAGAAGAAAGAGCAAAACGAAATATCTACTAAATATACGTAATTATAGATTTCGTCACTGTTTCTAGTATCACATTAATATTTCACTTTTAACAAAAATCCATATAGTTTGTGTATTTTATATTTAGGTGTCAAAAGTATCCATGGGGACGAATACATAAGCAAACATTGTGCAGTAATATTGACCGTCTAGGGCCCGCTCACGGTAGTCTATCTGTGCCGTCCATGATGTAAATACGTATTAATCACCAATGCTTCATTTTTCACGATTTAAAGTTTGATTCTGGCTAATGTAATGGTAGTTTGGACTGAAGAAAGAGAGACGTACGAATTGTGCATCATTTTCTGAATATTGTAACGCCCCAACTGTGACAGATCGTTACTGTGATTAATGAGTTTGGACTGGCTCTCATGTAGGATTGACTGCGATAAAGAAGTTTTTCCTTATTTTGGTTTGGATTATTAAGTGAGGTAGCATCCCACGTGCTGAGATGTTACTTCAGCGTCGTAGTAGATTTCCAAAAGTAATATCAGATTTCACTGTTTGAAATAGCATGTTAAAAGCCATGGCACACGGAGAAGAAAAATTCACTGTGGACATCGAGATAGCGTTAGAGGATATGAGGTAAGGAATGCTCCACTTAGTCATCTAGGAATGAAACGATTGAAGTTTTCTACAAGTTACCTTGGCGGTTCATTCAACGTAACCCTCCACATGCGACCTTTCCCGGAGTTTTAGTATGTCTGACACAGTAATGCTTAACGGCAGGGACTACTTCTCTCTCTTAATGTAACAAATTTTAAGATGCGAAACGCTACAACATCTCTCTCATAGCGCGGCAAAATTACAGTGATGAGCCCTTTACAGATCTGACAGTAACTAGGAGTAGGCTCAAAGTGGCTCTGAGCACTATGGGACTTAATTTCTAAGGTCATCAGTCCCCAAGAACTTAGAACTACTTAAACCTAACTAACCTAAGGACATCACGCACATCCATGCCCGGGGCAGGATTCGAACCTGCGACCGTAGCGGTCGCGCGGTTCCAGACTGTAGCGCTTAGAACCGCTCGGCCACCCCGGCCGGCAACTAGGAGTAAGGATGAAGAGCGAAATCGCCTGGTATAGCTCTACACGCAGCACAATTTAATTATTGTTAGCATTTGGTTTATGAACTACGAAAGGAAGTCTTATACGTGGAAGACATGAAGGGAAAGGAAGGTTCCATATACGATACACAATGATGAGAGCTTTGTTGAGCCGCCCAGATAGTCGTGTTCGTTAAAGCGCCGCTTTCGGGACGGGGAGGTGCGCCAGCCTCCGGATCCAATCCCCCCTGTGGATTAACGACGAGGGTCAGCGTGCCAGCCGGCCTGGATGTAAATTTTAGGCGATCTTCCACATGTCACTATGTGAGTACCGGGTTGATACCCACTTTGCCTCTCATTTGCACCATTCGCAAACATTTAGAAGCCTTTCGCTCACTTTTAACACGAATAACACCACATGCAGACAATTGGACGTTGCATGTATTTCATCGAGTGGGGGAAGGGGGTGAGGGGTGGAGTGGAATTACCACTGCGGTGACAGGAAGGGTATCCGACCCGACCACCAGTTAAACTAACCTTTCTAGGCCCGTGGTAACCATACCGACGCGGAAAAAAAAAGGGATGGTAAGGCCGAGATTTCGAAACCAGATTTTTAACTGCGAAACGTTTCGAGGGCAGATGCCAAATCTGACCACAATTTATTCATTATGAACAACAGATTAAAACTGGAGACATTGCAGAAAGCTAGTAAATAAAGGAGACAGGAACCAGAAGTTGTTAAGACTTTCATAGTGAGCAATAGGCAACGATTGGTTGAAATAGGGAAAATAAATACAACAGACGGTGAACGGGTTGCTTTGGGAGTGAAGGAGGTATGCAAACACGTAGAATCGAATATGACTTTGGCGAAAAAGGTTCCGCCTATAGGAATATTAAAGAGATCTTTGGAGGAAAGACGAACTCATATTGCAGCCAGCACTAAGTAAAGAAGAGAAATGTGGAAGGAATGTATACAGGATGAAAATTATTTGAACCGACAAGCTCCGAGAGGTTGCTCGGGACACCAAGACAAATATTTGTCTTTAATGTCATATTTTACTGTGAGGATTTTTTAAACCGGTAGAGGAATTTTCTCTCAATGAAAATTAACTAAACCGACAAACTCTGGGAGGCTGCATGGGACACTGAAAACACTTTCTGTAATATGTTTTCCTGTGAGGCACCGTTTTACGAGGACAACAAATATTTCGTAAAGCAGTCAAAAAGTAACAAAAACAATTTTAATTCCTTGTTACCAACAGACAGCAACATGAACACAACACAATTACTTCAATTACAGTAGAAATTAAAAAAATGAATCCATTGACTTGTAAACAAAGGTTAAATACCAGGGGGTCATATTCTGTCTAAGACTGTCAACTACTGCAGGAATGTCCGTAATTTTAGCTACTGCTGCTACTATCCGGACAACGTGATCCTCTTCTGAGTCAACACAGGTCTCGTAAACAAGGTTCGCATCTCTCTCCGCACAAAAATATCCAGAGCGATGGAATAAGGGGGTTGAGCAGGTTGTGTTGGGGTCGTCTTTGCCAGTCCACCTTGCTGGAAACTTCGGTTCTAGAATCTATGTAGTTGACGACTGAAATACGTCGGTGCCCCATCACGCTGGAACCATATGCACTGTCTCGTAGGGAGTGGCACGTTACCCAGCAAGTCTAGCAATGCTCTGGCGAGGAAACTGTAATAATGCCTGCCATTTCATGGCCTAGGTACGGGATATAGCCCAATTAAACAGTCACCACAACACCTGCCCATACATTCACCTAGAATATAACTCTATGAGCGCGTGTAAATTGCCATATGGATTGTACTCACTCCAAAAACGAGAGTTGTGGCTGTTGAGGACACTGTCGTTGCTTCGTCTAAACAGCACAGAGGACGGAAACGTAGGATGTATCTCACACTGTTCCAGCTCCCACTGAGAAAACTGTGCCCTGAGTGGATAGTCATCTGGTTCCAGGCTGTGCACATGCTGTAAATGAAATGGATGCAACAACTGCTCGTGAAGGACGTCTCTTCTTCTGATTCGTCCCCGTGTTACTCTCAATCGCACGACTGCGGCTAAGGATCTTGCTCCATATTCTGCACAATAACTTCCCTAAATAGCAGAGTTCGAACTGTGCGTCTTAGTCTCTATCCAGGTAATCTGTTGAATGACGCGATGTCACGCAGGGCATTGATACACGGCAGTAAACGTCAAATAATGCGGGCTACGGTAATTGGGGTGTTATTACTGATACGCCCGCTGCGCTGCTCGACCGTACTCAGCCCACGTGTATCCTCTGTTAGTAAAAAAAAATACTATGCTTGATGAAGACGTACAACTACATGTCAATGTGAAACCGGTACAACAGGAACCGTTACAAACACAAATCAGATTAAATACTGCTCACAGAAAATGATGACACTAGAGAGAAATATTTGTTTTGGTGTGCCGTGCAACTTCCCAGAGTTTGGAACAAACTGTGCAGACTGTCGTTCGACTATTAGAACCTGCGTGTACTTGGTACGACGGAACCAGAGTACACAAAAATTCTCTCGAATAATTAATGGTAGCTTTATTGATCGCAGCCGTAGGGGGCGGCGGTAAACACAGCGGTTTGTTCAATCGAACTGAACTTGCAATTCAACATCACATTAAATGCAGGGAATAAAATCATCAGAGTTATCTCGTAACTATGCAAAACCTAATTACACACATGGATTATGCAAAATACAAACAGCACAATCACAAAATAACAAATACGAAACACGTACAAGTATATTTAAAACAAAAAGCGCCCCTGGTGTGAAATGTTTGACAGCGCGATGTTAGTAAACACACGCACATGGTACGCGCGATGTCGCCACAGTCGGTTTAAATAATTTTCACCCTGCAGAAGTGTTGTACAGGGAAACGAACTTCAAGAGAATGTGCCGGAAGAGATTGTAGAGGAGACGAAGGCTTGAATACAGTACGCAGATTCAGATGGATGTATCATAGGTTGCAGTAGTTATGCAAAGTTGAAGAGGCTTGTACAGGACGGAGTACAATAGAGAATTGCATTCAAACAGTTTTCAGACTAAACACCACCACAACAACAGTAACTGGAACTCTGATGGGACTTTTCCTTCATTTATCACCGATCTGAGCTTGTGCTCCTTCTCCAATGACCACAAAATGTGACACATTGCATCCTCATCTTCCTTTCCTTCGACAGATGCGTACAAAATACTCGAGACTGAAAAACGTATGTTTTTCACACTACACGCTATTTAGTACCTTTTTTAAACATGAGTGACTCCAACAAACGAAGTTAACTAGCTGGTTTTATTTCTCTCTAATAACATCTCCAAGTTCAAATGTGACTGAATTGACACATTTAGCCCGCGCTATACTAAAGGGGCGGAGTATTTTTTGCCCATCTTTGAAAATATCGTATCCTATTTAGTTACCTTATATTTTAAAATTTTGGGTAAAGTATTTATTTTTTGAGGATTTGTTCCGTCAATATCTTCTGATTCAGGGCTTCATTTATCATCAATATCTTTTCACACAATATGTTGTTAGCAGTTTTTCTTCCGTTCGGTGGAAAAGTATCCACACCTCGCTACTTGGTAATACATGTCACACAAAGATATATGATATCGCTGAGAGTGTGGTGGGAGATATTTTCATGTTCAGGACACTACTAACACATCAATGTCTCTTTAGAAAGTAAGCTATTAGTATTAAAATGCAACAATCTGTAAGAGGTCCGAGTTGATGTAATTTCGATGTATTGCTCATGCGCTGCCTGCGATATGCAAGGTACAAGAAAATCTCTGACCAGAGAGCAGTGTTGACTGCAGTAGGAACTGTGTAGCTGTAGCACAGCGATGTCGGAGCCTGAGTATTATTGTATAAGGTAAAAAGCAGCCTCTCGCATATGTAGTAATGTTATCTCAAGTCGCAAGTAAATGTTTTAAAAATCTCGTAATAATAATCTTCCTCATAAAAAGTAACTTTTAACAACCATTCATTTCAATTTAAAGAATTTACTAATTTCTCCCATCCATGATCATCCCGATTGTTGCAAAAGAAAAAAAAATCAGTTGCTTCCTTTCATAAATGAGAGATATATCGGCTAGCATTTCACAGAGTTGTGCCGGAAAAATTTATTGGAAGAGCAGATATATCCGGCGACTTCATTGAGGTAAGAATTTTTCCTTTTTTTATTCAGAATGATCTTTCAGGGCCATGACGCAGCACTGCTGTCGTCCAAAATTTACCGGGTTAAATTCACAGTGAATTATTGAAAAGTCATTAGTGAGCGACAGTTTCAAAAAAATGGTTCAAATGGCTCTGAGCACTATGGGACTCAACATCTTAGGCCGTAAGCCCCCTAGAACTTAGAACTACTTAAACCTAACTAACCTAAGGACATCACACACACCCATGCCCGAGGCAGGATTCGAACCTGCGACCGTAGCAGTCCCGCGGTTCCGGACTGCAGCGCCAGAACCGCTAGACCACCGCGGCCGGCGAGCGACAGTTTAATTGAGAGGTTAGTTACATTGTTTTATTACCAGGTTACTGGATTCATTTTTTATTGGGACGTTACACTGAATGTGAACGACGTAATTATAATTTTATTGTTGAGAGGTTTAGGAATTTTTCTGTTTTGAGGTTACGCTAAATGTGAATGAATTTTGAGCTTAGATTACATCAGTAAGAATTTTGTGTGGAGGTTAATGTGAAAAGAATTTTGTAGGGAGGTTATAAATGTAAATGAATTTAGTAGGGACGTTACAAATCAGAAAGAATTTTGTGGGGAGGTTACACTGTGAAAGAATTTTGTCTTCAGGTTACACTAAATTAGAATCATACTCTTATTATTTATTTTAATTTTGTGGGCAGGTTACACTGAATGACGATATTTATTTATATTAATGATTTTAAATTATTGTGGGGAGGTTACAAATCAAAGAATTTTATTTTTTCTAATTTTTTATGGTGGTGTGAATTAACGAACACTGCGCTCTCATTTAAATATATGGCCGAAAGAATCAGCCTACAGGAACTGTGAAACGAACCCTGTCGTCGAGGACAGTGTGCCAGAAAGGGTGCAGATTCACCACGGGATGGGGAAACTCACAGGCGTCTATTGTCTATTGAGGCCTAAGCGCTGTAGTGTGCGAGTGAGACAGACGAGAACCTACGTCATAGGTAAACCCAGAAGAAGACTTTTGTACTCAAGGAGACGTAGCAGTGTTAAATATGGCGGACCTAAGATCAGCCATAAAGGGAAACATTTATGAAAACTATTTAATTCTGTATTAGTGCGGGGAACGAAGCCACAGTAATTTTAATCTGCCATCCTTCATAAAATTTCATGGTGATCCCAATAAAACTTCAATATTGATCATATCTATAATAGTTTAGGATTTACTGTTTAAGTAAAATTAACAGGTTTTGTAATGCTAAAATCTGAATGCTTTGGTAGATCTGGGCGACTGACATTTCATATAGAAGACCATCATTAAAGTGGCAGATGTTGTAAATATTAGCTCTGTAACTTTATTTGTTTAAAATATATAGTAAATTTAAATTATCAGTATTTTAAGTTAAGCATCAGATCATCATTTCCTCCACACAAAACACATTGAACGATGACAGCACGGCCGGCCGGTGTGGCCGAGCGGTCCTAGGCGCTTTAGTCTGGAACCGAACGACCGCTACGGTCGCAGGTTCGAATCCTGCCTCGGGAACGGATGTGTGTGATGTCCTTAGGTTAGTTAGGTTTCAGTAGTTCTAAATTCTAGGGGACTGATGACCTCCGATGTTAAGTCCCATAGTGTTCAGAGCCATTTGAACCATTTGATGACAGCATGACACCTTATTGAATCATTAGGTAATGGAATATTTGTTTTAAAGTTTAGTACATAATAGTTACTTTTGTTCTTTATTCATTTATCAGAAGCACTTTGGTGCAAGACTACTGGCCGTGACATTCGAAGTTAAGAAGGAAATTGTATTGGTTTTATGTAAAAGAACTTAACAATGGATATTACTGTTACTTTATTTAGAACGTGAAAGTGGTCAAGCTTTGATTATTTAAATATGTTAAAATGTAAAATAATGTAGAATAAGCTGCAGCTAATGAGATGGACGGCTTCAGTAAAGGGAACTGCCCTAGTCAGTTGAGGATATTCGGCGCGCGGGAAACGTGGCCGGTGTCGGGCAGAGTGACAGTGCTGGAGGAGACGCGAAAGCTGACAGTTTGGCTGGAGACACCAAAGCGGACAGTCTGTCTTTAGGCAGTTAGGAAGTGAAACGACTTAAAAAATTTCTCGTTGTGTGGTATCGCGGGACTTCGTCTCTGAGCGCTGAGCAGCCATGCGCCTGGTGTGAACTCTGACTTTTCACGTTGTTAACCAGTTGGAGTATCGAACTTGTAATCCGCGATGAGATTGTGAATGATCGAACTGTGTCCAATGGATATGCGCTCGAGTGTTACAGTAACTCTGAATACGACCACTTTCACTATTAGTTTGCTTTCTGAATAAACATCATCTAATAAAATCGCAACGGTGAGGCCTACATCATTTACGGGTCGTTAATTTAGTTCCCGATATTATTATTAATGTTATTACATGTTATATTAACTTCGTATTTCGCAAACTTGCCATCATCCATACAATTTAACCAAAGGGTCACAAGTGTCTAATTTAGGGCGTGTAGTGCGACACGTGCGGTTCAACCCCTATACGAGTTTGAGCCAATACATTTCATCGAAGAGGATCCGCATGTGAGCCCGAACATCTATGGGATGTTAGCTAGTAGTGGCCAACCGTGGTAATCCATGCACGTTATAGAAATTTAGTTTCTACTGCTAGGGTTATGAAGCTCTAGATCGTGGGAAAAAGCAGCAATGAAAGTTTCTACCGATATATTATGATATGTATGGGTTATTGTTAGGATTTCCTCTAATTCAGATCCATTCCTTTGTATTAATTATTTGAAGTCAGGTTATCATTTTGAGCAGTCAGATTGAGTTGCGGTAGGATACTGTGGGTCAGTGTTGAGATGATGGATACAAGCAAAGAGACAGTTCGTCAATTTCACTCAGCAGTTGAAGTAAAAACTATTAAGTTTCGCCGTCTCAGTTATTTCAGTCCAAGTAAAAAAATATAATTAAGAAGTTTTACCCTCCCAGTTATTTCAGTTTAAGTAAAAAATCATAATATAGAAGTTTCACATGAAATATTCAAAATATACCGGCAAAAATACAAGAAGTCTTTGTGGTCATATTTTAGCAGGCTGTGAAATCAGACACAACGCTCTAGGAAAACATCAGCAGTTCCGGAAGTCAATACGGCTGTGTAGTGATGCAGGTATCAATCCTACAGCAAGGCATTCTGTGTAAGAATTTCATGTGATGTCTTGATTTGTTTCGTTCTCGTGTATTTACCATGATTAATGTCCTATAAATGTTGTAAGAAATAAGTTTTAAATTGCAAAATAAGAGTTTTTGGAGCCAAGGGCGTATAAAGTATTTTCTTCATCCTTATCCTTGCAGAAAGTGTCCTGAATTTTTCCCCGCACATTTTTACTAGACTTGTACTGGTCACAAAATTCTGAATATCTTGCTTTACATATTAATTCTTGTCCGTGCTCTAACTTTTAATGTGGAGGCCTGCTGTCTGTCTGAGTGGTTTTCAGTCCTAAAACTGGTCTGGTCCGTACGCAAGTCTCTCTTGTGAAAATGTCATCTCTGCACACCCACTGCTACCTACAACCACTCAAATGTTCTTACTGTAAGGAAGCCTTGGGTTACCGCTGCAATTTTTACTCCGTAACAAAGATGACGACTGCTTGTTGACGCCAATTCTGTCCCTTCTTTTTCAATCTGTGCCATATATTTCTTCTTTACCGTATTCGATTACTCCGTTAGTTGTTCGATCTACCCATCTAACCATCAGCATTCTTCTGTAGCACCACATTTCAAAAACGTGTGTTCATATCTGAACTGTTTATCGTACGTGTCTAACTTCATCTTGAGACTAAATATGCTTTTGAAGACAGAAACTATTTACATGAAATCCGTGCAAAATTTGTTGATGGCATTATTTAGGGGAAGGCGGGGCAAGATGGGGAAGTTAACTTTAAACCCTTACAAAAGGGACAATAATAAACAAATTCAAGTAGGTTTGATTATAATTTGTTTACTTAACCACTGAATTACAATAGCATGTAAAGAAACCTGCAAACGTGTTACATTTAGTTAGAAATATCTCGATCTGAAACATAAACTACCAATTCCCCGTCTTGTCTCATATGCAGGGTAAGATGGGGAACTAGCATGAATTCATCTCTAAAGCTTAAATAAGGACTAGAAAACGAAATCATGTGACGATAAGGTTTCGAAACATGGTTCTGCGAATTGTAGAATCATACATTACGGTTTATTTAGGCCTCTTACTTTCACATAGTACACAAGTGTGGACAGCCTCGTCATCATCACTTTCTATCCCTGCACAAGTGTCGTGGGCTCAGCGTCCGCAGCTAATACACCGTATCCAGCCTCCTTCAGAGAAGTCATAGCAGTATAAACATTCTTCACTCTCTTCCTCGTTGTCATTCGACCTCAGTTTATTATCCCTTGAGCATGAAGGGGTGGTTATGGTGTCAGTAACGTTCGTCACTTTTTCGTTGTCATTATGCCCTTTTGGTGGTATCCCAGGTTTATTAAACGTCTTTGAGAAGAGTTTTCGTTTGCATGCAGCACGTTTGGGGACCCCTTTTCGTTTAATTTCTTGAGATAGTTCACTCCTATAAGGAGATTCGGTTAAAACAACGGGTTTTCCACGCCTGTTAGATGGTTTCCTTTTGTTCTTTTTATCCACCTTTGGAATAGCTAACACCATTTCAGGGCTGGTAACCTGAAAGTTAAACGAAACAGAGGTTTGATCGTCAGTTGTTAATTGTTCAGGTGTTTTACGTCTTGACAACATCTCTGGTATTTGGTCTTCCGTTTCTGTGACTTCAGATGTGTGAGGTTGATGAATGTCTGTAGTTGAACAGGGAAGGTAATCACTTTCTTGAAACACACTTCGCCGGCCGGAATGGCCGTGCGGTTCTAGGCGCTAGAGTCTGGAACCGCGCAACCGCTACGGTCGCAGTTTCGAATCCTGCCTCGGGCATGGATGTGTGTGATGTCCTTAGTTAGGTTTAAGTAGTTCTAGGGGACTGATGACCACAGCAGTTAAGTCCCATAGTGCTCAGAGCCATTTGAACCATTTTTGAAACACATTACAGGCCAAATAACTGTTTTCCGAGACCCGTTCCCTGCTGTGGACATTGTAGCTGAATGAATGAAGGCTTTGCCGAATAAAATTGCTATCTGATGCAGCGTAACAACTTTTCCAGGATGGGTGCGAATCCACGATCTTCATCTTCGTAAAATTTACTGAGATGTTTCGTAAATGCCACGTCCAATGGTTGAAAACGGTGTGAGCATTGTGGTGGCAAACACAGCAAGACAACCCCATTTTCAAGGGCCACATTTATCAGTTCTAAATTCTTGGTGTGCGTTTTGTGGCCGTCCAATATGAGAAGTTTTGGTCTTTCCTTTGACGCTCCAATAAATGCAATAAACTTCTTAAATCAAGTCAAAAATAGTTCTGTCGTCATCCAACGAGTTTCTTGGACTTCTGCCCAGGCACCAGGGGGCATGCCAGTCTCAAACGCTTATTGCATTCGTTTTCGAGGATAAATTAACATAGGTAGTACGTACCACCCCGACGCTGAAACACAGATTTCTGCAGTCACAGTCTGGCCTCTTTCTGCTGAAGCAGCTGCTCCCACCTGTCTGCTCCCTTTCAAAGCAACCACCTTTGGGTGACCTGTTGGAATGACTGTTAAACCAGTCTCATCGCAATTGAAAATTCTATCTCCCTTAAACTTGAATGTGTCTAATTGACTTTCTAACAGATCGAAAAACCGATCTACAGCAACTAGATTAAACCCCATTGCTCATGCGATTGATGTGGCCTCTGGTTTTAAGGTAGGATTTCGTGCAAGAAACCCATTTAACCAATCTCTTCCAGCAGATTTGGCTGCAGTATTAAATGGATGTTTGATGTTGTTTCGTTCAGCTAGCTGAAAAGCAAGTTCACAAAGTTCTTTAAGTGTTAGGCCAAAATACTGTCCTTCCATCTGTGTTAAGTAGTCTTTAAGTTCTGCCTCTTGTTCTGTGGTAAACACACTAGTGATTGGTCCTAACCTTTTCACAACTGTATAGCCAGGATTAGCACGTTTCTTTGCCACATGTCTCTCAATAGTTATCTGTGGCACGTTGAACTGTCGAGCAGCCCTTAAAGAACCCGTATGACCTTCTATAATAGCATTTACAGCGCCTACTCCAATGACCAATCTTGCCTTGACGTTTGTCACCGATACTTGGGAACCATCTGAAATAAAACACGTGGAACGTACTATTGAGTCAGATTATTCCTGGTAATCTATATTATATAGAAAATACCCTATTTCCAATAGTCAGTCGTTAAAGCATAGCAAGAATACTGACTTTGCACGTTTTGTGTATTTTTATTCACCATATAGCCTAAGACATACTGTGTAATTAATTAGGAAACGTTGGATTAACGAATACCATTCTATTTACAATTGTATTCAACGTATAATGTGCGTGTTCAAAACCCGCAGCGAGGTAAACACATGAGACGATAAGAACGTAACGGTTCGACAAATAGTAGGGGCAAGACGGGGAAGCTCCCCATCTTGCCCCACCCCGTCTTGCCCCCTACCATACTGTCAGGTTATGTTAAGCCTACATGAACACTATTTAGTGAACATTGACTACTGACACAGCAGTTTACTGTTAATAAGACGTACTATTCAGTGCTATATATACAGTCTGGACAAATGTTCACGAAACACATGTTTTAGGACCTCGAAAGGTGTAAAACATTGCAAATCAGTATAACAATTGTACGTACCTTGCAAAGCTCACAGAAACCGCCGCGAAACTAAGGTTCAGCAATGTCAACACACTGGTACCTGTGTATTGATGATGTTGACGTAGCTGTCCACAGATGGCAGCACTGCAACTGTAGCTTATAGCCCTTCCCCGTCTTACCCCACCTCCCCGTCTGGCCACGCCTTCCCCTACACTTTAATCTATTGCCAAACGTCTACTGGGATTGACTATAATACTGTTGGCAAAACAGAACAGAACTTATACTGCTTGGAATGTGTTGATGGAGTATTATTTGCATGCACCAGTAATAATAGTGGAACCAGGACTGAATCTTGTAGCACTTCCGTAACGCTTCCTCCCCCCCCCCCCCTTAGAAACCGATCAGCTATCTACATTTATTTAAATACATTCTTTCAATAAATGGAAGGGCCAGTTAAACTAAATGAGGCAGGTGGAAGAAAGAAAGTAAACTATTTATTATTCCAAAAGTGATCGCCATGGCTGGTAACGCATTCATCCCTCTGAGAGACAAGAAGGCCAATGCCTCGGTGGAAAAATGTTTCCGTTTGCTTACGAAACCATGACCATACCCAGGCACGCACGTCTTCGTCCGTAGCAAATCTACGGCCATCAATGTATTTCTTTAGACTCTAAAATTGTGGAAGTCACATGGGGAGAGGTCGGGACTACGTGGAGGGTGTGTAACGGCTTTACAGTGAAACTTCGTTAGAGTACTCGAAACATGTGTGCGGGCCAAATGTTAACAAAGTTGTTTTTGTTTCGACTTCGCTGCAGAAGGAGGCCTTACAAGTCATCCATACAGTTCCGACTTCTCCCCCATGAGATTTCCATATTTTTGGAGTCCTGAAGAAATATATTTGTGGCCGTCGATTTTCTTCGATCGCATCGACCGTCTTGTTTGACAGTGGAATAAAAGTATTTAATGTTAATGCGATTGCTTTTGGAATAATAAACAGTTTACTTTTTTCCATGTGTCCCGGTTTCATTTCATTGCTCCCTATATTTCGCGTGCCATTTGTAAGCCACATCATCAATTAGATAAAAATTTCAAAGTAGCATACCTTAAGTCACTCGCAGTACGCCACAGACCACCTCGCGCGCGCCAGACTCCGTTTCCTCGCTTGAAGAACCCGCATTCAAGCGGCTGGCGTGTTATTTGTAGATTCAGTTACAAATATCAGCCTCACGTATAACCAGCTGCGTTCACGCAGTCCGTTCTTGACGGCGCTGTTTACGTCTTCTTCCACTGATAAGTATCTAGTGAGACTGATTATAATATTGGTCACGTAACAGAACGGAACTTCTTGTGTTCTGTGTGTTAGATCGAAAATTATTTGCACACCCCAGTAACAATAGTGGGGCCACGACTGAATATTGTGGATCTTCAACACTCATTTACCACCAGTTAGAAATACACCAGCTATCTACTTTTGTTGAGATGCATAAAACAACTTCCTGCATTAAAGGCTGTGTATAAACTAGTTGTACAAAATTAATATTTAATTGTGAAAAAGGATCCCACACCTCGCAGCAGTATTCTAAAAGAGGACGGACAAGCGTAGTGTAGGCCATCTCCTACATTTTCTAAGTGTCCTGCCAATAAAACGCAGCCTTTGGTTAGCTTCCCCCACAACATTTTCTGTGTGTTCTTTCCAATTCAAGTTGTTCTTAATTGTAATATCTAGATATTTAGTTGAATTTACGGCTTTTAGATTAGATGATTTATCGTGTAATCGAAGTTTAACGAGTTCCTTTTAGCACTCATGTGGATGACCTCTCACTTTTCGATATTTAGGGTCAACTGCCACTTTTCGCACCGTTCAGATATTTTTTCTAAATCCTTTCGCAGTTTGTTTTGATCTTCTAATGACTTTATTAGTCGATAAACGACAGCGTCATCTGCAAACAACCGAAGATGGCTGCTCAGATTATCTCCCAAATCGTTCATATAGATAAGGAACAGCTAAGGGCCTATAACACTACTTTCGGGAACGCCTGACATCCCTTCTGTTTTACTCGATGACTTTCCGTCAATTATTACGAACTGTGACCTTTCTGACAGGAAATCGCAAATCCAGTCACATAGCTGAGACGATATTCCATAAGCACGCAATTTTACTACGAGCCGCTTGTGTGGTAAAGTGTCAAAAGCCTTCCGGAAATCCAGAAATACAGAATCAATCTGAAATCCCTTGTCAATAGCACTCAGCACTTCATGTGAATAAAGAGCTAGTTGTGTTTCACAAGAACGATGTTTTCTAAACCCATGTTGACTGTGTGTGTCAATAGACCGTTTCCATCGAGGTAATTCATAATTTTCGAACACAATATGTGTTCCAAAATCCTGCTGCATATCGACGTTAACGATATGGGCCTGTAATTAAGTGGATTACTTCTACTACCTTTCTTGAATATTGGTGTGACCTGTGCAACTTTCCAGTCCTTGGGTACGGATCTTTCGTCGAGCAAACGGTTGTATACGACTGTTAAGTATGGGGCTAATGCATGAGCATACACCGAAAGGAACCTAATTGGTATACAGCCTGGACCAGAAGACTTGCTTTTATTGATGTGAGGTGTTTCATTACTCCGAGGATATTTACTTCTACGTTACTCATGTTGGCAGCTGTTCTTGATTAGAATTCTGGAATATTTACTTCGTCTTCTTTTGTGAAGGCATTTCCGAAGGCTGTGTTTAGCTAATCTGCTTTGGTAGCACTGTCTTCGATAGTATCTCCATTGTTGTGGCGCAGAGAAGGCATTGATTGCTTCTTGCCGCTAACATACCTCACATACGACAAGAAAATTTGGTTCAAATGGCTCTGAGCACTATGGGACTCAACTGCTGAGGTCATTAGTCCCCTAGAACTTAGAACTAGTTAAACCTAACTAACCTAAGGACATCACACACATCCATGCCCGAGGCAGGATTCGAACCTGCGACCGTAGCGGTCTCGCGGTTCCAGACTGCAGCGCCAGAACCGCGCGGCCACTTCGGCCGGCCATACGACAAGAATCCCTTTGGATTTTCTGCCAGGTTTCGAGACAAAGTTTTATTGTGGAAACTGTTATAGGCATCTCGCATTGAAGTCCGCGCTAAATTTCGAGCTTATGCAAGAGATCGCCAATCTTGGGGATTTTTGTCTGTTGAAATTTGGTATGTTTGTTCCGTTGTTTCTGCAAGTGTTATTACCCGTTTTGTGTACCAAGGAGGATCAGCTCCGTCGTTTGTTATTTTATTTGATATAAATCTCTCAATTGCTGTGCCCATATCCTGTTTTAACTGAGGCATTAGATAATGTTCAAGTATGACTGGGTACGATACGCCAGTTACAGATGATTTGGCAAAACAAAAGGCTCAAATACTTGTTAAAGCTTATAGCGTAAAAGACATTTACCTTAGGCGAGTCCTGTACGTGTTCGATTACGTGACATGGTTTCTACTCACCTCATATCTTAACATTAGGCCGATGCACTTTACGCAAGTATGGGATCTCGTTTCGTCACTGAACAGAATTTTATTAAGAAAATCATCTTCAGTCTGCATTTTGTTAAGCATTTCTATGCGAACCTCAACTCCTTTTTCTTTGTCACTTTCTTTTAAAGCTTGCAGCAGTTCCAATTAGTAGGATTTGAATGACAGGCGTTTCCGCAATACCTTCCTGATTATAACAATAGGCGTATTCAGTTCAAAGCTGGCATGTCTCTTTGATTTACACAGACTGCGAACGTAGGACTGCCGAACTTGTTCAACTGCTGCGGCAAAGACTGCTGGACAACCTTGACCCGGCGTCCTCTCTGATACACAGCCAGTTTCAGTGAAACGATTGTACTAATTAATAACGTTCATGTTTGAGGTGTCCCCAGTGAAATACTAAGAAAAGACTTAAAAAACAGTATTTATAAAGAAGAGACATTTAAAAACTGAATAATAAGTGGACACTAGCCGCTCAGTCGAACATGTATTGTTTCTCATGTGTCCGTATTATAATAATTTCTCTGTGTAAGTTTCGAGCTTTACAGACGAATGGAAAAACTAGTAGAAGCCGACCTCGGGGAAGATCAGTTTGGATTCCGTAGAAATACTGGAACACGTGAGGCAATACTGACCTTACGACTTATCTTAGAAGAAAGATTAAGGAAAGGCAAACCTACGTTTCTAGCATTTGTGGACTTAGAGAAAGCTTTTGACAACGTTGACTGGAATACTCTCTTTCAAATTCTAAGGCAGGGGTAAAATACAGGGAGCGAAAGGCTATTTACAATTTGTACAGAAACCAGATGGCAGTTATAAGAGTCGAGGGACATGAAAGGGAAGCAGTGGTTGGGAAGGGAGTAAGACAGGGTTGTAGCCTCTCCCCGATGTTATTCAATCTGTATATTGAGCAAGCAGTAAAGGAAACAAAAGAAAAATTCGGAGTAGGTATTAAAATCCATGGAGAAGAAGTAAAAACTTTGAGGTTCGCCGATGACATTGTAATTCTGTCAGAGACAGCAAAGGACTTGGAAGAGCAGTTGAACGGAATGGATGGTGTCCTGAAGGGAGGATATAAGATGAACATCAACAAAAGCAAAACGAGGATAATGGAATGTAGTCGAATTAAGTCGGGTGATGTTGAGGGTATTAGATTAGGAAATGATACACTTAAAGTAGTAAAGGAGTTTTGATATTTGGGGAGCAAAATAACTGATGATGGTCGAAGTAGAGAGGATATAAAATGTAGACTGGCAATGGCAAGGAAAGCGTTTCTGAAGAAGAGAAATTTGTTAACATCGAGTATAGATTTAAGTGTCAGGAAGTCATTTCTGAAAGTATTTGTATGGAGTGTAGCCATATATGGAAGTGAAACATGGACGGTAAATAGTTTGGACAAGAAGAGAATAGAAGCTTTCGAAATGTGGTGCTACAGAAGAATGCTGAAGATTAGATGGGTAGATCACATAAGTAATGAGGAGGTACTGAATAGGATTGGGGAGAAGAGGAGTTTGTGGCACAACTTGACCAGAAGAAGGGATCGGTTGGTAGGACATGTTCTGAGGCACCAAGGGATCACCAATTTAGTATTGGAGGGCAGCGTGGAGGGTAAAAATCGTAGGGGGAGACCAAGAGATGAATACACTAAGCAGATTCAGAAGGATGTAGGTTGCAGTAGGTACTGACTGGGAGATGAAGAAGCTTGCACAGGATAGAGGAGCATGGAGAGCTGCATCAAACCAGTCTCAGGACTGAAGACCACAACAACAACAACAACAAGTTTCGAGGGCAAAGAAATATAACAAAATGATCTAAAGAGACAAGATAGGCTCTTTTGTTAATTTTTTAGTCGTCTTTACTTCTTCTCTTGTCTTGGTTGCGTGTAGATGGACATCTTGCGAGTGCTGGCAAACGTAAGCATATATGTACTAATTAAGCAGATAATATATAGTTTTAATATTGTTGTTGACTTTTAATTTGTAAGAGGTGATCCCGATTTCATGTCCGCCTTCCTTGAATTAACCTGAATTCGAGTAATTTACAGTGCAACAATCGCAGCAGTCGATGGAGCCAACGACGCCATTACGTGGCGATATTAACTTACAAAAATTAGCGGAAGCGAAAACCTCGTCCGCTATTAACATAATACACATTTTTCTCCACGCCGGCCAGAGTGGCCGAGCGGTTCTAGGCGCTACAGTCTGGAACCACGCGACCGCTACAGTCGCAGGTTCGAATCCTGCCTCGGGCATGGATGTGTGTGATGTCCTTAGGTTAGTTTGGTTTCAGTAGTTCTAAGTTCTAGGGGACTGATGACCTCAGCAGTTAAGTCCCATATTGCTCAGAACCATTTGAACCATTTTTTTCTCCACAGCCGCCCGACGTTGCAGATTATACGTAGCTTTAAGATTCTTATTTTCAGCACAGCAGCCGAGAGCCAGAGGCAGGACTCCGACTACAATGCAATGGTTAACGGAGGTAAGTAAAATACTCTCGCGCATGTGTGGGCCGCAATTGTAATTAATAACTAAAGATTTTCTGCTTTAAAGTGAACTGACCAGCAGAGGAAATTAATATGAAAAGTTTATTCCATTGTTGAAATTATATGCTCATGTTTTAAGATTCAGCGAATCTAACGATCATTGACATAACAAATAATTTCCACTGAAGATTAATATTGTTAAAAAAGAGAACTTCACAAAAGCACTTAACTGTAAATCAAAACTGAGTGAAATATTTTGATTAAGGCCCACCACGTAAGTCGGCAACAATCACCACTACCAATCAATTTCTGCAGTAAATAATAAATTAAATTACGACTGTCGACGGACGCGAGAGGTGGTGGCTTGCGATATTTAGTCCTGAATTATCTCTGAACTGTAGTAGCGGATTTGGATTCATGAAACCAAAAACACACTGCGCACGCTCTGCACCGTTATACGGCTCCATGACTGTTGAAGCAACTCATTCACGCATGCCACTTAGCGGGAACTTCAGGAACTAATAGTGTTAAGCGGCTGCATTTACTGCTGTATCAAACATTTTTGTAACATGTCAACCCTTTTCCCAATCAGAGGTTACTGTTGTATAACTAATTTATAAACAACCTGTAGTTCATTAAGCATCTCCAGAGACACTCACAAGCCACATGATAAATTAGATTAATAATTTCAAAGCGGAATACGGCACGTCAGGTCGTAGTCCAACAATTGTGTATCTTACGCGCAGCTCATTCGTTTCTTCCCCTGAAGAAACCAGTGCTCGCACGCCCGGCGTGTTATTTATAGCTCCCGTTACAAGTGTCGGCCTCACGCAGAAGAGGTTGCGAGCACACAAGCCGCTGCAGCGCCGGGGACAGCCAGAAAGCATAACCGGCGGAACAGCGCTAAGTATTCGGAGCGGCGGGACTCGGCCCGGCGGACACGCGACGGCCGATAAGCGGGACACGCTTACAAATTGAAAAATGGGCCGAGGGGTGCTTCCACACGGCTATCTGCTACGTCACGCAGCCGCGTCACGTGACCGCCGCCACTAATGCGGCCGGCCCAACCGCTGTCGGCAAACGGCTCAGCACAGGCGACGAAAATACGGGCCCCAAAAGTCAATAGGCCCCCCGCCGGTTTCCTGTGATATCACCATGCGTTGCCCAGCTGTGGTGCCTTTGTGTCCCACTATAGCCACTCAGGCTCTCCTGTGCCACTTCCAGCATTTGATTTACAATAGACCTTTTTTACCATGCCCTACTCAGATACGCTCTAAACGTGACTTCTTGTGGAAAACGATGCAAAGGAATTCATATTCAGCACGCAAGTTGAGCAGTTTCTTCGTAAGATTATTTTTGCAGATAACCCATAATTATAGCGATTAATTTTCGTTCATAGCTTACATAATAAATATTAGTAGTGGCAATTTGTGTCACACGAACCAAGCACGAAGGATCTTCCGAGCACGAAGGATCTTCACAAGAGGACTGCGCGTTCTCGTCATCGCCGGTTCTTCCAAATTTATGGTTTATGCGGCGTTTGACCAGAAGTGAAAGTGACAGAAGCGGGAGTTGCAGGCCAAGTGTCTAGAAAAAAGTAGCATTTCTGGTGCGGGTCGGGCGAGACGTGGGTCAGTTATGTTGCCGTAGTTTTCAAGCAGCGAGTGACGCAGCGGAAAGAGTACAGGATGAAAATCAGAGGGTCGTGAGGAAGAACTGCTACTCGTAAACGTTTATTATTTTCATTTTTTGCGTTATTTACACTGCAAATAATTCGAAATATTGTCCGATACATTGCATTTACTAATATTTCCATAAAATGCATGAAAAGAAGTGCAAGTGAAAATTTGGAATTGGAAATTTTCGAGAGGGGATTATAAGGCGTCCACCAGCGCTTCGTATACAAATTTAATTCTTTTATTACTTCACAGTCGATAATTTACAGCTGCTGCGGTGAAATTCATCGTAAAGCAGGAGAATCAAGAAGTTTCTCGGCATCTTGCATACGTTATAAACGGCACATTTTTAAAATTAGGTGGTTGTTTCGAAATTTCTATTCAAAAACAAACGTGGTTGACTTTCATAAAAGGTTCATCTCATCGTGAAGTTTGACAGAAAACCTTGCGTAATGCATCATGTACAGTGGAATGTGTTCTGATGAATTCTTCTCAGAAGGTGATTTCTCTCTCGATCAGATTAGAGCAGTTCTGCAGCTGTTTGATGATATTCTTTACCTGGCGATAAAAGTAAACAACTAAGCGTTGCACTAGAGGTTGAGTTTGAGGGAAGTCACGTTATTACAGCATGATGCCAGTCCTTCGTCGTCTTGAAAAATGTCGAAGTACAATTGTGGATTCATTTGTCTTCATCGTGAGTCAGTTAATAGAAAAAAAATCTTCTTCTGCACGTTTCCCTTCATCGAACCAGTCAAAAACTTTTCGCATGGGGTTGTTGCAAATTTCCCAGATTTTTGCTGAGTAATGACGATATTCCTGCATTTTTCCATGTGCTACAGCGTCCATATGTTTATTTGTAACGAGCATTTTTATATTTGTTACGAATTAATGAAATGAGTGACTTTAATAAAAGAAACTCAATGGACGTGGAATATAACTGTTAATTCTACAAAATGTGCCTCTGGAGAAAACCTATGACAATAGAGTCTTGATATAATGTGCTACGAAACATTATATTTATTTGGTCCCTCACTCCATCGCTCCCTCTCTCTCTCTCTCTCTCTCTCTCTCTCTCTCTGTGTGTGTCTGATACTGTCGTTGCTATGAGATTGCAGTGCTTCTTCCAGATCTATACGACCGTATAGTGTGTTATTAATTATGAAACAGATCTTTAACTTAAACTGTTCTTTAATGCTTTCATTTCTTGGTTGTAATCGCCATATGTCAAATACAACGCATTTATAGCAATTCTAGCACCGCTGGGCAGTCGAGACAACCTAGCATCGCAGGAGCTACAAGATAGCTGCCGTTACGCGAAAAATTTTAATTTTAATACTTTTCTTTACAGTCGCGCAACTGCTTGTGCAGCTAGTATAACATTTCTTTTCATAGGAGCCTGTGGGCCTGGATGACATTTTATTTATATCGAAACGAGTAGATGTACAATAAATGATTGATTTTTCATCCGGCCTGGCTGCTAACAAACAAAGACGTAATTTATAGCGTATTACGAAGGAAAAGTGTGACACTATGCACTGTTAAACCAGTATAATGAGAAATATTTTCAATGATAGTCATTTACAGTGGCATAGTTGATTTTGTGGTGCGAAAATAGTTACTTTACGTAGACGTAGTTACGGACGCTTGTCTTCGTATTATTGTTTGTTTTTTGGTAACTGCGTAAGAAACATTTAAGTCACGCAATTAAAATAACAAGATGCAAGGCTCAGTCAACGATTATTGAAGTAAATAGGGCTAAGAACTGTCCTGTAATTTATATCGCAAATGAAAGTGCTCGGATCAAAAATGATGGAATATTTTACGAGCTAATTTCCAAACAATAAGTGGATTTATTCAAAGAAAACCATAAAAGCATTTAATTACAAAAAGCAAAAGTGATTTTCAAACTCGATACGCCACTGTCCCCATGCACCGGCTTTTTAATCCTCGGTCCAAAAATGTCACTAGTATCTCACAGGCATAGTAGATTATTAGCAATAATTTTCCAGAAAAGTTTACAGCGTATTGTGAATGAGTGGGTTACTTCGTTCATACATCGGATTATTTGCAGTAAAAGCAAAATAAAAACTGAAAATAAAAGAAAAAATGCTTCGGCATGTGGACTCGGCCCTACGACCTTCAGATAACTCTTCCTTCTGCGCCAACCTCTCCCTGGAAACAATGCTAACGCAGGTGCCTCGTTCATCGTCCCATCCGCGCCAAAAATGTTATGATCTGCTAAATCCTGGTACATCTGGAGCCCCCAATCCTGTCAGTTTCATTCCTAGCGAAGCCCTGCATATACCAAATTTTGATAGAATCTGTGACGATGAGGAAGCGAGGTCTCATTGTTAGACAAACAATTTCAACAAAACCCTCCGCGATATTATGTGGTATCATTTTGAAAGTAAAACCACTGTTCAATCCGACGTTTCGACCGTGTTTGCAGCGATCTTCTTAGTATGACTAAACTGTTGCTAGAAAGACGGTCGGTTTTAGTTTGAAAATGTTGCAGTCTTATGCACAAACAACTTTGTCATGTCACTTCCACCCATCTAATATAGGGGGCCTAGGAAGCTGTTTTCTCGGATAGCTAGACAACAATTGAAGCAACTCTTATTAATGGAGTTTATTACAGTAAATTAAACTGACAATGCTTAACTTAGCCTTCTTACAAAGAGGTGTCGCAAACAGTTGGCGACATGCAAATAATCAGTGTCCTTCGATATATACAGGGTGTTTACAAATGAATATCGGGGTTCCAACGCTTTATAATATTTATTACATCAAACTTACACTTATAAATGATATGTTAAATGAAAGAGCAACTCAAACAGTTTTACCAAGAACCTAATAAATGTTCAATGTGAGCACCATTTGTCACACGGCACACATCAAGTTTATAGCAGAGTTATTATCAAACATTGATAATTGTCTCTTCAGTGATTGTAGCAATAGCTGCTTCAATCCGGTTTCTTAATTCAGGGAGGTCTGCTTGTAGCGGAGGCACGTACACACGATCCTTGATGAAGCCCCAAAGGAAAAAATCGCATGGCGTTAGGTCGGGTGAACGTGGAGGCCATGCAAAACCCTGTCATTGGGCCCCTTGCGGTCTATCCAGCGCTTGGGAAGAACTTGACTATAGACTTCTTGGTAAAATGTTTGAGTTGCTCTTTCATTTGACATATAATTTGTAACTGTAAATAATAAACATTATAAAGCGTTAAAACCACGATATTCATTTATAAACACCCTCTATAATTTCTAAGCAAGCAAATAACCAGTCCACAAGTCACTGCTATAGTGTTTATCCCTTTCACATACATGAGACACATTTGTTCCACATATAAATCACCTTACTAATTGGACTGTAATCACAGTTGATGTGCTGCAGATGCTCTACTTGAAGCAGAGATATTTGTTTTCTTTAATATTGTACATCTTTGGTGGCAACAATTACTATAACTACCATTAGTCGTCGGTTATTATTGGTGGTTCTCACTTCGAGCAGACACACAAATTCATTCTCTTATTGTGTGCGTATTGTATTCTCCGCCTTACTGTCAAAGCTTGAAAGTATATTCAAGTAAGTTTCTCTTTTACTTTAGACCATTCATTTAGAAAATAACTGTATTTCATCAGTGGAAATCTTTATTTTCATTCTTTGGGACATAGTTGTCCCAATGTACCACAATGGTAATTTGTGTACTTGTTTTTGAATGTCATTAAATCGTTACTATTACGTAAAAAAAACGAGCAGAATGGTATTTAAAATTCGGTTGAAAATATGTTATTTTTCATTTTATTAAATAAGCAGAAAAATTTGTACTGGTATAATTTCAAATCTGCTTTTAGGTCATGTGCTCCATAAAAAGAGAATTTTTCATCACTGATGAAACTGTTATCCAGATTTTAGAGGCTTGCAGTAGTGATGACGAAGATTATCTGTTACTGGATGAAGAAGATAAAATTTTTATTGAAGGAGATATGGAAGATGAAAGAGAACATGTTATTATAGAAGATCCTGAAAAAGAAATACATAGCCCACCTAGAAAAAGAAGGCATACAGACGAAATATCAGAACCAAATGCTGAGGTACCTGATTCCCTTCCAGATTTACCAGAATTTAAATTGGCCAGAACTTACCAACCAAGACAGTTCAGTGATAACATGAATCATGAATTTGGGAAAGTGCTTTTGTTTAGTGTCAGTGAAAATCGTGAAATACCACAGCCATTTGAAATTTTTTCTTTCACTATTGGCCTAAAAGATTTAGTGCATGATATATTAATTCCTGAAAGTATTTGGTATGCAGAACAATCAGGCAACGCATTCAGTGCAAATGAAGATGAAATCAAGGCATTTCTTGGTATGAACCTGGTAATGGGGTACCATATTTTGCCTGCATTTAGAAGCTACTGGGCAAATGAACCCGATTTAGGTGTTCCTTATATAGCTCAGATTATGCCACTACATCAGTTTGAAGAGATTAGAAAGTACTTACATTTTTCCAACAATGCAGATCAGTCAATAAAGGAAGAATCCACATACAAAGTGAGACCTGTAATTACCCATTTGAACAAAACCTTCCAGGAATCTCGTAGTGCAACTAGGGCTCAATCTGTAGATGAGCATATGATCAGATTTAAAGGACATAATATTATGCGACAGTATGTCAAAAATAAGCCAGTCAAATGAGGTTTCAAAATGTGTGCAGATGTGATTCAGAAACTGGCTACCTATTTGGGTGTGATTTATGCACTGGCAAAAAAAAACTCAGGTCCTGAAGTAGGGCTTGGTGAGTCAGTAGTTCTGCAACTGACAAAATCGCTATCCGGACTGGGATGTGAAATTTACATAGATAACGTTTTTAACTCTCCAGCTTTGCAGAATTACCTTGGTTTACAAAATATCAGATCATGTGGAACAGTGTGCACCAATAGTAAAAACATCACAAAGACATTACCTCCAGACAAGGAAATGAAAAGAGGTGATTCATACAGTCTCAGTAGCAATGGTCTGACAATCCTCAAATGGATGGATAACAAGCCAGTTTTTCTACTGACTAACTTTGTTTCTCCAATACCATGTACGACAGTGAAGAGGCGTCAGTCTGGTTCTTCTGAAAAGATCAATGTTCAGTGTCCTCTTATGATAAGAAAGTACAACAAGTGGACAGGAGGGTGGACCTTATGGACCAGAAGAAAGTCACTTATGAGATCGACAGGAAGGCAAAGATTAAGTATTACATGAAAATTTTCTTTGATCTTCTTGACATTGGTTTGAACAATGCGTATGTAATATATTCAAAATTGGCAAAAGAATCGGGATTCAAATCAACACTATCATCCCTAGAGTTCAGACAATGCATTTCGAGAAATCTTTAAGGACCACAGGGAAAAATACGTCCCAGCTTTTTTTAGCAGTACAAATAAAAATGTTTGAAATAATAACATATTTTGTTTATAAAAACTCCAGTTACCACAGAGATACAAAAATTTTAATCACTAGCACTTTAGTTTTCTTATGTACCTGAAAGGGTTATACCACAGCTCGTCTTCTAGGGTGACTGCGGCTAGTGCGGAGCAGTGCTTATTTTGTCTTCGTATAGGGGCCGCTCCTGTCGTGGTGCGATTCCAGTCGGCGTACTACTGGCTGACATTGTCTCGCACCGTTCTCGGCTGGTACATTCCAGGCCGGCGTGGCAGCTCTTGATTTTACGCCATAACAAGCTTTAATTCAAACTGACATTGACCGTGGAACACTTCGCTCTCAGATGGAGTTTGTTACACCCCAACAATCCGATCGGTTAACTCGAGCAACCCAATCGGTTAAACCACATGCAGTGTGCGGTATTGACGATATCTTGATAGACCGCTACTACACGCCGCACGCCGCACGTATTTCCGCTGGAGAGACATTTAAACCAGGCGACGCGAACTGCTGCTATGTCACAGAGGGTTCACCAGACAACTCCAGGTGATGCTGCTCACGCCACCAGTGGAAGCAGGATTCATCTTACATCACTACCAGCAATAAAATTCCCGTGTTTTCAGGATTCGCTTTCCGCAAAATTGTGCTGGCTGGGGTGGCCTAGTGGTTCTAGGCGCTACAGTCTGGAACCGCGCGACCGCTGCGGTCGCAGGTTCGAATCTTGCATCGGGAATGGATGTGTGCGATTACATTGCGAGCTATGCTTACCCCCGCAGGCACACACGTGAGGGAAGTTGACGTAATTGCACACGGAGTAGCTCAGTTATTTACCATCACCCATCGTAACAAAACTACTGACTTGAAGTGATGCCACTGGTAGTAGCTAGTTCTCAAACAAATTATGGCTATCTACATTTCTGATTTTCTGCTGGCTGTTTCTTTCTAGCTTTGTTTCTATTTTCACTTTGCATCTTGCGAGTCTGTAACGGATTCGACGTTATGAAATGTGTGATTACTGTAGCGGGTGTTATCTTATGAGCTAGACTGGTGTTAAATTGGGAGTTGAGTTCAGTGTGCCTCACTGGGGCTCAGACTGCAGAATTACCTTTTGTCAAAATTACCTTTTGTGGGCACTATTTCCACCTACGCAAGGTACACAGAAGAGTTCCCGTGAAGTTTGGAAAGTAAGGAGGAGCCCGAATTGAGACTGTGATGGCAAGTTGTGTATCGTGACTTGATAGTTCAGCCCAGTAACACTATTTTCCACCAAAGGCCAGATTCTGTGTCGTGTCAAGTTGTAAATGCTCGAGTTCTTCCTGTCAGTTTCACTTAGTGGTTCACCATCTGGAAATATGTTCCATATCCAAGGAAATGTGAAAAAAACATGCTTGTAAAAGCTGTCTTATATGTGTGTCATACTTGTGTTGTGGATGCCATAAATTCGAGATGCAGTATACCAATGTTCAAGAACTACTACAGTGTGCTACAACCTGCTGCCGTGCAATCTAGAGAAGTTACAGCCCTCCATCAGAGATGGCTGCTAAGAATTTAGCTGACAGTCGTCATCAACAATATCAAAATTGTTAAAAGGTATAGTGGCGCAGCATAACAGTCCATATCAATGGTTCCAAACAGTTTTAACATGCTCCAGATAGGCAGTATCATTTCATCATCATCATCATCATCATCATCATTAACTTGGACACTTTTCAGCTTCTGGCCAGGTCTGTTTGGAACATAAGATCTCCATCGTCTTCTGTCTTGCTATCATCTCTCCGTCTTCACCTGGGTCCAGTCTTCTCCTTCCTTCTGGACGCATTCCTCCACTTCTGTCTCTCAGTCTTCCTCTTGGTCTCTTTACTCCCAATTTCACCTCATGTATCCCCAAGGTAATCCTCCTCACCTCCATTCGCTTAACATGCCTATACCATCTCAGCCTTGATTTCTCTATCTCCTCCTGTAATGGTTCCATCTTCATTAACTCTCTGATAGTCTCATTTCTTAACATGTCTGTCACTCCAATACTGTTCCTCAAGGATTTCATCTAACTAGCCTGTACTTTGCTTTTCTTTCTTCCTTTGATTATGTATATCGCTGCCTTAGGTTGTAGGTTAATCTCTTTGAGGCAGTGATAAATTTCACCGAACAAAAGAAGTAATTTAATGATAAAAGTTTACGTGAGTAGTTTTCGCTACTGCTACTGATTTAATATCATTGAGAGGGAAGTGTTACTACGAACATTCTTTTTTTGTTATTTTCGAATGGATGTAGTAGGAATAGATTTTTCAATAAAAACCTGTTACAAGTTTTCGACATATACAAGTAGTCCGCGCTGCAGGCTAATTTTAAAAGCATTTAAGTAACTTTTCACAGTGAAAAATACCTAAACAGACCTGTAAAAGAATTTAGAGACAGAGAATTTCCTTTAATTGTATTTACGTAAGAAAGGAATTGATTATGCTTATTACCGTATACGATCACCACTTCCAAAGAATTTACTAATATGTATAAGTTACCAATTAAGAACTATTCTATCTCTGTAAGGGTGTCTAAACATTCTGTGTGGTGTCTGTCTGTTCTATATCGTGTCTCCCTACCACTTTCGCGCAACGACGCTCTGAGCGTGTTTTTTAGGGAATTGACTAGTTTGAACCTGGGACCTGTTGCTGGTAAGGAGACGCCAGACCACACATGACATGTAGAATTCAGAAGAGTTCAGTGAGACTAGCGATGATATAGCCAAATACTTAATGATTTCAGCGTCAGCTCCACTGCACTCCCTGTAAAAGAATCTTAATACTAACTAAATTTAGTGGAAGGGGTTCAAGGCTTTCCTATTTTTAGTTAGCTGGTAAAATAACGTCGAAAAAACAGTTAAGTTAACCATTGGAAATTTTATTCTACTCACACAACATTGTTTATAAAATGCACAATTGTTACCATGGGTAACAGAAGAAATACTTCAGTTGATTGATGAAAGGAGGAAGTACAAACATGTTCCGGGAAAATCAGGAATACAGAAATACAAGTCGTTGAGGAATGAAATAAATAGGAAGTGCATGGAAGCTAGGACGAAATGGCTGCAGGAAAAATGTGAAGACATTGAAAAAGATATGATTGTCGAAAGGACAGACTCAGCATACAGGAAAGTCAAAACAACCTTTGGTGACATTAAAAGCAACGGTGGTAACATTAAGAGTGCAACGGGAATTCCACTGTTAAATGCAGAGGAGAGAGCAGATAGGTGGAAAGAATGCATTGAAAGCCTCTATGAGGGTGAAGATTTGTCTGATGTGATAGAAGAAGAAACAGGAGTCGATTTAGAAGAGATAGGGGATTCAGTATTAGAATCGGAATTTAAAAGAGCTTTGGACGACTTACGGTCAAATAAGGCAGAAGGGATAGATAACATTCCATCAGAATTTCTAAAATCATTGGGGGAAGTGGCAACAAAACGACTATTCACGTTGGTGTGTAGTCTGGCGACGTACCATCTGACTTTCGGAAAAGCATCATCCACACAATTCCGAAGACGGCAAGAGCTGACAAGTGCGATAATTATCGCACAATCAGCTTAACAGCTCATGCATCGAAGCTGCTTACAAGAATAATATACAGAAGAATGGAAAAGAAAATTCAGAATGCGCTAGGTGACGATCAGTTTGGCTTTAGTAAAAGTAAAGGGACGAGAGAGGCAATTCTGACGTTACGCCTAATAATGGAAGCAAGGCTAAACAAAAATCAAGACACTTTCATAGGATTTGTCGACCTGGAAAAAGCGTTCGACAATATAAAATGGTGCAAGCTGTTCGAGATTCTGAAAAATGTAGGGGTAAGCTATAGGGAGAGACGGGTCATATACAATATGTACAACAACCAAGAGGCAATAATAAGAGTGGACAATCAAGAACAATGTGCTCGTATTAAGAAGGGTGTAAGACAAGGCTGTAGCCTTTCGCCCCTACTCTTCAATCTGTACATCAAGTATGCAATGATGGAAATAAAAGAAAGGTTCAGGAGTGGAATTAAAATACAAGGTGAAAGGATATCAATGATACGATTCGCTGATGACATTGCTATCCTGAAAGAAAGTGAAGAATTAAATGATCTGCTGAACGGAATGAACAGTCTAATGAGTACACAGTATGGTTTGAGAGTAAATCGGAGAAAGACGAAGGTAATGAGAAGTAGTAGAAATGAGAACAGCGAGAAACTTAACATCAGGATTGATGGTCACGAAGTCAATGAAGTTAAGGAATTCTGCTACCTAGGCAGTAAAACAACCAATGACAGACGGAGCAAGGAGGACATCAAAAGCAGACTCGCTATGGCAAAAAAGGCATTTCTGGCCAAGAGAAGTCTACTAATATCAAATACCGGCCTTAATTTGAGGAAGAAATTTCTGAGGATGTACGTCTGGAGTACAGCATTGTATGGTAGTGAAACATGGACTGTGGGAAAACCAGAACAGAAGAGAATCGAAGCATTTGAGGTGTGGTGCTATAGACGAATATTGAAAATTAGGTGGACTGATAAGGTAAGGAATGAGGAGGTTCTATGCAGAATCAGAGAGGAAAGGAATATGTGGAAAACACTGATAAGGAGAAGGGACAGGATGATAGGACATCTGCTAAGAAATGAGGGAATGACTTCCATGGTACTAGAGGGAGCTGTAGAGGGCAAAAACTGTAGAGGAAGACAGAGATTGGAATACGTCAAGCAAATAATTGATGACCAAAACAAAAAAAATTGATAAAAGGAAATGTTTTAATACAGGATGGTAAAAACCAATTGCGTTCAACAAAAATGTGAACGAATATTCCCTGAATGGGTTTCCAAGTTCTATAACAGATCGAAGGATGACCTATGCCATATCACATCTATAATCTAGGTTTAAATTAAGTTTCACAAAAGAGAAACTATCTAAATGGTCTACAGTGACCCTCAATTATCATTAATTACTTATCAAACTTGTTGTAAATTACAGTGGCTGATGTGGCTTCTCAATAACTATATAACAGAAAAATCATCGCGTTTCAGATTTTTACTTCAAGTGGCAAATGTGAACACCATGAGCTTTGATTGACGATCGACACTAGTATTACGCAAAAAGGGGATGTAACAGATGAGACCTGCAGTTCTGAGTGAAGCCTTATGCGCTCAGAAAGGCGGAATCGCGTGCGTTCATTACCTTGTCGGTGCTCGTCAGGGGGCGGCGGTCAGCACAGCTCCGCTCACCTAGCTGTCTCGGAAGGAACTCCCTTGTCCTAACTTCTCCTTACTACAATTTACCGAAGTTGGTTTAAAAAAACTATCTGGCTGTGTTTTCGTCTGAACAATCAGGGTCTCAATGTTAACCTTAAGCTCTGCCTACAAAAATTCAGTCTATCCAATGAGAAACGTTATACTTTTCGTGGTGGGGCAATTTTTTTACCGTCTGCAACGTAACAGAGACGCGAAAAAGGCTCACGCTAAAACTTGCAGCTGGTGTGGTCCTTTTAGCGTTATCGTAAGATCTATACTGTTCTTCTGGAGGGCTCTATCTTTTAACATGGGCTGGGGGGTGGTCTTGACGTAACAGAGACGCGAAAAAGTCTATGGCTAAAACCTGCGGGTGGTGTGGTACTAGCGGTTAGCTGGCAGCGTGGGTGTCCGTCCGTCCCTTATCGTAGGGCCTTCCAGCTTAACACTATTCTGTTCTCGGCTTCTGTTCTCGTTTCTCCCCTCGGAAATGCGTCTGTCTCACGGTGGGAAGGTATGATATGCATTTAGGCATTCTTGTGTTAGTCTGTAGTATTCCATTTGCTCACTCGTTACTCGTATTACTTTGGTTAATTTAATGTCACGATTTATTCGGAATTATTTGACATACTACTGGATTTGCCTATCATGTCAGGGTTTTCATGGAAGGTGTTGGATTTGCCTGACACCTGACAGGTGTAGTAAGTCAGATACGTTTAAACTGTAATTTCTTGTATGTATACCAATGATTTTGTACTGGGAAACCTATACTGAAGTGCGACCGCAACGGGAATCAATTCCACTAGGTGGTAACGACAACAGATACACAAAGTGTCGATCGGATAGTGATAATCAGACTAATCGAATTTTCTTACACGTTGACACAGTGCAGTTCCGAGTTCATACTTTGCTCGAACGGACGGTTTTAATCTGACGAAAGCTTCAAAACAGCATTCACTCCGCTGAAGAGTGGAAGATTCTTACTGGTTATCCCTGTAATTTTCGCGTCTGCACACAAGGTAACGGAGATGCTGCTTGAACGGCGTTTCTCGCGCTTCAGACGATACGTATGAATCGTACCGTGAGGCTGAGAAGCAGGCAGTCCAGTGAAACGTATGACCAGCGATTCCTTTTACATTTTCAGGGGAGCGGCGAGCCTCTATAAGAAGTGCAGGGCAGCTTCGCGAGCTATGAGGCCGACGGCGAACTCCATCTGCGTCGCTGCTGTGGATCAGAGGCAATTTGGACTGCTTGGGTGGAGTGCGCTGAGTCGATTTGCAACATTCGCAGGATCGATACGAAGAGCTCTACAAGACGACGTCTTCACTAAGGGAGAAGCGACACATACCAGGACTTCTAGATGCAAAGCGACCAAATGTAACACCCATACGACACATCATAAACGTGCCACCCTACAAAAACAGAATGGTGTGAAAAACCTGAAAACGAAAGTAACTTCCGCATAATGTGCTACTGCCACATAACATAGCTCGATGAAACTTGGACCATTCATAGAAGGGACTTGTAACAGCTTAAATTAGACTAAGAATTTATTAAAAATATTCGCTTAAACTGTTACCACAAAAATCGATGCTTGAGGTATCTATTTTACGAAGAATGTTAAATGGTTTTGGCAACCCATTAAAAAAAAGTGAGCGAATAATTATTTGTTGGAGATACAAAGAACATATCAGTATATCAATATGAGTGAGGACGCCTGCAGTTACTTTAAATGCGGGACTTGGCGAATGCTACGACCAGTGGAGCTAATGGGTGGGGACGCTACTTGCTTATGACAGGTTGAGAATTTGGGTTAGACAGGAAGCACGTCCGGATGGCCGAGGCGGTTAAGGCTAGAGAAGCGGAGCATCCGAGTCCGATTCCCGGTCTGGCACAAATTTTCAGTCTTCACCACTGATTTACTTCTATGTCCTGAAGGGGCTGCAGCCCTGATATCTCGTAATAATAATGAATGCTTATAGTAATAATAACGACTATAATATTTAGAAGTTACTTTGAAATGTCAGCTAATAAGACAGGCGGGGATGACCTTGGCGTCAAGTGATGTGAATAGGAGGAGGAGGAGAAGAAGAAGGGTGAAGAAGAAGAAGAAGAAGAAGAAGAAGAAGAAGAAGAAGAAGAAAGTGACGGTCGCAGTGTGGACACAGTTGTGTCATATCTGGTGATGTTAATGTCTTGTGGGTGCTAAGACTGTGTAAATTCGAGTGAAATTTGGTGCTGCAGCAGCATTCGGGTTGCCAATTCGTATCTGGAAATTGCGCGTTTTGGAAAGGAAGATTATTCATCATAAATCTATGATGGAATTTTGAGTGAAAAATGGTTGCTACGAGCAACGTTGTCGTACTAAGTTAATTACATTTAGAAAGAGAGGTTAAGAGTATAGCCAATTGTCATTCTGCCAACTTCAACTACAGCACGACACAGCCACCACAAACAAGGCAAGAACATTTATTGATTCTAAGTGCATTGAATATTACAGTACAAACTCCATACGTCATTATGGAATAGATTGTATTATTTAAAGTTCTTTCTTAAATTCATTCTCCTGAGATCATAAGCAGTATCCTATTTCCTTGTCTCTGTTTATTAATAATTTTATGTAATGGTAAACGATCAAAAGGTCGTATTAATTTTCGAATATCACGACAGTGGAAGCCTGTCGTAATTTTAAGTAATAGTAATTTTTGGGGAAATGACTGTTCTAAATCTATTTGTATTTCTGTGAAGTATACTGGTCGCAATCCTATTTTAATTATTGACATTTGCCTAGAGATTAATTTCATACTTGCATTCAACATTCTGGTGGTTACATCGGTTATTAATGTAGCATCATTTCACATTTGGGATAGCTTATCTCCAACTTACGTTAACCAATGGTCTTGGAATGCTCATCACTTAAATTTGTTACCTATACAACTGTATTCTCGAAATTTTATTACTCTACATTAATTTTTTGGTGTTCCGATTTTTCTTCCGTCAGTGTATGTTCCCCCTACACGTGAATCGCACTGGGACTATCAGGAAAAATTTAGTGACAATTACAGTCCTGCAAGCACACTAATGGTGGTCGAAACCTTAGACTTCTCCCAGGCTGAATAAAAAGGCGTATAACACCAAACTGATGAGCCAAAACATTATGACCACCTGCTTAATTGCTTGTATGTTCGTATTTGCAACGAAATACATCACTGATTCTGCGTATTAGAGATCCGACAGTTCGTTGATATCTTTGTGGAGGTATGTGGCATTAGATGTCTACGCACAGGTCATGTAATTCGCCTAAATAACGGGCCACTGATTTGTGTACGAGGTGACGCCGCCCTAGCAACCCAGATGGGTTCCGTAGGAGTTGTACCAGGTGATTATGGTCGCCCAGACATCATCATGAGTTCACAATAATGCACTTCAAACCACTGTAGCACGGTTCTGCCTCCAATACGCACAGAACTATACTGTTGAAAGATGACATCACCGTCGTGAAGACATCAAGCATGAAGGGATGTAGGTGGTTTGCAACTGTCAGCGTGCGTTCGGTTACTACCACAGGACCCATGCAAGCGTAGAATAATGTCTTCCAAAGCATAATACTGCACCCACCAGCCTGCGTAGGTGCCGCGCTGCACGTTTCGAGCTGCCGTTCACCTCGAGGACGGAGTTTATGCTGACGACTATCAACCCATTGTAGCAAAAATGTGTTTCACCCGAAGATCCGACATATTTCCATTGATCGACAGTCGAATCCCAATCGTCTCGTGCACACTGAAATCATAACTGGCGACGTCGTCGGGTCATCATATCAACACGTAGGGATAGTTTGCTGCGGAGCTCCATGTTCAAAAATGTACGATGAGCGGTGTGCTCCGAAACACTTGCTCGTGCACCAGCAATGTGATCTTTCGGCAGAGATGCTACAGATTACTCTCTATCCTACTTTACAGAGCAGACAAACTTCTGAGCTCACATTCAATGAAAAGTTGTGGACGTCCAACTATTTAGCACCTAGTGGTAGTTTCACTGTCCTAGTGCTTTCTGTAGATGCTCAGGACAGTAGCACGTGAACATTCGACCAGCTTCACAGTCTTCGAGATACTCTTCACAGGCTCATTGTAATAATAATGTGCCCTTTGTCAAAGTCGCTCACCTCAATGGATTTCCCCATTTTCCGTCTATATCTCTGCTAGGGTGATCCCCGTCCGTGTCTGCTCCGATGACATACTTTTGCTAGCACGTCATGTGCCCATGATGCCACCAGGCGCCATCTAACATCACGGTAGGCAGTGGTCATAATGTTTTGGCTGATCAGTGTATACACGTCCCCCCAACCCTAGTCATCAATGGTCAGAGTGTAGGAAAGAAAAGGCCACGGACACCTCTCGCACTGTACTATAAAATGCTACAGTAGAGCTACAGCGTTTACGCCCCACAAAACCCAACAATTATGGACAATGAGCTGGACTGCGCATATTTCTGCAGGAGTTAGATCCAGCATTGCCGACGCCATTGATACCTGTCTCCGGCGCTACGAACACCCAGCCAGCCCTGGGAATACTGGACACGCCTTGACCACTCAATACTATTGCTGCAGCGCTCCTCGCGCAAGTGAAACGGCTAGCCCTGGGGAAGAATCGACACAGCCACAAAGTGCACACACTGGCTGGCAGTGCCCTGTACCTGAGGAAAATCTTGTTCAGTGTCAGAGAAACCTCGCCATTTGTCTTGCTAGCGGTAACAGTCAAGAAAATCCTTCCTCTGCCCTCGACTCCAAGACGTAGAATAACGAGGCCACTCAGCAACCAACTAAACAGTTCAGCAGTGCCTACGCAATCACAGCAGCAGTGGTAATCACAGGAAGCTGGAGCTTCGTAAGGTGGCCACTGTGTCACCAACTATAAAGTGTGGTATCCACTGGACACACGTATAGTATACAGACAGCTGTAAAAACTAAATAAACTTCTTTCTTATTATACACTACTGGCCATTATAGTGTTAAGCGGCTGCATTTACTGCTGTATCAAACATTTTTGTAACATGTCAACCCTTTTCCCAATCAGAGGTTACTGTTGTGTAACTAATTTATAAACAACCTGTAGTTCATTAAGCATCTCCAGAGACACTCACAAGCCACATGATAAATTAGATTAATAATTTCAAAGCGGAATACGGCACGTCAGGTAGTAGTCCAACAATTGTGTATCTTACGCGCAGCTCATTCGTTTCTTCCCCTGAAGAAACCTAGTGCTCGCACGCCCGGCGTGTTATTTATAGCTCCAGTTACAAGTGTCGGCCTCACGCAGAAGAGGTTGCGAGCACGCAAGCCGCTGCAGCGCCGCGGACAGCCAGAAAACATAACCGGCGGAACAGCGCTAAGTATTCGGAGCGGCGGGACTCGGCCCGGCGGACACGCGACGGCCGATAAGCGGGACACGCTTACAAATTGAAAAATGGGCCGGGGGGTGCTTCCACACGGCTATCTGCTACGTCACGCAGCCGCGTCACGTGACCGCCGCCACTAATGCGGCCGGCCCAACCGCTGTCGGCAAACGGCTCAGCACAGGCGGCGAAAATACGGGCCCCAAAAGTCAACAGGCCCCCCGCCGGTTTCCTGTGATATCGCCATGCGTGGCTGTTTCTGTTTTTCCGTTGCACAGCTGTGGTGCCTTTGTGTCCCACTATAGCCACTCAGGCTCTCCTGTGCCACTTCCAGCATTTGATTTACAATAGACCTTTTTCACCATGCCCTACTCAGATACGCTCTAAACGTGACTTCTTGTGGAAAACGATGCAAAGGAATTCATATTCAGCACGCAAGTTGAGCAGTTTTTTCGTAAGATTATTTTTGCAGATAACCCATAATTATAGCGATTAATTTTCGCTCATAGCTTACATAATAAATATTAGTAGTGGCAATTTGTGTCACACGAACCAAGCACGAAGGATCTTCCGAGCACGAAGGATCTTCACAAGAGGACTGCGCGTTCTCGTTCTTCCAAATTTATGGTTTATGCGGCGTTTGACCAGAAGTGAAAGTGACAGAAGCGGGAGTTGCAGGCCAAGTGTCTAGAAAAAAGTAGCATTTCTGGTGCGGGTCGGGCGAGACGTGGGTCAGTTATGTTGCCGTAGTTTTCAAGCAGCGAGTGACGCAGCGGAAAGAGTACAGGATGAAAATCAGAGGGTCGTGAGGAAGAACTGCTACTCGTAAACGTTTATTATTTTCATTTTTTGCGTTATTTACACTGCAAATAATTCGAAATATTGTCCGATACATTGCATTTACTAATATTTCCATAAAATGCATGAAAAGAAGTGCAAGTGAAAATTTGGAATTGGAAATTTTCGAGAGGGGATTATAAGGCGTCCACCAGCGCTTCGTATACAAATTTAATTCTTTTATTACTTCACAGTCGATAATTTACAGCTGCTGCGGTGAAATTCATCGTAAAGCAGGAGAATCAAGAAGTTTCTCGGCATCTTGCATACGTTATAAACGGCACATTTTTAAAATTAGGTGGTTGTTTCGAAATTTCTATTCAAAAACAAACGTGGTTGACTTTCATAAAAGGTTCATCTCATCGTGAAGTTTGACAGAAAACCTTGCGTAATGCATCATGTACAGTGGAATGTGTTCTGATGAATTCTTCTCAGAAGGTGATTTCTCTCTCGATCAGATTAGAGCAGTTCTGCAGCTGTTTGATGATATTCTTTACCTGGCGATAAAAGTAAACAACTAAGCGTTGCACTAGAGGTTGAGTTTGAGGGAAGTCACGTTATTACAGCACGATGCCAGTCCTTCGTCGTCTTGAAAAATGTCGAAGTACAATTGTGGATTCATTTGTCTTCATCGTGAGTCAGTTAATAGAAAAAAAATCTTCTTCTACACGTTTCCCTTCATCGAACCAGTCAAAAACTTTTCGCATGGGGTTGTTGCAAATTTCCCAGATTTTTGCTGAGTAATGACGATATTCCTGCATTTTTCCATGTGCTACAGCGTCCATATGTTTATTTGTAACGAGCATTTTTATATTTGTTACGAATTAATGAAATGAGTGACTTTAATAAAAGAAACTCAATGGACGTGGAATATAACTGTTAATTCTACAAAATGTGCCTCTGGAGAAAACCTATGACAATAGAGTCTTGATATAATGTGCTACGAAACATTATATTTATTTGGTCCCTCACTCCATCGCTCCCTCTCTCTCTCTCTCTCTCTCTCTCTCTCTCTCTCTCTGTGTGTGTGTCTGATACTGTCGTTGCTATGAGATTGCAGTGCTTCTTCCAGATCTATACGACCGTATAGTGTGTTATTAATTATGAAACAGATCTTTAACTTAAACTGTTCTTTAATGCTTTCATTTCGTGGTTGTAATCGCCATATGTCAAATACAACGCATTTATAGCAATTCTAGCACCGCTGGGCAGTCGAGACAACCTAGCATCGCAGGAGCTACAAGATAGCTGCCGTTACGCGAAAAATTTTAATTTTAATACTTTTCTTTACAGTCGCGCAACTGCTTGTGCAGCTAGTATAACATTTCTTTTCATAGGAGCCTGTGGGCCTGGATGACATTTTATTTATATCGAAACGAGTAGATGTACAATAAATGATTGATTTTTCATCCGGCCTGGCTGCTAACAAACAAAGACGTAATTTATAGCGTATTACGAAGGAAAAGTGTGACACTATGCACTGTTAAACCAGTATAATGAGAAATATTTTCAATGATAGTCATTTACAGTGGCATAGTTGATTTTGTGGTGCGAAAATAGTTACTTTACGTAGACGTAGTTACGGACGCTTGTCTTCGTATTATTGTTTGTTTTTTGGTAACTGCGTAAGAAACATTTAAGTCACGCAATTAAAATAACCAGATGCAAGGCTCAGTCCACGATTATTGAAGTAAATGGGGCTAAGAACTGTCCTGTAATTTATATCGCAAATGAAAGTGCTCGGATCAAAAATGATGGAATATTTTACGAGCTAATTTCCAAACAATAAGTGGATTTATTCAAAGAAAACCATAAAAGCATTTAATTACAAAAAGCAAAAGTGATTTTCAAACTCGATACGCCACTGTCCCCATGCACCGGCTTTTTAATCCTCGGTCCAAAAATGTCACTAGTATCTCACAGGCATAGTAGATTATTAGCAATAATTTTCCAGAAAAGTTTACAGCGTATTGTGAACGAGTGGGTTACTTCGTTCATACATCGGATTATTTGCAGTAAAAGCAAAATAAAAACTGAAAATAAAAGAAAAAATGCTTCGGCATGTGGACTCGGCCCTACGACCTTCAGATAACTCTTCCTTCTGCGCCAACCTCTCCCTGGAAACAATGCTAACGCAGGTGCCTCGTTCATCGTCCCATCCGCGCCAAAAATGTTATGATCTGCTAAATCCTGGTACATCTGGAGCCCCCAATCCTGTCAGTTTCATTCCTAGCGAAGCCCTGCATATACCAAATTTTGATAGAATCTGTGACGATGAGGAAGCGAGGTCTCATTGTTAGACAAACAATTTCAACAAAACCCTCCGCGATATTATGTGGTATCATTTTGAAAGTAAAACCACTGTTCAATCCGACGTTTCGACCGTGTTTGCAGCGATCTTCTTAGTATGACTAAACTGTTGCTAGAAAGACGGTCGGTTTTAGTTTGAAAATGTTGCAGTCTTATGCACAAACAACTTTGTCATGTCACTTCCACCCATCTAATATAGGGGGCCTAGGAAGCTGTTTTCTCGGATAGCTAGACAACAATTGAAGCAACTCTTATTAATGGAGTTTATTACAGTAAATTAAACTGACAATGCTTAACTTAGCCTTCTTACAAAGAGGTGTCGCAAACAGTTGGCGACATGCAAATAATCAGTGTCCTTCGATATATACAGGGTGTTTACAAATGAATATCGGGGTTCCAACGCTTTATAATATTTATTACATCAAACTTACACTTATAAATGATATGTTAAATGAAAGAGCAACTCAAACAGTTTTACCAAGAACCTTATAAATGTTCAATGTGAGCACCAAGAAGAAAAGCAGATAAACGGGTATTCATTGGACAAATATGTTATACTAGAACTGACATTTGATTACATTTTCACGCAAGTTGGGTGCATAGATCCTGAGAAATCAGTACCCAGAACAACCACCTCTGGCCGTAATAACGGCCTTGATACGCCTGGGCATTGAGTCAAACAGAGCTTGGATGGCGCGTACAGGTACAGCTGCCCATGCAGCTTCAACACGATACCACAGTTCTTCAAGAGTAGTGACTGGCGTATTGTGACGAGCCAGTTGCTCGGCCATCATTGACAAGACGTTTTAAATTGGTGAGAGATCTGGAGAATGTGCTGGCCAGGGCAGCAGTTGAACATTTTCTGTATCCAGAAATGCCCGTACAGGACCTGCAACATGCGGTCGTGCAATATCCTGCTGAAATGTTGGGTTTAGCAGGGATTGAATGAAGTGTAGAGCCACGGTTGATAACACATCTTAAATGTAACTTCCACTGTTCAAAGTGCCGTCAATGCGAACAAGAGGTGACAGACGTGTAACCAATGGCACCCCATACCATCACGCCTGGTGATACACGCTTCCAATATGCGTCCACCGCGATGTCGCCAAAGACGGATGCGACCATCATGATGCTGTAAACGGAACCTGGATTCATCCGAAAAAAATGACCTTTTGTCATTCGTGCACCCAGCTTCGTCGTTGAGTACACCATCGCAGGCGCTCCTGTCTGTGATGCAGCGTCAAGGGTAACCGCAGCCATGATCTCCGAGCTGATAGTCCATGCTGCTGCAAACGTTGTCGAACTGTTAGTGCAAATGGTTGTTGTCTTGCAAACGCCCCAATCTGTTGACTCAGGGATCGAGACGCGGCTGCACGATCCGTTACAGCCATGCGGATAAGATGCCTCTCATCTCGACTGCTAGTGATACGAGGCCGTTGGGATCCAGCACGGCATTCCGTATTACCCTCCTGAACCCACGGAGTCCATATTCTGCTATTAGTCATTGGATCTCGACCAACGCGGGTAGCAATGTCGCGATACGATAAACCGCAATCGCGATAGGCTACAATCCGATCTTTATCAAAGTCGGAAACGTGATGGTACGCATTTCTCCTCCTTACACGAGGCATCACAACAACGTTTCACCAGGCAATGCCGGTTAACTGCTGTTTGTGTATGAGAAATCGGTTGGAAACTTTCCTCATGTCAGCACGTTGTAGGTGTCGCCACTGGCTCCAACCTTGTGTGAATGCTCTGAAAAACTAGTCATTTCCATATCACAGCACCTTCTTCCTGTCGGTTAAATTTGGCGTCTGTAGCACGTCATCTTCGTGGTGTAGCAATTTTAATGGCCAGTAGTGTACGTCTCTTATAGCGAGAATAATACGAGTAATGACATCCTGCTGTTAATGGTAGCAGACTTTTACCATGTAGTAGCTGCTTCTTACAATGATGCGTAAACGTTGTTTTCGTCGTCGCCGGCGAATGCTGGTTTACAAATCACTTGTCAATGTGGACGGCACTCTTTGTGCTTCGACATCTTCTGCGAAGTGAAATGTACTAGCCAAAACGTTCTGAAACAAATGTGCAGTTACTTGCATCATGTTGACCATCGTGATGGAATCATTAAGTATATATTTTACTTACGGATACAATGTCAAACGACGCTTGATGTGTCACAAGACAGCTCCATACACTGCTTCCTACGAATAAGAAAAACGATGGTCAAAATAAAATAGTTTGTAAGGATTTTGACTACACTTCGTAGGAGTGAATCTGTTGTTGCTTGTAGAAATGCGGTGACAAATTCTATACTAAGTAGAAGGCTTTTTGGGAAACCAATAAGACAATGCTGGATTTTTCGCCGGAAGGTACAAAATCAAACTGTATTACGTTATTTTCATGAAAATGCTATTGAGAAATGACATTCGCAGCCGACGTACATGCCAGGTAAGCTAAAAGAAATTAGGACTTGTATAGACAGTCCTTTTCCTCTCTCGCTCCGTTTATGTCGGTGGCACAAGCTACCAAAGAGAGTATGTGTGTGTTCTATATAAAAAAAAAGAAGAGAAGTCCTGATTGCCTGATTCTCTTTTAAACTGTAAGTGACGTCGAGTTCAGACAAGAATTAAGAAACATGATCGATATGTGCACCGGCGGTTGTCTAATATTTGTTCAGAAATACGAATATGTAACCACTGTACAGGCATTAAAAAAAGCAGCTACTATGGAAGAACTGCAGTATAGTTCCCACAATAACTACACGATAAATACCACCTACTAGTCCATTCTGGTGTTTCAGATGGACAGGCAAATCCTATATTTTGCCGTAACACAACAGAAAAACCATAAATAGTCATGCATTTAATAAATAATTATAAATATGATGAGTAATCGCAAGTTTTTATTGGCAACAGCATAATGGCGTTGGTGCTGTGTGGTGAAATCGTAAAATTATTCACATATGCAGTTATCGATTGTAGCGCCAGAGCATTAAGTTAGCAAAACACATGGAAATGTGATGTTTGCGCCAGCCATAATTGTGAGTGGATAAAAAGTATGTTTTCCAATCTTGGATCTATAGGAAAGATCCGAAGGCAGTGATTTGGATGACGAACTGATTGCAGTCATCCAGATGAAAAGCATTGAATTCTGTTAGTAGGTAGTCTATAAAAGAACTGTCAACATCAATGTTTGTGTAATCGATTTGCACTATAAATAATTAAAACTGTAGACAAATAGACAATATTTTGCATTAGACCCCCATGTATAAAACACAGTTTATTCGAGCGTTCGTATCGGTAACAATAAAAATCCTATGAGTAAGACCCAAGAGGGCAGAACCTTCAGCCATACCATCTAAGCCTGAAGGTGTGTGAATGGTGCTACCCAAGACAGGTGCTTATGAACGAAATTCACATTAAAGTCTCCCATGTCCATTTTACATCAATAGTGTAATTGTTTATGAAAATAATAACAGTGTATGACAGTAAAATGTTAAACAGTAACACCATAGGATGGCGACAGGAACTTACAGGGTGGCAGATGGGGCTATCGAACTACCCTGGCGATTGAGCTGCGACAGACCTGGCCTACCACACCGTAGTGATGAGATACAGACGAAAACGTGTACTGACTGCACATACGGCCATCTCTCTCCAACATGCATTAATTCTTCACCAAAACAGTCAATTCTTCAAAGTTTCCGTTGATGTTAGCCACATGTGGGCGTTGAAAAAAATCAATGGTAATATGTGAAAATTTGTACCAGACTGGGATGCAAACACAGATTTCCCTTTTATGCAAATGGTCCCCTAAAACACGTCGGCACTCTGAGAAGGCTTCCTTACCAACCCAAGCTGAGAGACTGTTACACATCACTGATCTAGCGTCACCTTCCCACGATTCCTGATTCCTGTACATCAGGCATGGTGTGCACCCGCAATGAAAGAAAGGGTGGCTGGTCATCGTCACCTTACTGGTATATGTACATATATATGTGAGACACCTCGTTCAATCCAGGGGCCATATAGCTAATTGTTCAAAGGTTTCATTAACGATATCAAGTTCTGGGCAATGAAATGAATTAATGCTGACAGACCGGGACTTGAACCCGGATTTACAACTTCACACAAGTGACCACCTCATCCGCCTTCCCCATCCAAGCAAGATTCCGTACAGATCCAAATTCCCAGCCTGTTACAAAATATTGGCATAATGCCACCCACCCGTGAACCCCTTATTCACAGATCCATGATCAGTGTAGCAGATCGAGCATGGTGTGCGTCCATACTAAAAGAAAGGATCATTGGCCGTCGTCATCTTATTGAATATGTGTCAAAAGCAGTAAATTTTCCATGACTTATACTGCCGGAGAAAACAATCTAAAAAAAGAAGTATTTAAATGTAGGATAAAGAGCTTTAAAAATTAGACAAGCTCGGAGCAGTAGTATTAGGTGCTAATCTAAGTCACATAGATAAAATATATGCCATCAATGTTGTGCACACAGGCATTTTATCTTTTACAGTAGACTACTTTTAATTTCATCTATAGCACTGTCAATATCTGATCCATATACACCGTTTTTCAGTTCTGGAATCACACCACTTTTACACTGCATCCAAATATTTTTCCAGTTCGAAATACACATGCCATGCAACTCACATGATTTGGGGGAGAATACCATAGCATTACGAATAAAAAGAAAAAAAAATCATAAAAACATTACAATCTTCTTTCACATGCATCTGCGCACGCACGAGCATACACACACACACACACACACACACACACACACACACACACACACACACACACACACACACACAGGTATAAGTGCAGATATTTCTATATGTAGTGCTTTAATATGTACACAAATCGTTGTGTTGACTGTTTTTCTTTGTGTCGATCAGTCTTCTCATAAATATATCACAAACTTTATGCCTTGATGTTTACTGCACAGTTCTAACCGTACCACTAAGTGGACTACGCCAGTCCACTGAGTGGACTGTTTTGCATCCACATTTCAACACCTCACCTGCTGCCCAGGGGAAAATAAGCATTAATGGCTTGCTCTTGACCCATGTACCTGAAGGTACTAAGCAACCCTAAAACATTCAACTTGTAATAGCTCTAGTTGTTAGCCTGAAAATTATGTAAATATTGATGTAATGTTGTTCAGTGCACCGTCCTCAGTCACCAATAGAAATATCTGCACTGATCCCCCCCTCTCCCCCTCCGCCCCCCTCCCCACACACACACACACACACACACAAAACGTGTTTCAGAAGTGATGGTCAACATTCAAGGACATAACAGGAATGATCATTCGAAACAAAAATGTCAAGTACACATGAGCTCTAAAACGCATGCCTTAAGAGCTATGAGCAATTCTTTATCTTCGATACTGTGTTACAAATTTCTTCCACTGCAAGCTCTCTGCTTACCATATTTTGCGAAGTGGTAGTATGGACCAAAACAAGAAAAAATGCCCTCTAAAAAATGCATACCTTAAAAGTTATGACCACATGGTGATGAGTAGAGTTTCTTTTCAAAACAGTGAAGAATAACAAGGGCTCATTGCTCTTAAGGTACGCGTTTTAGATCATATGTTTACTGGACATTTTTTTCTTCTTTTGGTCCATACTGCCACTTCTCAAAATATGGACGATTTGTATCACAGTGCCGAAGAACGTAACTCTTTAAGGCATGCGTTTTTGGTGGACAGACTGTCTGAAAAGCTTATAACAGTGTTTCAAGAAAGATTATGCTGAGAAATAACTGCCAAGAGAAAAATTTGATACGTCTCACTATTCCAGAGTTAATCAGCATTGAAGTTAGCCAATCAGGTTGTTACGCACACAGATTCAAGCGGCCTGCCAGATACAATTAGTGTCAGTTTTTCTCACAGCCTATTTGAGAGTGCACAAGACTCCTTAGCATTGGTTCAGATTTGATCCTTACTACAATCCTATGTCTAATTATTGTATCGCTCTCTTGTTAGCTTTTAGGAAATGAAACAAAGAACAAATCCGCTGATGCTGTCACTGGCAGGCAATTTAAATTTGCACGTGCAACAGTCTGACTGGCTAACTTCAATGATAATTAACTAGGAAACAGCCAAACATATTGAACTTTTTTCTTATCAGTTATTTCTTAACACAACCTACCCTCCAACACTCTTACAAGCTTTTCATACTATTTCTGACCAACCTGTAAATATATGTAGACACGTCTGTATGTAAATGAACATGTGTATGAAGCGAGCCCAAGAAATGCTGTGGCAAAATTCGAGGAGCTGTAGGGGATGTCTTGAGGAGCAAATCGAGGTTAGAAAACTGTGTCCAGAAACGCCACCCAACGACCCTGTAGAGCGCCAAATTTATAGGCGCCAGCCTGCCACTAGGCTACCCTGTCGGTAGCAAACATGACCTTGTACACTGACAGGCTGTAGGAGGTATGTGTGGGAATGTTATTTGTTATTCAGTGATTGAGATTAGTTGCCATGATCATCAGTGTAGAAGACGGATCTAGCTGCTGCATAGAAACACCTTGTCTCCTATGAATGCCTCACTCACTCAGACACTCATTTCTGTTCACAGTTTATTTTTCTCCAGAACCCCTCTAAAATCTCCAATGTTTTTCGGTATGCAGGAGAAAAATAAACTACAGATGGAAACATGTGTCTGAAACCAACATCCACCAAGGCAACAGAGAACCACATTCATGGGAGATATGTCCTGTCCACGAAGCAGCTCCATATTCTCCACTGGTCTATTAGTCATGATCAATGAATAACAAACAACATTGTGAGAAGTTTCGTCTATGGTTCGTCAGTGAACAACGTCACGTTTGCTGCTGAAGGGGTGGCCTACTTTACACTTGTCTACCTACATACATAAATGCTCATGTTACCATGTGTGGGAAGTTATTTTTTGATGTGTGACTGCAATATAGATGTGCAATTCAGCCCAATTACCTACAAACTATACTACTTCTGTATTCAACCCACATAACACAAACTGACAAAACCAGTACTATAAAACACAAGCATCTTGATGGACTGCTGCAAAATTTGAGTATTGTCATCATTCTGTTGAAAACACACGCATTGCACACTGTTATGTGTGTCAGATTCCACTGGGATCCCGTGGCCCCACTCACTTACGCGTCAGAGGTGGCATAGACGGCAGCAGTGGCGGTAGCAATGGCATCCTTGGGGGAGGGGGGGTGTTCAGTGTAGGTGCGAAAAGTGGATCCATCCTGTGAGCAATATTCCCAGACTTAGCGCTTGGTGGATCCAGGCCAGCCGGCCAGGGTGGGAGCGGTTCCACGCGCTGCAGTCTGGAACCGCGCGACCGCTACAATTTCAGGTTCGATTCCTGCCTCGGGCATGGATGTGTGTTATGTCCTTCGGTTAGTTAGGTTTAAGTAGTTCCAATTTCTAGGGGAATGATGACCTCAGCAGTTAAGTGCCATAGTGCTCAGAGCCATTTGAACCATTTTTGATCCAGGCCAAATAATAATGCTCGAATTTGGGGATGGTGGATCCATCCTAAATAAAATTCCGAGATGTCACGCATTGCGAATTCACGATGAATAATATACCGTACCTAATGTGAGTGGACCCGCCTTTTGGACGCTACTTCAAACCCACCCCAGGACTCTACCACCACCTCTACACCTGACGCCGTTACAAGCGCCTCGATGTTGGTAAGGGGGAGGAGGAGGGAGGGCTTCCCAGGAAGCCGACACACAAAATAGCGTGACTGAGCTACCTCTGTGTTTAGAACAGAGTAACATCAGCACCAAACTTTCACTGCAATCCAGATACGTGCATGTGTTTTAGTGTTGGAAGAAGTGCAGTTTGTTGATACTGTGGCTGGGGTGAGGCTCTGGAAGACAGTTTGACGGTAAAAAACAATAACCCACATTTTTTAATGTAAGTAATACGAATGTACATATACATATATAACAAAAAACGGTAAAATCCTGATGCGACATGGCCATGCCATCGAGGATATCTGTATTTATACATATGAAGTAGTCGAATTTTTTTCTGACATAAGAGATCTCCAAACACTTTGGTCTACTGCTTGAGTAATTTCCTACGAAATTGCAAGTTTGTATCAAAGATGAGAACTAGTAGCCGGCCGAAGTGGCCGTGCGGTTAAAGGCGCTGCAGTCTGGAACCGCGAGACCGCTACGGTCGCAGGTTCGAATCCTGCCTCGGGCATGGATGTTTGTGATGTCCTTAGGTTAGTTAGGTTTAACTAGTTCTAAGTTCTAGGGGACTAATGACCTCAGCAGTTGAGTCCCATAGTGCTCAGAGCCATTTGAACCATTTGAGAACTAGTATAATCCTATCAATATCTGCTCCCAACTGAATGAGAGATATACGCTTAAGATTGAAAGAGCTTGTGGAAACCTTGGAAAAAATGAATGCAGAGGTTTTTATTGAAATGGAAAGATAGACGTGACATCTGTATACACTTCGAAATAAAAAAAAGAAATATACAGATGGAGTAATAGGCAGTAAAGATAGAAGAGAGGAAATGAAACCACATAAGCTTTAATAGTGGAAAGCCGGTACATTCTAACAGAGACGTGGCGACAAGAGGAAATTGTCACAAACCTACTCGTTCTATGTGCATGAGAAAATGATAGCGTTTTTCTTATTCTGAATGCTGCGTTGTTCTCCATATTTTCGGCTAGTTTAGCGTACAACATGGAATCAGTGATCATAAGGTCGTTACAGCATCACTGAATAGGTTGTAAATAGTGTAGTGTCGCAGAATAGTAAAGCGTTGGAAACATGGAATATTGTCAAAGTTTCGTTGCCTATGCCAAGTGCCAGAGGCAGTAGGTTAGCCAAGAGGTAAGAGGATTGCGCATGTATCGGAATGTGTCGTCACGCAGGGGCAATGGCCTGGTTACACTTAACAAGCGAGAGAGAATTGCTTAGCACGTGGGTTTGTGTTAGCCGGAGACTTTCGTAGAGTGTAAGACAGACGTATAGCGTCAGCTGTACTGCATTTCACAACTTCGGGTAAGTCTGCCGTAACAACACGTAACTCTGTCGCAAGAACACCTAAGGGGCGAGTACGACAGATGACTCAGCAGTATAAGTGGAACGAATGCGTTCATTACAAACGAGCATGACGTCATGCCGTCGCTCGTGCTTCCTTTAAATATGCCAGCTTTGATAGCAACAAGGCACTCGCAGTTCGACTTGCAGTTAGATGTGTACTGGGTCGCTGCGTAGCGCTCAGCTCGGTGATCGACATGTGAATCTTTATTAAGGAGATGTTGCAGTAAGGGCGGCCCATCCAGCAGCAGACGTGAGGGGACAGTACCAGCTCTGGTACTCTCTGCTGCTCCTGTCAATCATCAACCCTTGATTAGCAGACATGGCGGCAGACTCGCTCGTCGCCAGTGCTGACCACATCAGTGAGCCATCGTCAAGATCGTGCGGGGCCTAGGCCCTGTGCATCCGCCGTCACAACCGGGTGAGCCGACGAAGGTGGGAGATTGCAGCCCATTCCGCCCGTCCACCGCGGACGAGCCACCAGGAGGAGCAGGGAAGAAGACGGGGTGGGATAGAGTACACTCCCCACTACGAGAACGCCTCTCGTGCCGACAGCCGGGACTCCAACCCGAAGCCCGCTGTCCGCCGCCGAGCTGGCCCGCCAGCCGGGCGCCACCAGCCACGCGCGGCCGAAGTACAAAGTAAGGACATTCCTCCGCTACGTCACAGCACGCGGCGCTGCGCTAGCAAGACTGGTGCGGCCCGGAGCTGGTGTCATCGCTACCAGTCAGCGAGGACTCGGGGAAGGTCGTTGATATCACCAAGCTCAGCCAGCCTGTGTTACGCTGGCCACGTTGTACTCGGCAGGAATAAAGGTGTTATGAATTAATAATGTTTCTTTGGCGTTTCTGACGCGTCCACAGTCATTTCCTAGCATCCTGACGATTGGAGAGGTTACCGCTTGGCCTCCAGTCCACCGTAGGCGACCGGGACCACCTGGGCGCCTACATTAGGCATATCAAGAACGGAAAATGCTTAGCAAGAGCGACAAAAACAGATTTCAGATTACTAGAATCGTCAACATGAAAAACTCATATCCATGACCGAAAATGTTGAGCAGCAATAATAGCCGGAGGTCAAGAGTATTGTACAATACGCTTTAAACAGATATATGTAGTGGGCTGTGTTGGTGTTAGTTCGACAGTTATGTTAGAAAACTGCTATGAAAGCAACGGGTACTGCACTACAAATTTAGATGTTACCAAAGACACATACACAAGCAATAACTGAAAGAAGCCAAAATTAGCGTAAGAAGAGCCACGTGTTCAACTAATTTGAAAATAAGATTCTGTGTACCGACTTGACAGAAAATCCTAAGGAACTGGTCTTATATTAAATCACTAAACGGGTTGAAGCCATCTGTTCAGACACTTTGACCATAACGGTATTGCAACAGTAAAAAGACAGAGAGAATCCCGAAACAATTACGCATTTTCCCAGAAATGTTTCACTGAAGAAGATCATACTATAGTTCGTCCTATAAATCGTCGCACGAACTTGAAACTGAAAGATATTTGAATCAGTCGTTTGAAAGAATGACAATAACACTATTTCACTGTGAAAATATACGACTTTAACGCTGATAAATCACAAATATAGATCAATGATAAATCGATTTTAATATCACTGATCACATTTTAATGAAATGTTTAAATGATATTCTTCAATTAACTGCTCCCAACGCAACGCCGGTCATACTTTACAACAAACAAGAAACTGCAATACTGTGACCTCAAAAATACGTTACTAGAACAGTAACATGCTGTCGCATGCCTCCAAAATAACAATTCAGTGCTCTCTGTGCAAAGTTATTCTCTTTGAAGGCTGATAGATTGGGCACACAGTAAGCAGATTTTTTGAACAAGGCTTCATGGAACCGCGAAAAAATTTATTGTCTTCAGTCTTCTTATTCCTGTTGAATTGATGTGACAACTTCAAAAGTTTCGCTAAATCATAAACTAATATTAAATATTCTGTTTCATTTATGGGCAAAAACAACTGGCTAAATAGTTAATATATTTAAATACATCATCTTCCAAGGGATCAGAGAGTGTGTTTTAAATCAGCTCCAAGAAGGTAGCATTGTTGTACTTCTCCATCTTTTAAGATCAGCTACCGTTCTCCTACTGAGCTCTTAGGGAAAGACTAGTGCCATGCTGCTTCCATGATGCAAAACTTCCCGGATAATACGCCATCGATAGCGTATTTCATTTTCTTCTCATCCCATTCTGATTTCTGTCAAACTGCCATTCTGACAATAGTCCATAAACATGAATAAATGGCTTCATGGAATTTTTGTCTGTCCGAGGTTGGGCCAGCATAATACGTTTAAAAAATTTACTGCTTTTCAAATATACACAAATACTGTTATCAAAAGTAACGCTATGTTATCCTTCATTCATGCACGTTTTAATCAACATTATAATAGTTTCATTAAACGCATCAGAAGAGGGTCCAAAATTCCCATGAAGATTATCTGTGTATCCCTAGTAACAAGTCATGTTTACTCAACAACGAATTTCTGACTGCTGGTAAGCACAAAAGCGAAGGGGTCCTGAGAAATGACACTCAACTGTGTTGTAGATCATATAGCTTCTTACTTCTAGTATGTAAATGGCAAACTATGCATGTCCAGCAATAGTGTTCACAGAAAAGAATATCGAGAGGAAAATGTCTATCTGCACGAGTCTAATTTCCCTTGTCTTATGGGAAATGTACGTTCGCTTAGAATACTGACTCGATAGTTTCTTCGCAAAAAGATCATTGTCCAATTAAAGCTCATGTAGCATCAACGTATTGATCTAACCTACCAGTAACAAGTCCAGCATTATGTTGTTGGTTTTGGGAAAAGTCTTCTACTTAGTAAGGGGTGTGTTACAGAATCTCCGCAAGCAACAAAAGATTCACTGCTATAAGTGAAGCCAGCAACCGTGTGAAGACACAGGTTGATAACAACATTTATTTTAATTCAATTATCGATCTTTTCTTCTTTGTAGTGAGCTATGTGTGGATTTGCCGTATGATACATCGATCGTAATTTACCACTGCATACGTAACAAAAACGTATATTTAATGATACCATCACGAAGGTTAACATGAACACAAGTAACTGCATATTTGTATCAGAATGTTTTTTATTAGTACAATCAACATAATTAATTCCAAATGGACGAGAAAACTCTATTACCATTAGTAGTGTGTCATTACTGGTATCTTCTCAGTACTTAGAGAGATGTATAATAAGAAAAAAACGTAGAACGTTTTACAATTGCATCTTGAGCAGGCGACACGCTGTCCACCTTCCCACACACCGGCTTCCTGCGACTGCAGACACCGTCGCCAGCGCATGACTACTACTCAGCTTCTGTTTGATTTACCAGTAGCCGAGCAGCTTCTCTGCTATGCATGCTGCAATCACGGGCAGGTTGATGGTGATCTCCAAACTTTCACAACTTTTTCGTAGTACGCTTTTCGGCAGTTACTGCCAAATGATGCCCGCACCTTGAGGTCATGGCAGTTCTTCCAATGGGCTACATTTTTAAGTCACACGAGGAGTGCGGCTGCAGAGGTGTTGGGTGGTCGCGACCTGGCCAATATTCCCAGGGCTGCCTGGACGTCACAGCGAAAGGGTCCATGCCCCACGGCCCCAAGCGGTCGGATTTACTTTGTCGGCGGCGTCAGCAGCACCAGCCGCAACTCCTGCACAGAACGCAGCTTCTTGTTCGTAATTGTTCAGTGACTTGTCGCAGACAGCGTGTGAATGCTGCACCTCTCTATCGCCGCATTTCATCGCATAGCATTAGAGGTGTCGTGATCTGTGTGTCGATGACTTGTTAAGTAGAATTAGTTTACTTTTTACTCCATTGTGGCCATTTCTCAGTCTCATTTGGGTGGCATGGACACACATATACACTGGTGTTTAAAATTAAGGCAACAAACCGCTATTTCCCCATGTTTTGTCTAATTTACATTATAATCATACAAAAAGTCGACAGATGTCCGTACAATCGTGTTCTGCACGGAAAATGGCTTTCCGGTCAGTGGACAACCATGTCAACGATGATGTCAGGACACCTATCAAACAGTGTAGTGTCTGCTGGATAGTCCCATATCCACAATCGCTGTGTATACAGTCACAGACAGTGCATATGGCATGAAGAAGATACCTACCAGGTTCTCTGCGATGGAGGGCCATAAAAAGAGTGGAAGCAGGACAACCGCACACTGACGTGGCCTGAAGGCTTAATGTGAACAGTTCTGTTGTTTTTCGGATGTGGCATCAATTTATAGAGCCCAAAACAGTATCCCAAAGACCAGAGCAGTGCCGATCACGTGTGATATCAAAAAAGAGTACTGCACGGCATCTGACCACGCAGCATCCACTGGGCGTGTTGTATCGAGACAAACGGTGTGCAGAAGGCTTCGGTAGAGTAGCCTTTATTGTCGGAGACCTTCTGTATGTGTAGCTCTGATGCGTCTTCACAGAACGGAACGTCTAGAGTGGAGTCGTCAACATGCCACCTGGACGGTCGAAGAGTGGGACAATGTTCTTTGCTCAGATGAGTCCCGATTTGGTCTGGAGAGTGATTATCAACACATTAGCATCAGGAGGGAACGTGGAACACGATTTCCGAATCCAAACACTGAAGAAAGAGAGCGATATCGAGGTGTATCACAAATGGTGTGGGCAAGGATTATCTTGAGCACTCGAACACCTCTTGTCGTGGTAAATCGGCAAGATTTAACTGCTGTCAGCTATCGCGACGAGTTCTTGGGACATCGTACACGGTTGTAGCGAGGTGGTGTTGGACCAGACTACCTACTGTTGGATAATAATACTCGACCTCGTAGAGGACAAGTGGTTGATGTTTTGTTGGAAATGGAAGATACCGCACGTATGGTGTGACCTGCTCGCTCTCCTGATTTGGAAACCATAGAGCATGTCTGGCATGCGCTAGAGAGTCAGATTGCATCATGTCAGCATCCACCTACTACTCTCCAAGACTTGGGAGCAGCTCTGCAGGAATAATGGGCGTTCTTGTCTCATCATGAGGCTGATGACATCACTCATAGCATGTCCGTCGTTGCCAAGCCAGTACTGCAGCCGGACATAGTAACACCCCATGCGGAGCACATTAACCAGTTGTCGGAATGTGTGTGCAAATCCGTTAAGTTGGAAAGAAAAGAAGAACATTTTTGTCCGGCAATGTCCATGTTGCAGTTGTTTACTTTCTGTGTTCTTTACATTATTTCTACTTTAGTATCACCCGTTTACGTTGTTTTGTGGCAAAATGAACACAACATTGCAAAATTTCTGTTTGTTGCTTTAATTTTGGTCACCAGTGTATATACTTTCGCTATATATAGCGAAATCGCACACTAATATTTCAAGGTTTTATTTGGTATTTTTAATGTGTTTGGGAGCGCTGGCAGATCTTGCCCGTCATCAGCGTGCTTGCAGCATTATATCCGTCGCTAACTTTTTCCCGATATTCGCAATATGGTCCACGTGTAGAATGGGCGGCGGATATAGCAGTTTCGTCACAGTGCGCCACTCCTGGTCACGTTTGAAATAAACTCCAGACTAACCTTACCAATATCAAGGACTCTAAGGATTGGTAACTCCCCTACCCAGAGTGTTTAGTATTTTCTAGGAATGTCACTCGGTCATTAATAAAAATATAGCATTTCATATCGTGTTACGTGGCTCTTCCATTCAGCCTGGGCGCTCTGGCGGAGACTGACACCATCCTTGCATAAGCGCTAGATTTCAAAGCTGGATTCTGATCTGTTAGAGAGATAGAGAGAGAGAGAGAGAGAGAGAGAGAGAGAGAGAGAGAGAGAGAGAGAGTGAAAGGAGCCAGGGGGCGACGTTTATATGCAAATCAGACCACATATTTCTACCTATGTGTCGGGACCTGTTTTCCATTATTACCGTGGGTAGAGGGCCCTCGCCAAATGATTGATGTAGCAGCAGTGTCTTTCGCATCAGCTACCAGGTCGGAGTTGATTACGCATAAATATTGGAAGCTGCTCAGCTACTATTTGTGCGGTGTTCATTGTCGCGGTTATACTCCACAATTCAGTGTTAGAGCTGTGGTCTGTCCCGCAGGCGACTTACTTCTTGTCGGGGATGGTTGGAGATAGTGGTCAGCTCTCTAGGTGCGTATTTTGTAGCTCTTTGTTAATTCTTATACGCACAGTATTTTTGGTTGGAAATCGGTAAACCTAAGAATTGCGCTATGACATAATAAATTTACCATGACATCGTTGTTATTTCTAACACTGTACTAATTGTATCATCTAGACTATGGCATTAAGAATCTAGTAAAGTAGCGGTGGCTTTGTAACGGTTTATCTATCACAGTGTGGTACTTCTTGTACAGTCGTGGACAAAACGAGCGAGACCCCTCGCCTTTTCGTTATGCTGATCCGCACGGCTTTAAAGTCTGCTACACAGCATAACAGGCAAGGCGACGAAGTGCTACCAACATACTATGCGCAGGCGTGAAATTGACAAACTATCTGAACTTTTTTAGACTGTATTCCATAATTTCTAAGACTATATTAATGCTGATTAGTGTGTTAAATACAACACGTAAATATAAGACAGAACTGAAAGAACAAACGCTAATTGGTATGAACTGGACAAATAAAAATGAATTTCAACTTATCGAGATGACTTAACTGTTTCAGTAAGACAAAGAACCCCAGATCGTTACGAAGTAGCAAAATATTATCCGCATTCGGCCGCGAAACGGTCTGTGTCAACGTTCAGACCAGTCATACTGGATTACCGTTGCTGACCTACCATGAAAGTGTGCAAATTTAGCAATGCGTGAAGATTCATAACGAAATTCAGTTAAAAATCATTCAGTGCCACGCTTAAGTCAATTCCATTATTGACAGAAGCGGAAAAAGTAGGCAGTAACATGTATGAAATTCTACAAGAGTGTCATATTGACATGCACAGGGCGCCAGTACAGAATAAAGGTAGCGATAAAACGTATTGGGTGCGCGAGAATTTCTTAAAATTGCTTTACTGATATTCTACCTGCCTCCATAGAGATTAGAACCGAAAACAAACCAGACCTTCCTTTCACTATGCTAGCAGACAACCTAGGCAAACAGCCCTCTATTATTACCCCAGACATGAACAAGCAGGCAATTTCGAAATGAAAATCTGCAGTTTCTGTTGCATAGAGCTTTCTGGACTCAAAAACATGAATTTTCTTCCTTTATGTCACCGCTTATGTGACAATCATTCGGGATGATTATCGAAATAACAAATTACTGTTATTAGAGAGTAAATTTTGTAGGATAATTCTGCACCACCCCAGGAAATAAACGGCTACATAGCTGCCAAACGTATTCTGCATTGTTTCGAATTCTCCACTAGACTCGCCACAGCCAGAAAACGTTCATTAGCAGAAGTGTTTCTTAAGCTAGCTAGGAATGAGAATGTTCGTACTTCTAAAACGCGGTGGCATTAATACTGGGATGTGAATTACCACGTGTATAGGCAAATACATTCTATTTGCATTCCTGTAAACGTGATTTGGATCGAAAACGTAGCTACGACTAATATGCTTATGTATCGACAGCAACTAGAACATTTCGAATAAAGAGTAGCGGGTGTTATTTATGCGGCCCTCATCTTCAGTGTTTTCGTTGTTAGGATTTCGTCACCTAAACCGGTAAAAACGGAACCCTACTAGTCTCACTTTCTTGACCGTCTATCGGTCTACCCAACCCTTAAAACCCGTTTACCTCCAGAACGGGTGGACATAATAAGCGGAAATGTATCGCACTTCTTGCTGTAACCGGTCCCATGCTGGTGTAAAAAAGTGAGCTTCTATGTCAACGCAATCAAAAGATACGACGGTTTATGTAAAGAAAATTTACGCGAAAGGTCAAAAAATGGCTTCAAGAACTATGCGACCTAACTGCTTAGGTCATCAGCCCCTAGACCTAGAACTACTTAAACCTAGCTAGCCTAAGGGCATCACAGACATCTATGCCCGAGGTAGAATTCCAACCTGCGACTGAAGCAGCCGTGCGGTTCGTCACTGAAGCGCCTGGAACCGCTCGGCCACCGCAACGCGGCGAAACCCTACTCACCTCATGTATAATGACAATATATACTGTCTAGTGAGGATAAACTGTATTCGCCAGCAACTCAGATCGTTTGATCACGGAACTTTTACGAAGCTACATTCAAACTTTGTCGAAGTCGTCTGCAATATCCATTACAAACACCCTAGGAACTTCGTATGCGATATCCACTTCTGAATACGCTGGCAGATACTGCAGTACTATAACAAGTAGGTGGGAATTTATTGTTATTGGTCCACGCATGACACTTTATTTCAATATCAATTTAACGCGCCTAGGTGTTTGTATATGCCTGAAACTATTGAACAAAAAGTAAATAAACAACAAACGAGCCGGCCGCGGTGGTCTCGCGGTTCTAGGCGCGCAGTCCGGAACCGTGCGACTGCTACGGTCGCTGGTTCGAATCCTGCCTGGGGCATGGATGTGTGTGATGTCCTTAGGTTAGTTAGGTTTAAGTAGTTCTAAGTTCTAGGGGACTTATGACCACAGCAGTTGAGTCCCATAGTGCTCAGAGGCATTTGAACCATTTTGAAACAGCAAACAACTTCGATGTTTAAATCAAATGAAAGTCACATGTCGTAATTACAACATAATTTCGTCGTTACATCTACATGACTACATCAACAGGATTTCTTGGCAATCCGGACTTACGTGCCTGGCAGAAGGTTAGGGTTATTTCTCTACCGTCCCACTCATTAACAGTGTGCGGGAAAAAGGACCACTTAAATCTTTTCTTGCGAGCCTTGAATTACATTATTACTATGGTTTCTTCCTGTGTTCCCGAGGAAATACCCCGATCTTGCTGAAACTTCGCTCAGTGAAAGCGGGGACAAAATAAGCGAACACGTGTCTCGGCTTATCTGCTTACACTCTACCGCTTCTGAGAAAACGACGGTCAAAGTTTTCAATGCGCTGTTACTATAGTGTAGACACCTCTTAGCGGGTAAGCATTCAACTGGAGCGGTGGCTCTGCGGCTACCATAGCGATTTCTGAACTTTGCGCTGCGAGTTCAAAACCCGGTTTTTCCTTTTTTTTCCCCTCACTCTCTGAATTATCTACGAATGTTTATTCCAATTTATGTTGAAACACTGTTGTCGTTATTCGTCAGTTAATTTACTGTGTAAAGAAATAAGTTAAAAAGGGAACACACAGTGCGTAGTGGGGCGATCACTCTGTTGTAGAAATAATTCAGAAGCCAAGATCGCTTAAATATTGTTTACTGGATAACCGGTTTCAACACACTAAAGGTGCCATCATCGGATCTGAATGTAGATTAACATTTATAAAATATTTGGTTATAACGATACATGAGGCAGCCCAGATGATGTTAGATCAGCTTGTCTCATTCGTTTATTACTTTTTAATTCATTAATTACACATAAAGTTAATTGGCGAATAATGACAACATTATTTCAACATAACTTAGAAAAAAACATTCGTAGATAATTCTGATAGAGAGGCAGGAAAATAAAATAATTAAAAAACCCAATATGGTATCGAACACGGGAATCAGTGTTAAGAAGGAACGGCGGTAGCCACCGCTTCAATTGCGTTCTCGGCTGCAGAAGGTATCTACACTAGAGCAACAGCGCGTTGATAACTTTGACCGTCGTTTTCTCGGAAACGGTCGAGTGTCTGCAGATAAGCCGAAACACATGTTGGCTTATTTTGTCCTCTCCTTCACTGAGCAAAGTTTCGGGACAATCAGCCTATGACATTTGGCGAGTTCCCCTCGCTCGTCGAGTCGCTTCTTACGCCCGGCGAGAATTATGTATGCCTCCGAGTAAACTGCGCCACCTGGAAACACGGCGAGCGGGGATAAACACGTTTTCCTTCTTATAAGGCAACCTTCTACAGATAATATTCACGAACTTCAGGTTGCCTCAGATATTTCAGAAATGTTTCTTGCCTCAGGCCTGCCGCATATGCAAAACGTAAACATTTCATTTCATGTAATATTTATCAGGATAAGACATGACAAGAGTGGACCAGTCACTTCTGAGAAAAATTAGAGATTCTAAGTTGCTCCACTATGTAATGACACGGGCACGGGCTTGCGATCTGTCTTTTATGCCATCGATTTCCGTGTTACACATACTTGGCCACTGCGTTGCGGCTGCCATCTTGGAGGAGGCAGTCTGTTTCCTGCCAGCGCTGTTTCCGCAGCCAATATTAACCGCGACGAATCATTCAGTCAACGCTAAATGGCCCATCTGGCTGAGGCAGACAAGGGCGCTATAATACTCCATGCAGAGGGATCTTCAAATGCCGACATAGCGAGAACTATGGGTCTTCACAAGTCGACGGTAGCCAGGTGGATCAGACGAAAGGAAGAGAGTGGTAACTTGAATGGGAGGCCTCATGGCCGTCGCCGCAAAACAACGCAAGCTCAGGATCAGCAGATACGCCGTTTCAGTGAGAACCACCCATTTGTCAACGCACGACAAATCAGCAAATTCATGAAGCTTGGAATGAGTTACTTGAATCTCCTAGTTCTGTGGCTCGAGTTGTGGGCTCAATGCCCAACAGACTTCCAGCTGTTGTGGAAGCCAAAGGAGGCTATACGCGATTTTTGTTTACAGACTTATGTTTTATATAATTTCAAGGAAACGCAATAAGTGGAATGGGGACAAACAAATTAATTCACAGCAAGATATGTAATATTTAATTTGATAAGAGAAGAAATACTCACCTTATATATTCATTCAGTCTCTATAAAATACGTGACACACGTGTGTATGCAAGAAGGGTACAAAACAGTTCAGCACAAAATAAAAATGTTGAGGAGAAGCTCCCCGATGAAGACGTAATTGCAGAACAAAGGTTGGGCTAGAAGGAGAGGTAAGGAGGCCCGAAAAAGCAGAACAAAATCAAATACCCAATAGACTTTGAGTAGTTGTCGCAGCAAAGGGCGGTTGGTATATGCGATTCGGAGCAACTGTACAAGAATAGTTTTATTTACTGATTTTTGAGGCTTTATTTTGTGACGGCTAAACAGTGCTGCATCATGAGACCCGCTATTTTTCCACATGTGGCTAAACATCAGAGCTGAAAAAATTTTGAGAGGTACCGAAGTTCTCTGGAAGAGTAAAGTGTTTTAGACAAGAAGATGATTTTTAGTTCATTTCATTTTAACCATTCACACTATGCTTCTACATTCTAATCTTTGATTTCATTTTATTATTACGTATCTTTCCTTCAGTGAAAGTCAACGGTAGTAAGTTTCAAGATATGAAGAATAACTGGAAGTTTTTAATTTGTGGAATAGCGTATTTAACAGTTCATATTTTCAACAAATCTGTAGTTATAGGACATATTAAGAAGCAAGTAAAAATGGCACTGTGGAAAGATCAGGTTGGCCTCTAAAGGGTAACGACGGTAAAATAGCAAATACTAAACAATGGGTAACAACTATTGTTGATGGTGAGTAGCCGTAATCGATATGTCACTTTTCCGTAATTGTATTTCTGAAGTTTATCGTCAATCCTAGGACTGACATCGATACTCTGTTTTACGTAAAGAATACAACCTTCAAAATTTATTTAGCAGCGCAGAATATTAAATCACAGTTTATAGATCAGGAACCTAATCCAACTGCCTTTAATTTTATTCTCACGGATGACTTTGGGACAGTAAATAACAAGAGAAATAACAAAACTCTCAGAATCAATATATAGAATTCAAGTGTCCAGTGGATTCAAAAGTTTGCTATAATAGCGATTAATTGCTTTTACAGACTCCTTCATGCCTACATTTTCTATCAGACAATGTTTGAAACTAGGACTAAGAAGGTAAACAATTTTTCCACAAATTGTCAAATTGGAAGTCGGAGAGACAGTTACACAAATTACGATGACAACAAACGTTTTTCAAGTAAACTGATCACAGGAGGAATCCAACGCATTTATTGTGAGTTACATGCACAGTATGTAAACTGGCAACGCCACCAACACACAATACCACTAACAAGGGAACATCCCCATCGCACCGCCCTCAGATTTAGTTATAAGTTGATACAGGGGATAGGCCTTGAAAAACTGAACACAGATCAATCGAGAAAACAGGAAGAAGTTGTGTGGAAGTATGAAAAAAATAAGCAAAATATACAAACTGGGTAGCCCATGCGCAAGATAGGCAACATCAAGGATAGGGTGAGCTCAGGAGCGCCGTGATCCCGTGGTTAGCGCACGCAGCTGCGGAACGAGAGGTCCTTCCGTCAAATTTTCCCAGGAGTGAAAAGTTTAATTTTTATTTTCAGACAATTATTATCTGTCCGTCCGTCCGTCCGATGCGAGGTAACCGCGCCGTAGTATGATGACGCTACACCTAAAAAACATCGAAAGACATGACGTCAGTCGACTATAGCGCACGGAAGAGAGAGTATTCATGCTAATGAGGCTCCCTGGCTGGCAGTTAACTGTTCGCTACTTTGGACGAGAGTGCATTAAATACGTGCGATGCATTGCGTGGGCAATATGAATCCAGCAAATATAGCTCGTGACTCCAATAACAATGTCAATGAATATTTTCCGAACTGTAAGGCATCGGAAAGTTCCTTAAGGGATCGAACGATTGTCGAACATTTGTATGATTATTTCCTACATTTGTTGAATAACAGTACGTGTGGTGATGATTGTCTGAAAATAAAAAAAATCAAACAACTAACCCGAGGGAAGACTTAAACCAACGACCTCTCGTTCTGCAGCTCCTCACGCTAACCACGCGACCACTGCGCTCCCGTGCTCAAGCTATCCTTGATGTTGCTTATCATGCACACGGACTACTCAGTTTGTTTGGTTTGAATATTTTTTTCATAGGTCCACACAACTTCTTCCTGTTTTTCGAATGATCTGTGTTCAGTTTTCAAGGCCTATCCACTGTGTCAACTTATAACTAAATCTGAGGAGGGTGCGATGGGAAGGTTCCCTTGTTAGCTATGAAACAACTGTAGCAAAACGGAGCATCCTCGTTATCCATGTGATGGATAAGACGACTAATTCGCAACATAAATGTCAATGTAAGCATCAGTTTCTGTTGGAACGTGCTTCCCGGACCAAATAACATACATTTCCTACGTCTTCAATGCGAATCATGTAGCAAATGTAATTTAAAGGACATAAAAATATCGAGTGAATTTACTAAAATAATTATGAACCACTTGAATTTGCATTCAACAGGCAATGTTCAGAAGTCTGGTGTAGGAGTACTGCATGCTCTAATTCGAAACAACAAAAATCAACAGAGTAACTATTATTGAACGTCATCAGGTCACTCATCGAGCATTCCTATGCAGTACTGTTACTGGTGACGTGTTATGATGCCTTTATCGTTAGCTTCCTAAGAAGAAATGAAAGGCTGAGCCCCACCAAAAGACGTAAACTCGAGGAGAGAGTTGCGTGAACATATTATTTTACATCTGATAAATCCAAAAGTGTGTTTTGTGCTACGAATTCTGCCCCCAGGGTGTGTGCAACACAGCTGGAATTTGTTGCCAACAACTGAGTCACCTTTCGGTCACAGTGTAAGAAAATCGAGCAACAAAACTACATCACCTGTGCTACTGCATGATAACGCACTATGTTGATTTGAGAAACAAAACTATCCAGGAGATTGATAGGAAAGTCGTCTCTCAGGCACATTTGTATTGATAGGGAAGTCCTCTCTCAAGCACTTGTCCCTCTCGTCATATATTTGTAAAATTTTACCTTTCCCACTCTAGATCGATCAACCGTCAAGGCAATTCATTTCTAGACGAAAATACTTTTAAAACTACTCTGGTTTATTGACATCGTTAGAACAAGTAGGTTTCTACAGGCGTAGAATTTGTAAACAACTTTAGCATTGTCATATCGTTTTAGATATCGTGAAAGAAAATTCTGCTGCTAATTAATTTCTCTTTGATAATTACTGTTGCGTTTAGTAAACTAATGGAAAATGCAAGTAAAATATTCACTGTACTAATACAAACTAAAGTCAGCTTAATACAGAAACATCACGACGGCAGTCTATCTTAATAAAGCATTAAGTTTCTGTGAGACAATTGGGCTTATTTTAACACGAATTAGTAGGATATTACAGACTTTACACTTAGAAAAGATCTGTATTTATTTCATTTCCTGTACCATTCGTAAGTGTTATGAAAATGGGGCTTTTCATAGATAAAATTATGTATTCACAACAACAAAAAAATGTCGGCAGAAAACAAAAGTGGCATTATGAATCTGGCAGTACCGTAAGGTTTTCACTCTGACACTAAGAGTTACTGAAAGTAGCAAGAAGAATTTTGCTCGAGCGTTGTCTTACGATTCCCTTATTAAGTTTTTATCTGCCTGCTTGTAGCTGTGCTACAAAAGAATTAAAAATCTGGCTTTCAGCAAGTCTCGAAAGGCGAACAAAAGCAGCTTGCACCTGGTTACTAAGCATGTTACCTGGGGACTGGTTTTTTCTTAAAGCGGGAAGACATCCTTTTGTGGTTCAATTGGCAAATGTCAGTCAGACGTGTGACGTTAGTCTAAGCGTTTCGGTGTGTTGAATTTGTACCAATGATTTTTCTACACGTTTTTTCTGTCCCAAATAGAGTTGAAGTCTCCCATTAGTATTTTCACGTCATCTTGGTGAATTTTGCTCATGGTATTTTCGAGTGTGTTCCAGAATTTTTCAACATTGTCGGTGTTTTTCTTATTTTCGATGTTGGTGGGTTCAAATGGTTCAAATGGCTCTGAGCACTATGGGACTTAACTGCTGTGGTCATCAGTCCCCTAGAACTTAGAACTAGTTAAACCTAACTAACCTAAGGACATCGCACACATCCATGCCCGAGGCAGGATGCGAACCTGCGACCGTAGCGGTCGCGCGGTTCCAGACTGTAGCGCCTAGAACCTCTCGAACACTCCGGCCGTCGATGTTGGTGGGGACACGTGCATTGATGAGTGTATATGTTTTACTGGGGCTCTGAATGACCATAGTCATAAGTCGCTTGTTGACGGGCCAGCCGCGGTGGCCGAGCGGTTCTTGGCTCTTCAGTCTGGAACCGCGCGACTGCTACGGTCGCAGGTTCGAATCCAGCCTTGGGCATGAATTTGTGTGATGTCCTTAGATTAGCTAGGTATAAGTAGTTCTAAGTTCTAGGAGACTGATGACCTCCACTGTTAAGTTCCATAGTGCTCAGAGCCATTGGAACCTTTTGATTGTCGATCGGTGTGAATTCTTTGGCAGAGTTGATAGATCGGTGTTCGAGAAATGCAATGCCGAAGATTGGTACGCCTTTCGTTACCTTTTGTTGTATTCTGCTCTTGAAGATGCAATGGTTTCCCTAATACACGGTTTCATTGTCAGTTAGTCGTGGTTCTTGAAGTGCAAGGATGAGAATTTTTTGTCGGTCCATTTCTTTTGTGAAATTATTTAGTTTTCGTGTTTGGATCAAGGTATCGATGTTTACTTTTAAATGCATGTTTTTTGCTTGTAGGGAAATTTACCAGAGATCTTCGATATTCTCTGTCGTGCTAACCTGGACTCCCCAGAATCCGAAAATCCAACTGCCGCCTGTCGACAGCCGGGTTGTGTACCACCTGGGATAAAGTTGACTTTGCTTGCATAGTTTACGTTTGCTTGTGTTTCATTGGTTGTGCTTGGGTGATACCAGGACCGGACAGGGCCAGAGGGTGTTGAAGCCTTTGAAAGCAAATATTTTCAGCCAAGCTCATTGAGCTAACACGGTGACCAGAGTAACGGTGATTTTCACTCAGACGTGTCTGGATTTTGCGTTCAACGGATTGAGTAGCCGTTCAGGATTGTGTTAGTATTTGGTTCACCCCTAGTATTTGATTTCCTCGGTACCACCCATATGGGGGAGGGTTTCCACTATCCGCCACACGCGATTATTATTATTATTATTATTATTGTCATTATGTCTCAGCAAATCCCATATGGTGTATCTTCCCACCACTGAAATATATGTGTATTGTTCGATTCAGTATTTCCATCACATAAATGTGGTTTATAATTACGTTACATTGCTACTAGTAGACATATTTCTCACTTTTTCTTAGACAGTTGCTACCTGTTACTCCATCATAGGAATTTATGTGCGAAGCATTGTTGAAATACAGACGTTCAAATTATCCGATTTCTGTAATTTCATTTCGATACCAGATCGTTCTAATCGGATTCAGCCAGGTAGTCTTAATGTGGATATCCGACCACGACTGTCATCATATGATAGACTGTGTAAACCACATTCTTTATCGGACTGTTGAATATAGATCACTTATCTATGACAGGACCTGAATTCTTAAACACTGTGGAAAATAATAATCCGATGTGCTTATTACAAATACGTTATTCCAATATAAATATGTGAACTAACGAGATAACAGTTTATTTACAGGAGCAGAACTAATGTCCAAATGTTCAAATGTGTGTGAAATCGTATGGGACTTAACTGCTAAGGTCATCAGTACCTAAGCTTACACACTACTTAACCTAAATCATCCTAAGGACAAACACACACACCCATGCCCGAGGGAGGACTCGAACCTCCGCCGGGATCAGCCACGCAGCTCATGACTGCAGCGCCCCTGACCGCTCGGCTAATCCCGCGCGGCTACTAAAAGTATACTCGTCCACAAAACCCATGTGGACAATTATCTGATAATCGGTCAAGCTTTGCTTTGTCGCAGCTCTTTAGGATACAAGTCCATTTACTTTCAGGCTCTTACATATAATTCTTGCAATGCAAGGTAATTGAAAAAACTCATCCACTCGACGCCAACTGAGGAACTGACTGGTGCATGTGTTGTTCAACACACAGTAGTTGTCACCCTCACTGGAATCAATGAGTGTGTGCGTGTGTGTGTGTGTGTGTGTGTGTGTGTGTGTGTGTGTGTGAGTGAGTTTTCGTGTTAATGCACAATCTGAATCAATACTATTAACCTCAGACAGACAACCGAGCATCAAATATGACTGTAAAGTATGTTAATGCGATGGGAAGTTACAAACTGAATTTTCACCTAACCCACGTCCTGCATATTACGTTAAGTAAGATGTATTAACTCCATAGTATCGTTAGCAGAGAGTGCGCTCTTGTTGTCGAGGCCTGCGACAAGCGCAGCGATCAGCACTGCCCAATGCCGCCGCGATTTGTTTATGTTGGCTGAGCGTGGACACTGCAGCAGACGCTTCGCCATAAACAGAAAGAAATCACCTTGGCTCTGACTGCAGTGAGCGGATATCACTGCCTGCGTGTTCTTATAGTAACCAACGTGAGACTCTACTCACAGGTGCCATGGAGCAATTGCAACGGGTATCATGTCATTAGTCATGAGAATATTAACCAGTGATGAAATGTCCACTCTATTTGAATCCTAAGAAAATAGGAACCTTCTCACAAAGGAATGTGAGGTGATATCAAAATTTATCCAACATACAAAAATTAACTGCAGGGCTTTCATGTATGCAGTAGTAGCACACAAGGAAATAATATGTCTTGGAAGCGTATATTTCATTTCCTCTTCTCATATTAACGTCCTTGTTTTAGAATGAAGTGAGAAAATTAACGCGAAAAACTTAAGTTCCTGAGAAGCATATAAGTCATTTCCTCGTCTCATATCATAGCTTTTGTTTTAGTATGAGGTGAAAAAATAAACAGTTTACGAATCTGAAACATAATATGACACCAGATTCTTATCGTAGGCGCTATCGGAAACGCAAAAAGCAGGGAGCTGTCCATTCTTTTGTCCTAAAGAGCTGCGACAAAGCAAAGCTTGACCGATTATCAGATAATTGTCCACATGGGTTTTGTGGACGAGTATACTTTTAGTAGCCGCGCGGGATTAGCCGAGCGGTCAAGGGCGCTGCAGTCATGAGCTGCGTGGCTGATCCCGGCGGAGGTTCGAGTCCTCCCTCGGGCATGGGTGTGTGTGTTTGTCCTTAGGATGATTTAGGTTAAGTAGTGTGTAAGCTTAGGTACTGATGACCTTAGCAGTTAAGTCCCATACGATTTCACACACATTTGAACATTTGGACATTAGTTCTGCTCCTGTAAATAAACTGTTATCTCGTTAGTTCACATATTTATATTGGAATAACGTATTTGTAATAAGCACATCGGATTATTATTTTCCACAGTGTTTAAGAATTCAGGTCCTGTCATAGATAAGTGATCTATATTCAACAGTCCGATAAAGAATGTGGTTTACACAGTCTATCATATGATGACAGTCGTGGTCGGATATCCACATTAAGACTACCTGGCTGAATCCGATTAGAACGATCTGGTATCGAAATGAAATTACAGAAATCGGATAATTTGAACGTCTGTATTTCAACAATGCTTCGCACATAAATTCCTATGATGGAGTAACAGGTAGCAACTGTCTAAGAAAAAGTGAGAAATATGTCTACTAGTAGCAATGTAACGTAATTATAAACCACATTTATGTGATGGAAATACTGAATCGAACAATACACATATATTTCAGTGGTGGGAAGATACACCATATGGGATTTGCTGAGACATAATGACAATAATAATAATAATAATAATAATCGCGTGTGGCGGATAGTGGAAACCCTCCCCCATATGGGTGGTACCGAGGAAATCAAATACTAGGGGTGAACCAAATACTAACACAATCCTGAACGGCTACTCAATCCGTTGAACGCAAAATCCAGACACGTCTGAGTGAAAATCACCGTTACTCTGGTCACCGTGTTAGCTCAATGAGCTTGGCTGAAAATATTTGCTTTCAAAGGCTTCAACACCCTCTGGCCCTGTCCGGTCCTGGTATCACCCAAGCACAACCAATGAAACACAAGCAAACGTAAACTATGCAAGCAAAGTCAACTTTATCCCAGGTGGTACACAACCCGGCTGTCGACAGGCGGCAGTTGGATTTTCGGATTCTGGGGAGTCCAGGTTAGCACGACAGAGAATATCGAAGATCTCTGGTAAATTTCCCTACAAGCAAAAAACATGCATTTAAAAGTAAACATCGATACCTTGATCCAAACACGAAAACTAAATAATTTCACAAAAGAAATGGACCGACAAAAAATTCTCATCCTTGCACTTCAAGAACCACGACTAACTGACAATGAAACCGTGTATTAGGGAAACCATTGCATCTTCAAGAGCAGAATACAACAAAAGGTAACGAAAGGCGTACCAATCTTCGGCATTGCATTTCTCGAACACCGATCTATCAACTCTGCCAAAGAATTCACACCGATCGACAATCAAAAGGTTCCAATGGCTCTGAGCACTATGGAACTTAACAGTGGAGGTCATCAGTCTCCTAGAACTTAGAACTACTTATACCTAGCTAATCTAAGGACATCACACAAATTCATGCCCAAGGCTGGATTCGAACCTGCGACCGTAGCAGTCGCGCGGTTCCAGACTGAAGAGCCAAGAACCGCTCGGCCACCGCGGCTGGCCCGTCAACAAGCGACTTATGACTATGGTCATTCAGAGCCCCAGTAAAACATATACACTCATCAATGCACGTGTCCCCACCAACATCGACGGCCGGAGTGTTCGAGAGGTTCTAGGCGCTACAGTCTGGAACCGCGCGACCGCTACGGTCGCAGGTTCGCATCCTGCCTCGGGCATGGATGTGTGCGATGTCCTTAGGTTAGTTAGGTTTAACTAGTTCTAAGTTCTAGGGGACTGATGACCACAGCAGTTAAGTCCCATAGTGCTCAGAGCCATTTGAACCATTTGAACCCACCAACATCGAAAATAAGAAAAACACCGACAATGTTGAAAAATTCTGGAACACACTCGAAAATACCATGAGCAAAATTCACCAAGATGACGTGAAAATACTAATGGGAGACTTCAACTCTATTTGGGACAGAAAAAACGTGTAGAAAAATCATTGGTACAAATTCAACACACCGAAACGCTTAGACTAACGTCACACGTCTGACTGACATTTGCCAATTGAACCACAAAAGGATGTCTTCCCGCTTTAAGAAAAACCAGTCCCCAGGTAACATGCTTAGTAACCAGGTGCAAGCTGCTTTTGTTCGCCTTTCGAGACTTGCTGAAAGCCAGATTTTTAATTCTTTTGTAGCACAGCTACAAGCAGGCAGATAAAAACTTAATAAGGGAATCGTAAGACAACGCTCGAGCAAAATTCTTCTTGCTACTTTCAGTAACTCTTAGTGTCAGAGTGAAAACCTTACGGTACTGCCAGATTCATAATGCCACTTTTGTTTTCTGCCGACATTTTTTTGTTGTTGTGAATACATAATTTTATCTATGAAAAGCCCCATTTTCATAACACTTACGAATGGTACAGGAAATGAAATAAATACAGATCTTTTCTAAGTGTAAAGTCTGTAATATCCTACTAATTCGTGTTAAAATAAGCCCAATTGTCTCACAGAAACTTAATGCTTTATTAAGATAGACTGCCGTCGTGATGTTTCTGTATTAAGCTGACTTTAGTTTGTATTAGTACAGTGAATATTTTACTTGCATTTTCCATTAGTTTACTAAACGCAACAGTAATTATCAAAGAGAAATTAATTAGCAGCAGAATTTTCTTTCACGATATCTAAAACGATATGACAATGCTAAAGTTGTTTACAAATTCTACGCCTGTAGAAACCTACTTGTTCTAACGATGTCAATAAACCAGAGTAGTTTTAAAAGTATTTTCGTCTAGAAATGAATTGCCTTGACGGTTGATCGATCTAGAGTGGGAAAGGTAAAATTTTACAAATATATGACGAGAGGGACAAGTGCTTGAGAGAGGACTTCCCTATCAATACAAATGTGCCTGAGAGACGACTTTCCTATCAATCTCCTGGATAGTTTTGTTTCTCAAATCAACATAGTGCGTTATCATGCAGTAGCACAGGTGATGTAGTTTTGTTGCTCGATTTTCTTACACTGTGACCGAAAGGTGTCTCAGTTGTTGGCAACAAATTCCAGCTGTGTTGCACACACCCTGGGGGCAGAATTCGTAGCACAAAACACACTTTTGGATTTATCAGATGTAAAATAATATGTTCACGCAACTCTTTCCTCGAGTTTACGTCTTTTGGTGGGGCTCAGCCTTTCATTTCTTCTTAGGAAGTTAACGATAAAGGCATCATAACACGTCACCAGTAACAGTACTGCATAGGAATGCTCGATGAGTGACCTGATGACGTTCAATAATAGTTACTCTGTTGATTTTTGTTGTTTCGAATTAGAGCATGCAGTACTCCTACACCAGACTTCTGAACATTGCCTGTTGAATGCAAATTCAAGTGGTTCATAATTATTTTAGTAAATTCACTCGATATTTTTATGTCCTTTAAATTACATTTGCTACATGATTCGCATTGAAGACGTAGGAAATGTATGTTATTTGGTCCGGGAAGCACGTTCCAACAGAAACTGATGCTTACATTGACATTTATGTTGCGAATTAGTCGTCTTATCCATCACATGGATAACGAGGATGCTCCGTTTTGCTACAGTTGTTTCATAGCTAACAAGGGAACCTTCCCATCGCACCCTCCTCAGATTTAGTTATAAGTTGACACAGTGGATAGGCCTTGAAAACTGAACACAGATCATTCGAAAAACAGGAAGAAGTTGTGTGGACCTATGAAAAAAATATTCAAACCAAACAAACTGAGTAGTCCGTGTGCATGATAAGCAACATCAAGGATAGCTTGAGCACGGGAGCGCAGTGGTCGCGTGGTTAGCGTGAGGAGCTGCAGAACGAGAGGTCGTTGGTTTAAGGCTTCCCTCGGGTTAGTTGTTTGATTTTTTTTTATTTTCAGACAATCATCACCACACGTACTGTTATTCAACAAATGTAGGAAATAATCATACAAATGTTCGACAATCGTTCGATCCCTTAAGGAACTTTCCGATGCCTTACAGTTCGGAAAATATTCATTGACATTGTTATTGGAGTCACGAGCTATATTTGCTGGATTCATATTGCCCACGCAATGCATCGCACGTATTTAATGCACTCTCGTCCAAAGTAGCGAACAGTTAACTGCCAGCCAGGGAGCCTCATTAGCAGGAATACTCTCTCTTCCGTGCGCTATAGTCGACTGACGTCATGTCTTTCGATGTTTTTTAGGTGTAGCGTCGTCATACTACGGCGCGGTTACCTCGCATCGGACGGACGGACGGACAGATAATAATTGTCTGAAAATAAAAATTAAACTTTTCACTCCTGGGAAAATTTGACGGAAGGACCTCTCGTTCCGCAGCTGCGTGCGCTAACCACGGGATCACGGCGCTTCTGAGCTCACCCTATCCTTGATGTTGCCTATCTTGCGCATGGACTACTCAGTTTGTATATTTTGCTTATTTTTTTCATACTTCCACACAACTTCTTCCTGTTTTCTCGATTGATCTGTGTTCAGTTTTTCAAGGCCTATCCCCTGTATCAACTTATAACTAAATCTGAGGGCGGTGCGATGGGGATGTTCCCTTGTTAGTGGTATTGTGTGTTGGTGGCGTTGCCAGTTTACATACTGTGCATGTAACTCACAATAAATGCGTTGGATGCCTCCTGTGATCAGTTTACTTGAAAAACGTTTGTTGTCATCGTAATTTATGTAACTGGCTCTCAGACTTCCAATTTGACAATTTGTGGAAAAATTGTTTACCTCGTTAGTCCTAGTTTCAAACATTGTCTGTCTGACGGAAAACGTAGGCATGAAGGGGTCTGTAAAAACCAATTAATCGCTATTATAGCAAACTTTTGAATTCACATGATACTTGAATTCTCTATATTGATTCTGAGAGTTTTCTTATTTCTCTTGTTATTTACTGTCTCAATGTCATCCGTGAAAATAAAATTAAAGGCAGTTGGATTAGGTTCCTGATCTATAAACTGTGATTTAATATTCTGCGCTGCTAAATAAATTTTGAAGGTTGTATTCTTTACGTAAAACAGAGTATCGGTGTCAGTCCTAGGATTGACGATAAACTTCAGAAATACAATTACGGAAAAGTGACATATCGATTATGGCTCCTCACCATCAACAATAGTTGTTACCCATAGTTTCATATTTGCTATTTTATCGTCGTTACCCTTTAGAGACCAACCTGATCATTCCACAATGCCATTTTTGACTCGCTTCTTAATATGTCCTATAACTACAGATTTGTCGAAAATATTAACTGTTAAATACGCTTTCGACAAATTAGAAACTTCCAGTTATTCTTCATATCTTGAAACTTACTACCGTTGACTTTCACTGGAGAAAAGATACATAATAATAAAATGAAATCAAAGATTAGAATGTCAAATCATAGTGTGAATGGTTAAAATGAAATGAACTAAAAATCATCTCCTTGTCTAAAAGACGTTATTCTTCCAGAGAACTTCGGCACCTCAAAATTTTTTACACCTCTGATGTTCAGCCACATGTGGACAAATAGCGGGTCCCATGATGCAGCACTGTTTAGCCGTCACAAAATGAAGCCTCAAAAATCAGTCCACATTCCATTTACTGCGTTTCCTTGAAATTATATAAAATATACGTCTGTAAGTAAAAAAAAAAAAAAAAAAAAGACGAAGAAGAAAGAAACAAAGCTTGAAACAGCTGATTGGTGAAGCCTCCTTTGGCTTCCACAACAGCTCGAAGTCTGTTGGGCATGGAGCCCACAACTCGAGCCACATAACTAGGAGATTCAAGTAACTCATTCCAAGCGTCATGAATCACATCAGAAAGCTGTCGGCGAGTCGACAGTCACTGCCCTTTTCTCGTATTACTCTGACCATTTCTGCCCAGATATTCTCAATGGGATTCGTGTCAGCTCCTTTAGGTGGCCATTCCGTTACAGTAATATTACTATGGTCGTCGACCCGCCTCTTAACCACACGTGCCATATGAATAGACGAGCGATTTTGTTGGAAGATGATCTGATCATCGCCAAATCTTGCTGCCACAGCAGGCAACATCACGTTCTCCAGAATTGATATGTAATTGCGCGCATCGAATCTTCCTTCCACTTCCCACAGGAGCCCACACCCTTCGGCCGATATCCACGCCCATACCGTTACCGACTACAAATGGCTCTGAGCACTGTGGGACTTAACATCTGTGGTCATCAGTCCCCTAGAACGTAGAACTACTTAAACCTAACTAACCTAAGGACATCACACACATCCATGCGCGAGGCAGGATTCGAACCTGCGACCGTAGCGGTCACGCGGTTCCAGACTGAAGCGCCTCGAACCGCACGGCCACACCGCCCGGCACCGACAACCTGCCACTCCTTCGGCAACTGTAAATATATTTTCGATTATACCTAGCACATTTAGGCCGGTAAACTAGTACTTTTCCGGATGATGCCGTAGAGAAAACTTTTTGGTGCGTGAAAATCACTCGCCTCCAAAACTGGAGAGGTTTGTCGCCATTTTCAGTAGCAAAAGCAAGGCAAGCTTCTCTTTGGGAAACAGTCAATGTCTCTTTCACAGCAGCGCTTCTTGCTCTCAGTCCACCTTCCCTTACACGAGGAGTGACGGTCTTACTGCTAACATTGAGACCCAAAGTTTGCTGAATTTGTCGTGCGTTGACAAATGGGTGGTTCTCACTGAAACGGCGTATCTGCTGATCCTGAGCTGCTGTTGTTTTGCGGCGACGGCCATGAGGCCTCCCATTCAAGTTACCACTCTCTTCCTTTCGTCTGATCCACCTGGCTACCGTCGACTTGTGAAGACCCATAGTTCTTGCTATGTCGGCATTTGAAGATCCCTCTGCATGGAGTTCTATTATAGCGCCCTTGTCTGCCTCAGCCAGATGGGCCATTTAGCGTTGACTGAATGATTCGTCGCGGTTAATATTGGCTGCGGAAACAGCGCTGGCAGGAAACAGACTGCCTCCTCCACGATGGCAGCCACAACGCAGTGGCCAAGTATGTGTAACACGGAAATCGATGGCATAAAAGAGAGATCGCAAGCCCATACCCGTGTCATTACATAGTGGAGCAACTTAAAATCTCTAATTTTTCTCAGAAGGGACTGGTCCACTCTTGTCATGTCTTATCCTGATAAATATTACATGAAATGAAATGTTTACGTTTTGCATATGCGGCAGGCCTGACGCAAGAAACATTTCTGAAATATCTGAGGCAACCTGAAGAACACTTCATGAATTTTATCTGTAGAGGGTTGCCTTATAAGAAGGAAAACGTGTTTATCCCCGCTCGCCGTGTTTCCAGGTGGCGCAGTTTACTCGGAGGCATACATAATTCTCGCCGGGCGTAAGAAGCGACTCGACGAGCGAGGGGAACTCGCCAAGTGTCATAGGCTGATTGTCCCGAAACTTTGCTCACAAGGGGAGGCCGCCAAATGTGAAATTCAGATTCGATTCATACTGCGCATAATAAAAGCTCATGGCCAGAGGTGTAATGTGGCAAAGCACCAAGATGCACTTCTCAGCTGTTGTCGAGAAAATCGACAGTTAGAAGAAACCGTTGCGGTGAAATACTCTCTACGATTAATAATTTTCTACAACGTCGTGGCGCAGCGGTAAGCGCTCGAGTTCGTAATCCGAAGGTCGCCGGATCGAATCTCACGCCATGCAACATTTTTTTATTATTATTATTTTTTTGTAATTCAAATATATATATATATATATATATATATATATATATATATATATATATATAAAAACTATTAATGAATTGCTTATGCATGTTGGTGAAGGCGGATCGCTCTCCAATTGTACCGCCTCCATTTTACCGTTTGTTTAACAGGGTGTACCAAAGCTCTCACGCCGGCACTGATTTTCGACGGTGTTATAAGTTGTGCTAGGGACCGCATCTACCTTCTTTCGAAGTTAGCAGGCAACTACGCTGTTATGCGGCGGCTCGTTTCGGCCCATTCAACATCTGTCCTTCAAGTGTAACGAGCGATTAACGGAGTTTATATTTCATACCTGCCACAGCAAATTTGTGTTCGTGGGGTTTCTATTCTAATTCGAACGTTTGACTTACGCTATACGTATTCGTTTCGGAATATCGTTTCTACGTCTTCCGCTAACTATACGTGGTTAACATTATGAAGACAATTAATAACATTTGTGAAATACAAATTTGTTTGCGGAAAACATAATGATGTTCGAAGTCGCCAGTTTTTCCACGACAAACGACTTTCAACAACTTATTATATGCATAATTGTTGCAACCTGTTGCCGGGAATTATATATATATATATATATATATATATATATATATATATATATATATATATATATGTGTGTGTGTGTGTGTGTGTGTGTGTGTTTATACACACATTTGAATTACAAAAAACAAATACTAAAAAAAAAAGTTGCATGGAGCGAGATTCGATCCGCCGACCTTCGGATTACGAACTCGAGCGCTTACCGCTGCGCCACGACGCTGCAGAAAATTATGAATCGTAGAGAGTATTTCACCGCAGCGGTTTCTTCTAACTGTCGATTTTCTCGACAACGGCTGAGAAGTGCATCTTGGTGCTTTGCCACATTACACCTCTGGCCATGAGCTTTTATTATGCGCAGTATGAATCGAATCTGAATTTCACAATTGGCGGCCTCCCCTTGTCAGTGAAGGAGAGGACAAAATAAGCGAACTTGTGTTTCGGCTTATCTGCAGACACTCGACCGTTTCCGAGAAAACGACGGCCAAAGTTATCAACGCGCTGTTGCTCTAGTGTAGATACCTTCTGCAGCCGAGAACGCAATTGAAGCGGTGGCTCAGTGGCTACCGTCGTTCCTTCTTAGCATTGATTCCCGTGTTCGAGACCATATTGGGTTTTTTAATTATTTTATTTTCCTGCCTCTCTATCAGAATTATCTTCGAATGTTTTTTTTCTAATTTATGTTGAAATAATGTTGTCATTACTCGACAATTAACTTTATGTGTAATTAATGAATTAAAAAAATAATAAACGAATGAGACAAGCTGATATAAAATCATCTCGTCTGCCTCATGTATCGTTATATCCAAATGGTTTATCAATGTTAATCTACATTTAGATCCGATAATGGCACCTTTAGTGTGTTGAAACCGGTTATCCAGTAGACAGTATTTAAGCGATCTTGGCTTCTGAATTATTTCTACAACAGAGTGATCGCCCCACTACGCACTGTGTGTTCCCTTTTTAACTTATTTCTTTACACAGTAAATTAACTGACGAATAACGACAACAGTGTTTCATCATAAATTGGAATAAACATTCGTAGATAATTCAGAGAGTGAGGGGGGAAAAAAGGAAAAACCGGGTTTCGAACTCGCAGCGCAAAGTTCCGAAGTCGCTATGGTAGCCGCAGAGCCACCGCTTCAGTTGAATCCTTAACCGCTAAGCGGTATCTACACTATAGCAACAACGCATTGAACACTTTGACCGTCGTTTTCTCAGAAGCGGTAGAGTTTAAGCTTATTTTGTCCCCTTTTTCAATGAGCGTAGTTAAAAGCAAGATCGGGGTCTGACACTTGGCGTGCCCCCTCGTAAATTGCGTGCGTTGGGATTCAGTAGACAGAATGCGTCCACTTTCCTCGACTACTCATTGACATGTTTGGAAACTTTCTTTGTTGTAGTTGCACTTTGCATTATGAGGGCTGGTTTTCCTGATGAGGATCTACTTATGGACTTTGCTCCTAATTTACGTTACTGTGTAGTAAACCTACTGCAACTACTTAAACCGGAAACGTTTGTTTGTTTGGATACTCCGCTTCTTAGTTGCTACATTTCGCTAAAATATTTTCCTTTTTTTCAAAACGGCAAGTTAAGATGACCACTGCAACATGGTAAGATCAGTAACAATTTAATACTTTGAAACAGTTATGTGTGGTGTACGAGGAGTCTACTGTTGTTGACTGAGGAATACATTAAACACGAAAGCTGCGTCCAATAACAATAATTAACTTTCGGTTACATGACAAAACACAAGTCGAAGCACTGTCAGTTCATCTCAGTACCCAGTAAAACTTAAACTGGAAAGATCGAAAACATACTTTTGTGGGGAAGGCAAACGAATGACTGCGTTTTATTGGCCGCACACTAAGAATACGCAACAGGCCAACTGAAAACACTGCCTACACTACGTTTGTCCGTCCACTGCTATAATATCCTTGACAGACGTGATTGACTGTGCACGCAAAAACGTCCAAGGAACGGTAGCACGCTTTGTAATGTCACGAAATAGGGGAGAGAGGATCCCAGATTTGATAATCGAGTTGGGGTAACATTCATGAAAACATATGCGTTTTTCGTTGCCACGAGATCTTTTCACGAAATTTCAATCACCACCATATGTTCTGAATGCCAAAACATTATTTCCTAGGGTACTTACACAAGAAGAAACCATAGTAATAATGTAATTCAAGGCTCGCAAGAAAAGATTTAAGTAGTCCCTTTTCCCGCACACTGTTAATGAGTGGGACGGTAGAGAAATAATCCGAACCTTCTGCCAGGCACGTAAGTCCGGATTGCAAAGAAATCCTGTTGATGTAGTCATGTAGATGTAACAACGAAATTATGTTGTAATTACGACATGTGACTTTCACTTGATCTGAACATCGAAGTTGTTTACTGTTTATTTACTTTTTGTTCATTAATTTCAGCCATATACGAACACCTAGGCGCGTTAAAGTGATATTGAAATAAAGTGTCATGCATGGACCAATAACAATAAGTTCCCACCTACTTGTTATAGTACTGCATTATCTGCCAGCGTATTCAGAAGTGGATATCGCATACGAAGTTCCTAGGGTGTTTGTAATGGATATTGCAGACGACTTCGACAAAGTTTGAATGTAGCTTCGTAAAAGTTCCGTGATCAAACGATCTGAGTTGCTGGAGAATACAGTTTATCCTCACTAGACAGTATATATTGTCATTATACATGAGGTGAGTAGGGTTTCGCCGCGTTGCGGTGGCCGAGCGGTTCCAGGCGCTTCAGTGACGAACCGCACGGCTGCTTCAGTCGCAGGTTGGAATTCTACCTCGGGCATAGATGTCTGTGATGCCCTTAGGCTAGCTAGGTTTAAGTAGTTCTAGGTCTAGGGGCTGATGACCTAAGCAGTTAGGTCGCATAGTTCTTGAAGCCATTTTTTGACCTTTCGCGTAAATTTTCTTTACATAAACCGTCGTATCTTTTGATTGCGTTGACATAGAAGCTCACTTTTTTACACCAGCAAGGGACCGGTTACAGCAAGAAGTGCGATACATTTCCGCTTATTATGTCCACCCGTTCTGGAGGTAAACGGGTTTTAAGGGTTGGGTAGACCGATAGACGGTCAAGAAAGTGAGACTAGTAGGGTTCCGTTTTTACCGGTTTAGGTGACGAAATCCTAACAACGAAAACACTGAAGATGAGGGCCGCATAAATAACACCCGCTACTCTTTATTCGAAATGTTCTAGTTGCTGTCGATACATAAGCATATTAGTCGTAGCTACGTTTTCGATCCAAATCACGTTTACAGGAATGCAAATAGAATGTATTTGCCTATACACGTGGTAATTCACATCCCAGTATTAATGCCACCGCGTTTTAGAAGTACGAACATTCTCATTCCTAGCTAGCTTAAGAAACACTTCTGCGAATGAACGTTTTCTGGCTGTGGCGAGTCTAGTGGAGAATTCGAAACAATGCAGAATACGTTTGGCAGCTATGTAGCCGTTTATTTCCTGGGGTGGTGCAGAATTATCCTACAAAATTTACTCTCTAATAACAGTAATTTGTTATTTCGATAATCATCCCGAATGATTGTCGCATAAGTGGTGACATAAAGGAAGAAAATTCATGTTTTTGAGTCCAGAAAGCTCTATGCAACAGAAACTGCAGATTTTTATTGCGAAATTGCCGGCTTGTTCATGTCTGGGGTAATAATAGAGGGCTGTTTGCCTAGGTTGTCTGCTAGCATAGTGAAAGGAAGGTCTGGTTTGTTTTCGGTTCTAATCTCTATGGAGGCAGGTAGAATATCAGTAAAGCAATTTTAAGAAATTCTCGCGCACCCAATACGATTTATCGCTACCTTTATTCTGTACTGGCGCTCTGTGGATGTCAATATGACACTCTTGTAGAATTTCATACATGATACTGCCTCCTTTTTCCGCTTCTGTCAATAATGGAATTGACTTAAGTGTGGCACTGAATGATGTTTAAGTGAATTTCGTTATGAATCTTCACGCATTGCTAAATTTGCACACTTTCATGGTAGGTCAGCAATGGTAATCCAGTATGACTGGTCTGAACGTTGACACAGACCGTTTCGCGGGCGAATGCGGATAATATTTTGCTAATTCGTAACGGTCTGGGGTTCTTTGTCTGTTATCTGGATAAGCTGAAATTCATTTTTATTCGTCCGTTTCATACAAATTAGCGTTTCTTCTTTCAGTTCTGTCCTATGTTTACGTGTTGTATTTAACACACTAATCAGCATTAATATAGTCTTAGAAATTATGGAATACAGTCTAAAAAAGTTCAGATAGTTTGTCAATTTCACGCCTGCGCATAGTATGTTGGTAGCACTTCGTCGCCTTGCCTGTTATGCTGTGTAGCAGACTTTAAAGCCGTGCGGATCAGCATAACGAAAAGGCGAGGGGTCTCGCTCGTTTTGTCCACGACTGTACATGCCATATCTTTGAGTGCAAATCGGTGACGCTTCAGCGCTTACAGATTGTGCTATGACGTCATTAATTTTCAGAATGTAGAATTATTTCTACCAATAGGGGAACACACACACACACTGTGACGTTCAGTACACAGTAGTGAAGAAGTGGTGGTTTAGTGTTGATAAATAATTTGGATACTTATGGTCACATGGTGCCTGTGACTGGCTGAAAGCGTCATGGCATCCATGTGATGTGACACGACATTGATCCGACATCACAACACAAATGGTTCAAATGTCTGAGCACTATGGGACTTAACAGCTATGGCCATCAGTCCCCTAGAACTTAGAACTACTTAAACCTAACTAACCTAAGGACATCACACAACACCCAGTCATCACGAGGCAGAGAAAATCCCTGACCCCGCCGGGAATCGAACCCGGGAACCCGGGCGCGGGAAGCGAGAACGCTACCGCACCATCACAACACAGCGCGATGCAATATTGACGTGACTCTGATAGCATTGGGATGGATTTCACCAAATGGTTAAAAACGACAAATTATAGAATGTATAAAAAAAATACGTAAAATTGTGGAATTTATGGAAATCGCAACATATTTAGAAAAAGACGTAAAACTGTGGGAAATATGGAAAAACGAGAGTACTTACATATCTGCCTTTGTGTAGCCTCTGGTGATACCTCAAATGACGAAAATCACGTAGTATTATATTCAATTTGCAGTTAAAAAATAGACCTCAACTGATATGATTTAAGGTAAATAATTAATTTTTACTAAGAAACAGATACCCGCTGATCCTCTTCCTGCGGTGCACAGTTCGAGTTATAAAATATCAGGAGGGGGAGGGGCCAAACTTTATTGGTCCGGGGGTAGGGGCAGGAGGAGGAGGAAGAGGGGCACCGAGTTCCCCTGGGTGTTATTGGTGGTTCCCGAGAGAAGAGGAGTGAGGGGTGACGTTGAATGTAAGTCACCAAAGCGTGTAATCTGACACTGGCAGCCCTTATTAGTGATCTTGAAATAAGATCGTCATCTGCCCTACTGCTTATCACTGGGGGTGTGACCGTTTCATCACGTCCCTTTCAACCCTGTCCCTTTAAAGCGCATTCCTTTAGATACCGTTATCTTGAGGTTAAATCTAGAACGCTTCCTCATATACTATTTATTTCATCTATGAGAATGTCCGGACACTGATTTTTTTCGCGCCATCACCACCACCACCACCATCATAATATCGTCTATATGTAAATTTTCACTCGTATCCATTTACTCCAAGTCCCGTAGCAATCACGGAGATGGCAACGCTTTTTTCCAATGAAATATGACCCAGAAAGCAAACAGCGACTCGTCATTAGAGTGGAAACGCCTTTGTTCTATCCAGAAACATATGAAAACGTCTACGTCGCCTTGTAAGCCAGTGGGTCACCTCCGAACGCGGTTGTAGAGATATTATTTTGCACACCACGTGAAACCTTCATAGTATAAGACTGAGCGCAGTGGTACAAAGAAACGCTACGTCTGTGTCAGGGCAGGTGGCAATCACTTTCCGTAGAAAGCCAAGCGTGGTGAGGGCCGAGCTTTGCCGTCACACCGTTGGAAATGTGAGAGCCGCAATGAAAGGCCGAGGCGCCGTCATCTGGTGACAAATGTGGGGCACGCCGGCCTCAAAGGGAACGTCTGGCGGCCCAGAAGTGAATATATGGCCTGCATTGAATCCTTCCCACGCCGGCTTCACCACGAGCGGCATAAAAGGCATGGATGGCACAGTATTGGGGAGGGACCGCGCAGTGTTCGATCGCCCCAGCAGCGCATGGGGCAGTTGCGTTGCGTACCTGACGACATTCGTACGCGATTAAAATTTTTTTCACCTTTACTATGTTTCCTAACTCACTGATGGTGTACGGTACTGGCTCAAATGGCTCTAAGAACAATGGGACTTAACAGCTGAGGTCATCAGTCCCCTACACTTAGAACTACTTAAACCTCCACCAACCTAAGGACATCATCACACACATACATGCCCGAGGCAGGATTCGAACCTGCGACCGCAGCAGGCGCGCGGTTCCGGAAAGAAGTGCCTAGAACCGCTCGGTCACCAAGGCCGGCTGTACGGTACTGTTTGACGTTTTCGTCAAATGCATAGCGTGTTGGACATGTTGGAGAGAAACATTGACTGTCGGATAATATGAGACGGATAATTTGACAAGATTATGGACGTTGTTTGTATTGATTTTTCGTTGAATATTTTTTTGTGATAAAGTTTTATTACAATTTACCTTACTGTGGCGAGAGTTTCGACGGCTGTGGAAACTACCATCAAGAATAAAAACAAAATAGCTGTGGCAATTAGGTAAATGGTAGCGTTATCGCATCTTTGCTAGCCATATATTAAGCAGGAAGAGATTAAGAAGAGAATCAATATTCTACGCACAGCACACAAGAGGGAGTGCAATAAAATTTAAAGTCGAAGTTCTCCGATTCTTACGTGGACGATGTCGGCTATGTTGTGGTATTTGAATTAACTACCATCAGAGAACTACGTAAAATAGAAATTTTCGCACACATGTGCCTTCTTTTTTAATGTGAGGGTGAAGTGACTCTAAATTGAATTATTGAATGTTTCACTGTCCTTTTGGAGGAAGCTGATGTAATCATCAGGTTTGTAGAGTCACAATTTCTTTAACATCTATTCACGTGTATATTTCTCTCTCCTTTTAAACGATTTCTTGGGCCAGTGTCTTGTTTCCTCCTACTCCTCCTCCTCCCCCTCCCCCTCCCCCTTCACCTCCCCCTCCTCCTCCTCCTCCTCGTTTCTCTTCCTCTCCTTGAAATACAGTTTCAATTTTAGATATGCGTCGTCTGAATTTGCAGCCATTCCCATTAGTGTAAAGCCACAGCATATGAAACTTCTTTATTTCTGAAACTGTTGTGTGAAATTGAATGCACTGTCACTTTGCTTGACTTTATCGTTTGAACTCTGAGCTACAGAATTTTCCCTGACAAATACAGCTCAAACTTCTTCTATTCATTAATGACCCACAATATACAAGGATACGCAATCTGACTACTAATTAACAGAAAAGAATGACCCCTGAATTAGAAGAAATCCTAACAATAACCCATACATTTCATAACACACTTACCTCGCAGAAAATCTTCATGACACGAACTACAGCGAATGCAGCAAGTATACAGCCAGCTAAATAAAAGGATTCTAACTACTGTAGGCTCTAACTACTAACAGGCATGTGGTTTGTTATATGCAGTTCAAAAAATTATATAATCGTCAATGACATCCAGTTCCAAAATTATATAATCTTCAGTAATTCCATTACACATATTTTACAATCCATGTATTCCTACCAACACATTATTCCGCTTTCTTTCCCGATACTGAGATTTTCCAAACAAAAGTAATAATACATTTGCTTACATATTTACTTCTGTAATATTCTATAGAAGCAGACTGATTTAATTTTCTCCTGTAGTCGCATTTACTAATTGGAAGCTCAAGGTGAATTACCCATTAATTAGTGTATGGTAGTGAATGTAACCTATCTTTATTGACAGAAGTGAATCCAGTTTAGTTAGTTGTGTTTACCCGTCCCTACTGAATACTAAATTTTGAGTTTTAGTAAGTTGACAGGCAGTTAACGGGTGCATGTCCTTAGTTACATCAGCTTCCACTCTAATGTTTTTAATACCGGTACAAATGCTACGAATTATATCGGCTACTAACCTTATAGTGAAGAATTATAGCTCTTGTATTCAACTGAAAATTTGCAACAGAGTAAAACACGAGTAGTAGGGTAGTGGGCTACAGCGACAGCAGAAAGGTCAGTGCGCATGAGGGAAAGGTCAGTACGCGAAAGTAGGCCACACCGTTGAAATACCCTGCCCCGACGGTGTGACGGCACAGGCAAAAACAGGTCAAGGCTGGCAGCCTCCTTCCCTTTCCTGGCTTTATAAGCTCATTTTTCTTAGCGTTTCCATTTTAGGGTTCTAGATTTAGTCAGTGGCATCACTATTTCTTTTAATTTTCGCTAATTTTACGCTTTCCTAGTACTGATGGTTGGGAAAAATAAAAAACGGAAATTGTGGGAGGTGCCTTCACATGAAGAACTTCGGCTGGGAGATTTTTTATATTCACAGAATTATTTGCCTCTGCCCATACATCACGTTTACTTCTATCTATTCCAGATGCATCCCAAATCACAGGTTTGAAATAAAGTGACACGGTTATTCTGGCTAACTTAGCTGTTGTATTTTTTGACCTCTTTGTAGCCTGTGAATTTCGAGCAAACGCCTTTCCTTCCACCTATCAGTATTGCATCCCGGATGCTGGCTATCACAGTGCTGGAAAATGTTCATGTTTTAGTATATCCCACATTTTGATACAAAAGCGACCAATATTTCCACACTGCGCCAAAGACCTGAACCCCATTTCACAAAGTATTCTGACAAATGTTAATGAAGAGCGGAAAGAAAATTCCCAGTTATGAGCCATCGAGAAAGATAATACTTATGTATTTTTTCCCTT